>NW_028186061.1:18868-34551 GCF_003343005.1 Rhea americana | reverse complement strand
GCGTGGTTGAGGAGTGAAGTCTCTTCTAAAAGCATCTGCAAAGCCTCAAAGTTACATTGCCTGTGCCAGACAGACCCTGAATGGTGCATGGCTGTTCCCTATGGCATGTCCCTAACCCTATCGTGCCTGGGGACACTTTGTGATGGGGAGACAGAAACGTCAGACCCAGTTTGCACCAGAGTCCCTTGGACTGAAACTTATCTCAGCCATGTAAAGCCCACAGCAGCAAGCAAGGGACAGAAAAACAGTCTGAAACCACATGGATGTGGTTGCTATAGGACTGGTCCAGATGGCTTATTCTACAGTAAAACTCTCTCCTCCGTGGAGACCTCACGCATTTGCTGTAACTCTCATGCTGTGGACTTCTCGCTCTCCTCCCCGCAGCCAGCCCTGCACCGTGTGGGCTCATCCTGCCCAGCACCAGGCTCACAGTCATTCCACATGCCTGGAGCTGGGGAATTGCTGGGATGCTCCAAGTGGCCACGTCCCGTGCCAGGGCCTGCATGGGATGGGGGGGGAGTGTGGCATCATGGGGTAGCTAGAGGAAAGGAGATGCATAGCCAAGGGGTGGGGGGGGGAGCAAGCAATGGACCATCTGGTTGCTGGCCTTTGGCAAGCTTTTTGTCCAAGCCTCAGTTTCCCTGATTGAAAACAGGTTCCTGTTTCTTCTCCCTGATGGGTTTTGGCCTGCAACCTCTTGAGGAAGTTTGTTTAGTTCCTGAAGGTTGGACCCTCAGAGAAAGAAGAGTTCACCTAGCTCTGTCCCTGCCTTTTTCTGCTGATACATTTCSAGTATCCAGTATTTTCCATCCCCATGGCATTTTTCCCTTTTGATGCTGTTAGGAAAAGTTTTTTTTTTCCAATTTAAAATGAAATGCCGGGAACCCATAGGACRGTGGGAGTCCACCTTGGACAGTGTTGTCCAACATGCCTGCAATAGGCATGAGCGGAGGGAAGCTTTTCTCTTCCAAAACACCAGCTGTGCTGCAGCATGCACGTCCAGAAGAGTTCGCAGGCCAAAGGGAGGAATTTTATCTTTTTTTTTTTTTTCTAATAAGTAAGAGCGTTTGGGTTTCCATACTCAAAAATGGCTTCTGAATGCCCTCCTGCAGGTGTTATGTTTGGGACAAGGACTCCAGACTGAGGCAATCCAGCCCTTGGGGATGGATAAGAACAGGGCCAGGATAATTGCACTGCTCTGAATACTGGAGGTGCATGGATGACACTTCTTTTCCATAGCTTAGGGGCATGAAAATATCCTTTTATCCTATACAGCAAAATGAATCATAAACCAGAGATGATCAAGATGACTGCTTTGCACCAAGTGGTCACCTTCACAGTTACGTTTAGCCGAGAAGAGTTAAAAATCACTCTTAAAAATCTGAAAACCCTGGAGCACGCAGAAGTGGCCCCTCCAAATTCTTGCTTTTAAAAGCAAGGATCTTTGGCAAGTCCATATAGGACCAGGTACCAATACAGACTGAATGAATCTTTTTGATGTCAAGAAGGTTTTAGCATCCCCCAGATGCTCAATGAGCTATGAGAAATGAAGTCCGAGGCTTTGGCCCAAGTTGCAAGGTATGGAGGAGGAATTACTCTTTTCCATGCACAGAAAAAGTCCCAGGGAATGGTACGTCATGGGGCACTCAGGCGGGTGACTCCCGGGCAGCCAGGACTGTGACATTATCCAGCACCCATAGCACCCTCAGCACCATCCAGCACCAGTCCAAGACCCCCTTCCAGAGAAACGGAGCAGCCTGGCTCCATGTCTTGCATAGACTTCTGACTATAGCAAAAGCCCCAGGCCTTATCTCCAGAATGGTCCATGTCATGATCTCAGGATACATGTATGTACAGCTCCAAGATGGAGACTGCAGCCCATTTCTTGGCCAAAACAGAGGCTTCTATAATAAGATTAGTGTCATGTGGGAGACAAGTTAGCTGGAGCTTGCAATAAACTCTAGAAACATGAACAGTCACCCACTCCTCTCACTTGAGACCCAATGCAAGAGACAGCTTCCATCCAGTTTTCTCTACTACAAATACAGACCTGTGGAAAGTATGAAAACGGGCCTGGAGCACTGCCCTGTGTGGATTCTCCGGTGTCTATTAACACGGCTGAGCTCACAGTGCAGACTTCCTTTTGTGGGTAAGTTATTATGGTCCCTACTCCCTACCTGGCTACCTCTATTTACAAAAGCTGGAGGAACACATAGTCTTTGAGACCTTTTCTCCACTGTCAAACATGAATGAAAGTTAGCAAGCATGTTAAAAAAAAAAAAAAAAAAGCTACTGGGGGAGAAACCAGGTGGAGGATGCCAGACAGACAGCAATAAACACATGGGTTTTATTTCCTTAGGAAAGCAGCCTAAACAGCCATAATATTCATCTGCATATATCTATCCCCTAGAGGCTGGTGGGAAGGGGGATCACACAGCAGATGGTGTTTAATGAGCTATGGGAGGGATCTCCAGCTGCCAGTGAAGGACCAGGCAGAGGGAGACATAAAGAACCCTGCAAGTCCACTCCAGCAGTGATCATGGGGCACAGGGTGAGGAGGGAAGTGTCTGGGCTCACAGCCCACCACAAAAGGGGCAGCAGCAAGGCAGGAGACCCCACAGGAGGAGATGACTGTAGTCCAGGCAGCTCTGGCCCCATGCTGGTGGTACAGGTAAAAATCATATTCTTAGAAAACAGCACGAGGGAAACACAGCCATCAACAGATTTGGGGTCAGCTGGTCTTTTTCATGTCTTACCACAACTTCCAGAGATCTCATGGCCTGAAGCCTCTTTTGCAAAGCTTCTACATCTTCCCAGGACTCTCCCCCAGCCAAAACTTCCAGAGACTCCATGTTGGCTGCTGAAGTGTTCGCCACCTTTTCCCCTCACCTCTGCAATACTCACCTTCTCCACACTCATGACAGGACCATTGGCTGCCCCCAAGACCTTTATCCCATAGGGGACAGATATCTCATGCTTCTCYGCTTCTCCCTACACCCTCTCCCCCCCAACAGTAGCTTGGATATCATAATAACCCCTCTTCCTCTTTTGCTAGCAGTGTCATATGAGAATCATGCCTCCTGGAGAAACTAAACAGATCRCCACCTCCTGGTGAGCTGGTAGAGAAGGGCCACTAAGCTCAAAAGCTTTAACTAGGACCAGTAGACAAGCTGATGGGGTCATGCATACTCCTTTAGGAAACCAGGCTAACAAAAACTTTGGTGTGCCCTTTGACAAACCAAGCTCTGCATTTTCCTGGTGGTCCTCAGGATGCTGCATCKGCAACTTTATCCCTCATTGCCTGGCTGTCATCGCTCTCATCTTCCTCACCGTTGCTCCTATTTCAGCATCCTTCCTGCTGCAGAGGCCACGTGGTAGCACCACGTCCTGGTAGTTGCACCCCTGAGCCTTGGCACCTTTTCAAGGAGTGTAGCAGTACCTTTCACTGGCTGCATCCCGAGGCTGGCACTCGGTGAGATCTTCCTTGGATTCCCACTGGGTTGCTTGTGTAGCACCCACAAAACTCATCRTCACTAAAGCAAGAGTAGCTACAGGCCAAGTGGGGAAGGCTGCACCAAGCCCTCAGAACTGGGTTTTGCAGTGATGGCTGAGGTGCAGCAATGGTGAGTTTCTGGAGAAAAGATAGAAGCGGGGAGTCTGGTCCTTGCCTTGGCCAACACAGAAGATACACCAGCCATGTCCCTCTGCATAGAGAGATGGCTCAAGGYGAAGACAAATACCCTGCTCTTGGAAAGCCATTGACTATTGGAACTCAAGCTTTCACTAGCCGAAATGACCACCCAGCCTTTGATGATGGCCCAGAATGCCTTTGCTGAAAGTCAAGAAACATCAGGAAGCACAGAGCAAGCAGCACATTCATCCATCTCCCATTTCTCCTGCCCAACCTGAACCGCCTTCCAAGAGCCCAGGATGCAGAGGGTAAACTGACAGCTGTTTTGGAAAACCTTGCTACCTTTCAGCTGGCTCCAGCTGGTCACTCCAAAAAAATGGAGGCACCCAAAATAAATGAGGTGCTGGAGCAAAATCCTCCCCATTGGAAGCAGAGATGTTTGAACCAGCTATGCAAAAACTGGACCCTGTAACTACACGCACTGCAGTGTTGCACTTTTTTGAAGGAGCAGGCCCACTGAATTCATCAGCTAGTTCCAAACTTGCAAGTAAGCATCTGCCTATAGGATGAAGCCTAGAGTCACCGGGAATCGGTCTTCGCTCTTGCAGTATCTCCTCGGCGCAGGATGGGCTGAGTCGTGGTCACTTCCAGCTCTCGGGTAGCATCAACAAACCATTGATGTCTGAGGGAGAAATGTGAGGATGGTTAGCAGCAGGGAGACCACACAGGCTATGTTTGGCTTCCCTACCACCGCCATCACCACCCCGTCCTTGGTGGTGTGTTGTGGTTTCTCACCACAGACGCCCTGGGGAAGCTTGGGGAAGCTTTCTTAGAAACTCTGTCTCCACATGCAGCTGYGCCTGCCCGGCTGGAACGGGATCGGTTCTGTGGTGTGCAGTTTTTAGAAGCTAATTATAYTGAGTGCCAATTTTTTTCTTTTTTTTTTTTCTTCTGCTCATTAGTTCATTATTCATGTTTTGTTAGCCAGGGTTTAATTTATCTATAACAAACAGGCAACTTAATATCCCAAAAGCTGATTAGCCCCAGAAATATGGGCCAGATTCTGCACCTTTGCCCGTGCTTGGTGAGGCCCCAGGAGTCCTAGGTGCTCCCGGGCGCATGTGGAGGACAGCGCAAATATCCCCCATTGCATCCCCAAGGTTGCCAGGTATACAAGGGTAGATGCCAGGCATCCCGAGAGCGGGGACAACCTCCATTCTGGAGAACAGCCCAAGGCTTTCCAGCCTTGCCTCCCATTTTAGCCTGACTGATAATAACTTGCCCTCCAAGCTTGCGTCTCCAGGATAAGTGACAGCGGGCCAGGAGCTGGTAGTGGAGGGTGTTGCTGGGAGCCACGCTAGATGAGACACTTGAGGGTGGCCCGCTCAATGGGGTTGACAGGTTGGCACAGGCGGGGTGGTGCCGAGGCCTTTCATAGAATCATAGAATCAGAAAGGTTGGAAGGGACCTCTGGAGATCATCTAGTCCAACCCCCAGCTCAGCAAGGTCACCTAGAGYGTGGTAGACAGGGTTGCATCCAGGTGGGCCTTGAAGATCTCCAGAGAAGGMGAAACCACCAAAAGCTCACAAGCACATTGGGTTTAGTTCTCCYTAGGATAACTTGAAGCTCCTCATGCCTGGTCACCACTGTGCACCTGAGCCTGCAGCCCGCAGGAGGCCCTGCTGCAAGGGTTGCTCAGCACCACTGGCTGAAGGAGATTCCTCCTCGTGGGGAGAGGAGTCTTCAACAAGCAATGTCCTCTTCCAGCCCACTTTTTTTCCTTTTGGGAAGGGGATAATCCCTGGCTAGACTAMGTGCAATGATGCCAGAGCAGAAAGGGAGGAAAGAGCTCATCATGGCACAAAAAGGCAGTGCGGGGAAGGGCAGAGCATCCCGAGGATTTTGTTCAGATCACATCTTTGAGCTACTGCATCCACTCAGGGCTGTAACAAGAGGAACCGAACGCGCTTTCGGCTTCCTCCGCTGCATGCAGTTCCCCTGTAAATGCTTATTTTGAATGGGAGGTTTGACCACAGCATTGGCTCGTCCAGCCCGCGGTTTTTTACATCGGTATTATGCACGATGAAGGCTTCAAGACAAGAAGTCACATAGAAAATGCCTTTTGTCCGGCGACACAATCTGCTTTTTTGGTTCGAGAGCCCAAGATAATTGGAGCTTCGAAGCTCTACCCTAACGCTCGTCCACCGGCCAGCGACTTAACTCTGGGGAGAATAACTCCCCGCCGTTATTGCTCTAAAGCCCCCGCCACCATTCAGGGAAACCTTTTCACTTGCTGACGCCTCGGGGACCACCCAGGCTCGGGGAGAACAAAGCAGCGAGGAGCCCCGTGGGCCGGGGACATCGCAGACCGAGCCGGGGGCACCCGGCTTTCGGGACGCATCGGGGACACCTCTGCACCGTCCCAAGGGGAGAAGGCCAGCACGTGTATTTTCAGGCTCTTGTCCTGCCTGGCTCATTCAACATCTAATTAAAATCTGTTTAAATAAAGGCACCTGCATGCGTGTCCTCTTGGGGTGGGGAGTCGAGACTCTTTTTTTCCCCCCTTCCCTTATCCCGCAGATCAGGTCACRCTCAGACGTCGGCTCCCTGACCCACGATAACAGCAGCTGTCTAGAAACTCAAATTAACTTYGCCGGGAACAAAACCGGCCCGGAGGAGAGCCCAGACGCTTTTAACCCGGGGGGGCTGCACGGCCCCGGCTCAACGTCGACACCGTGTCTTACCTCGAAGCGAGGACACCCGGGAYGGGCACCGCTGCGGCATCCGACTCCCTCTGCCTTTATAAGGGYCGTTCGGAGGCCTGGATGTTTTTCAGGATGGAGCAATGCTCCAGCRCAACGTATTTCCACGGCACGGGCAAAGCCAGGGCTGGACGGCCACAGGTCTCCCTCTCCGCAGGGGGAAGCTGGCTTAGTCCATCCCTGACRTGTGTTTTTCCAGACCCTCCTGCCACTGTTGAATTTGGCCAAAATGCATCCCGAATATATCTATACCAACGGAGGGGACAGACAGACAGACACAAACTGCATAGGCCTCCCCRTCTTAGGCAACTAAGCTGGAAAAACACACTTAGGAAAAGGGGGAAAAAATGTTATGTTCAGGAAGCACAGACCTGATTAAGAGACTGCCCAAGATGCCAGGGGAGAGAAACAAGGGTAACGCGATCAAGCCGTCTCTGTCCATCCGCCAGCCCCAGCTGTATAACACCGCAGGCTGCCAACCGGCTTCAGTATCGGCTACGCAGAGGTCTCCAACATCATCTGATCCCTGCAGATTTAATACCTGGGCAGAGGCGAGACGCACGCATCGGGGTCCCGTGCAAAAGCAAGGCTGCTCAGCCCCACTATGAGACACTGGAGAATCCACAGCGGGAAGCAGCTTTCTGCTGGTTTGCCACTCACAGGAATGGCTTTTTTTTTTTTTTTTTTTTTTGTCCCTCGTGCCGTGGGACGGACTTTTGCGCAAGCCCCCATCGCATTAAGCAGGGGCATTTCGGTGCAGCCGCGTTGGCGGTCGGGCCACCGCCGGAGCTGCCGCTCGCAAACCCGTTGCTGCCATCTGCTGCAAGGAAACCTCCTTCGGAGCAGAGGGGGACGGCGGAACGACCGAGCCGAAAAAGTGCTTTTCAGGGTTGCGATTCCCGGGTTTCCAGCCGGTTGGCTGTCACCGTCCCTAAGGACGGTGCGAGCTCAGCGCGTGTCCCCGAGGATGCTGCTGAGCCGTCACGCGTGGGCTGCTCTCCGGCACGGCGCAGGGGCACGGGTGAAGCAGTGGCCTCATACCCCGTCTCCGTGCCTCAGTTTACCTGGTGGGGGGAGGCTGTGCTGATCAGAGCGTGGACGCGCATCGCTTTTGGTTTTGGTGCGATCAGCCCCTTTCTTTCCATCACCCTGGGGTTGCAACGATGCTTTTCTCGCAGCCGTGACAGCTAAACCCTTAACCGTCCCAACAACAGCGGGGCAGCCTCAACGCACTGCTGCGATAGTCCCATTTTGCTTCCATTTCAGATTAGCAATAGTATTAAAAAAAAAAAAGAAAGAAAGAAATGAAACTGTGGCACTGCTCACCAAGCAGGAAGCCCTGTCCTTGCCCCGCTCTAATGCAAACAGCAGCCCTGGCTGGATCTAGGACTCAAAAAACAATTACAGACCTCATTAAAACCAGGGGACAAGCCACTGTCACCAGAGCATGGCCTGTAGTCTCCATGCAGGTACCTGTGAGCATCAGACTCCATGATAGCCCAAAGCTAAAAAAGGGGCTTCCTAAATTACCAAGGAAGAAACCAGGATGATGGTTTCTGGGCTGTGATGGTTAGGAGCTGCTGTGAGGACAAGCATTAGGGAAAGCTGTTTATTCTGGCATACCTTGGAGCAGCTGATGGAAGGATTTCAAGCCAAGGAAACTCACTGCCCTATTTTGTTCCGTGTGAAAAAAAAAGAAAAAAAAAGAAAGAAAAAAAAAGAAAGAATAGAAAAGAAAAAGGATTGGGGCAGAGATTCCTTCCCCCTGGTAGGTATCTAAGGGAGCTGTTGAAGTCAGATGTAGTCACCCTCGGCTCCTCCGCAGTACGTGGTCGCAGAGAATGATTCACACCTTAAAYGGGTGACACTCCTGCATATCTCAAGTAACGTAGGAGGATCCCGGCCCTTCACATGCAACAATTATACGCATTACACAAGACACCTAAAACTGGGTCTTCTTTGCTGGTCCCAGACTGAGCTCCGCAGGTAGACTCATCACCTTCTAGCCGCAAGGATGCCAGCTGGTCTTTAGCTCCCCATCCCCAAAGATGGGACCTCATGGCTGAATGACCATTGCTGTGATGGCCAACTTCACCCCTCAGAGAAGCATCAGGTGTCATTTGAGAATCACCCTGCAGCTGAGCTCAGCTTTGGAGCCACTTTGTCCCTCTGCTCTCAAGCGGCATGGGGCTCACTCATGCCAAGCACTTTCCCACAGTGAAACAGCATTTTTATGGCATGAAGAGACTTTCAAATCCACAGAAAGATGAGAAAATCAAACCAGGTGCCAACCATGAGAGCACATCCTTCCCAGTCTCACTGTTGGGACAAGCAGAGTCCAGCATCACCAGCATCACCATGGTGTCTCCACAATCCCCATCTTCTCCCAAAGGCACATGGTCCTGTGGTCACCCCTTGGGCAGTCTGTTCAGACCTTCTCCGTTGGGGTTCATTGCCTCTGCACTGCTCCCAGCTTGGGAACCTGTACCACTGGCTCATGTGGCATAGCTGGTGATCTGAACAAGCTAAATTTTGTTCCTAGATGAAGGGACAGAAGGAAGGACTAGATTCCTGGCTCCAACCACTAGCTATTTAAAAACAAAATGTCTATTTGATGCTGAAAGGCATGGTTTGCATCCAAGGAGAAAGGGGTTTTAGACAACTCTCTTAGAGAGAGGGGAAATAACTCTGGAAGAACGAGTCTCTCCACAGAGATCCTAGATCCTAGTTTAATCGAGACATCTAGCTAATTGCCAGCTAAAGAAATTCCTGGGTGATGTCCCAAATCCAAGTGTTCTCTTCTGTGCTCAAGTCACCAGTGAACATTCCTGCCTAGATCAGGGGAAAAAAATCTCTACAAGGAGACCCATCCAGACCTGACTTTCTTCTTCATACACGTTCAAGTGACATGTCCCAAAGCTACATCCTTGCCTTGCTTATGCCATGCTTAGGGTCAAGCTTACAACGGWCTCTGCTTGCAAGCTCTGGAAAATCAGGTCAGCCTCAGTTCCCACAGGAGGCAGGCAAGTCAAGGATGGGAAAAATGGGGAATGAAATCCCGGTCCAGTGAAATTCCCTGGCAAAGCTTACCTGGAGCCACATCTTCACCTCTCCACTCAGCACCCAACCCATCCTGAGTGTGGTGTCCAAGGAAAATGGGGTGGTACCTGCTGTGGAAGCRACAGTCCTCTCTACCAACTGTAGATCACTCTAGACCAGACACCTYCACCATTGCCATCTCCAGCATGCAGGAGCACAAACCCTGGGGATATGGCAGGCAGCGGTTAACYCAACCTGCTCCAGGTCTTGCTCTTTGGTGCAGAGAGCTACTGTGAAGGTCATGGTGCAGGGGTTCGCCTGCCCGCAGACTCCACCAGGCTCTGCACAGGACCTGCGCCAGCTGCTCTGGCAGAGCATGGTTGCAGCACCTCTGGGGCCGCCRGCTAGATATAGCTGTCTGACAAGTGCTCCTGGGATAGCACGAGTTCATTAGCAGGTTTATAATTACAGATTTCACACCTCCAGAGACACGCGGCTTCTAATCCTGGCCGCAGCTGGGTTAGGAGAGCTGCCCCGCACCCAGCGTTTCCTGGGCCTCGAGCTCCCAAATCACCTGCTTCATCCCCATTTKTCCCATGCCCRCTTCTTGCATCACGACGGGAAGAGYGGACGGTCCATCCCACAGAGCTAACCCAGCCACAGGCCACAGGCATCTGTCCATGCAGAATAAAACAGGGAAAAAAACAGCTGCCTTGGCTGCAGCAGCATTAGGTTATTTTCACAGCATCACCGGAGCAGGCAGCCATAAGCTAGCGACCAGCACACGTGCCACGGCCCACAGCCAAGGGGCCGGGGCGGTGATTTCAACCCCTGCGCAGACAGTACCAGCATCTGCAGCATGTTATCTGCTGGCCCGCACGCATGCCCAGCTCCCCTCCTGGGGAGTTTTCAAAGGTTACCAAGCTTATTAAAAGACTGATTCATTATAGCGTCTTTGTAACCACATCATGGGTATGGGTTTAAATGYTAATTGAAATATATTTCTCAAGGATAAATCACGCCCCAGCAGCACGGCTGTTTCCCTAGAGATAAGTGAGGCGCACACACGATAAATGTAAAGGAATAATTGACATAAATTGGCATTTGCTGGAGCCAGGGGCTGAGGAAACCCAGAGGCCAGATTGTATCAYAGCCCAGCGTGGGCACAGGTTTTCCTCTGCATCCTGGAGGGAACAAAAGGGATATCCCTGAGACGTCAACACCTCCTGACGGCCCCACGGGCTGTGCATCTCGGGCAGCTCTGAGTCTCTTTGGCTGGGGCTCAGCAAGTTAGGGCACTGCCAAAGGACCCCTGGCCAAAGGCACCACCAAGTGCTGYGTCAGTGAGGGTTAGCCATGAGGCGAAGCAAAAAGCAGTTTGTGCTCCACTCCTCCTTGCCCAGGCATCCCTTTGGCATATGAGGAGACGTCAGAGGACGCCAGGTATGGGAGSATGGAAGCGCAGAGGTAGCAAAGGCATGAGGAAGGCGGTCCCTGACCCCCAAACCTCTCTCAGGCAAGCAAGGTGGATCCAACAGTGGAGTTGGCTCTCTCAACTCCATGGGTGTCTTCACGGGGGTGCCCCACCTATTCCGAGACTGCAGCTGAAGATGGGTGATGGTCTTGTCCTCATGGTCAGAATAAGCTGTGAGGTTGCTCCTTGGCCTCCTGCCTTAGGAGTGGGCAGATAYCGAGATCAAGTTCATGCTCTGCTACTTTGCTCCCATGTGGTCTTGGGCAAGRAGATCTCCTTGTAGATGATCTCTTTCCTAATAAGGTCTCCTGTGGTCCTCATTTGTCATGTTAGTAGGTGCYTAACGGGGCAACCCACAGCCATTGCTGCCACTCCAGTGCAGGCCAAACGGTCCTCTCCCAAGCCCCAGCCCCTTGTGCCAGGGATTCACCGAGCCAGAGTTGGTATCTRAATCCTTGATGGGTTTTTCCTCCCATGAACCTCTGCAAACTTTCAGCACTGACAGCATCCTGCAGCAGGGATTTCATTCTCTGCAGTTGGATGCTAGGATCACTCCGGGAACGTACAAGCAGGAAGCTGAAATCGATTTACACTCGAATTTCAGCAAATGGGGCCTTGCAAAGATTCGTCTGCTTGCTTTGTTCTCTATATTGCATACCCAGCACCACACTGGGGGCAAACTCTCTTTTGGTTTCAGCAGACTTGCCTAAGAAAAAAAGACTTGTGATCCTTCTCCACTGGGGCACCACAAGCGAAGCCTGCGGCGGCTCGAAGCAAGTTTTGGAGGCTGCTGGGTGATCCCGTCTCACACGGCTCGTTCTTCACAGATCCTTCCCTCTGGGGCTCGGGGGAAGAAGGGGAAGGTTCCCCAGTTCCAGGTAYGTGGGACAGTATAAAAAACAACATTAAAGTTTAGAAATAGAGAGGAGGAAGACGCTGAATGGCTGATCTCTTTGGATTCACTTCCGACGTGCCCTTTCTTGTCTTAAAAATGTTCCAACTACCAACCAGCTGCTCTTGCAGCTATCTGGCTAAACCCAGCCTGCTTGCTTTCCTACAAACAGCCCCGTTGTATTCACAAAGTGTGTTTCCAGCATAGGATAAGCAGGCTTTGGCTCATTTAKGGGTCCCACGAAGCCAATAGGCCTGTTACAATCCCACATCCAGCCTGGAGCAACAYATCCATCAGGAAGAAAACTTGTTGCCAGTTTTGGGGCCCTTGGACCCCAAGGTTGAGACCCCAAAAATGTGCATGGGAAGAAGGCAGGCCTCCCAGAGGTGTCACTGGTGGATCTGAAATTYGAGAAGAAGCTTTCCTGGGACTGGTTGTGAGACCCCCCCCACCACCATCTTGAATGCTGCAAAACACTCTACAGAACATCAGCCCAGGATCTCTCTTGCCTCTGTAGACCCATTTGTCTGTCTCCTGCCACACAGGGATGGAGCTTTTTGACCAAGCGAAGATACCACCRCACTACTGATGCTGAAGGCTCCTCTGGTCCAACACTGCTCAAAGTAGTTCTAACACCGGACCAAGTCGCTCAGGAGGTCATGTCCTACAAAGGAGACATCTCCACCAGATTCACACCCCTGGAATCTCCTGGGGAGACTGAGTCAGYCCAGTCAGTGGAGATGAAGGCATAGGTCATCTCACCCTGAAGGAGATATCTAGGAAAGGGTGCTGAATCTCACACTAAGCTCCCTGTTTCTCTGTAGTGACTGTAAAAGGGAGCTAGGAATGAACTCAGCYGGAGATAGCTACCTTGCAGACACACGAAGTGAAATGATTTAGACATTAGACACATTTTTACTTCCTTTCCACACCAYGTCCTTTCACTAACCAAGAGCCTTCTCTGCAGTCCTTCCTTTTGCAGCCTCCCTGCACCTACCCTCCTTCCCTCGCCCTTACGGACCTAGCTGCGAATTTCCCTTGCATATTTGTATTTCTCTCTCCCACCATTACTCCAGTCACACTTTTTTCACAACATGTACGTCTCGGTCTCCACACAACAGCTGATAGGACAGCGGGCACAAAGAAAGCTCTTCAAGGCCTGGACAGCCGAGAGCAGCCGTGACGTCTCTAGCTGGACTCCGAGAGCTGCCGTCTGCTTTTTTTCTCCATCGTGCAGGTGTCCGACGGGGGAACGTGACCTGACATTGATGTTATAATTAGGCTGGTTTCCATCTCTCTCCTCGCATCCGAAACAATCGTCGTCATTCTTGCAGGTGGTCAAAGTGCACCGAGGGCCCAGGCTGGCTGTGACATTGATTGGCGGGTCCCAGGGCAACTTCTGTCTTCCCCTTTGACGCAAGCTGTCGGGCTCGTGGGTAGCAATTAGTGGCTGCACAACCTAATGAGGTTCTGATGATGGAAAATGGCCAAAGTTTCATTCCAGTTCTGGAAGAATCTGTGRTAATAACCCAGATACACAATATTAGTATTTCAGAGGTGGCAGCTTTTGCTAGCAAACCAAGGGATTTGGGGGCATCTTGCTAGTAGAGGTGAAATCTTTCACCTGAGYATTTAAAATCCAGCTTTTAGCTGCACATGGCCAGTAAAGACAAAAGGATATGTGCCACGTCAAAACCTACACAGCAGCATGGTACCCTGGTGATGGTCAACCAGCTTCCCACAACGATGCAACATGAGGTTTCCCAGCCAAGTTGCAGAGTGGGTACCTGGGGTTCAGGCTCTCCAGCCTGCTTTGCCTCACAGGAATCGGGCTGCCGTGGTCCATAGATCCTGAGGCAGGTTAGTAGCGGGGCACTTTTGAAAAGCCAGGTTTTCCCTACGCCTTGCGTAACTCTAAATTCATATYTTTGTAATAAGGAATAGAGGATCCTAGGAAGACCAGACAGCTCTAAGGAGCTGACCCTAAACATCTTGTGCTGTGGGCAATCACGTGGTCCTGCCACGTTTCTAATTTGAAAGACCTGAAGGCACCGGTGTGGCACGGMTGGCACCAGGGGAGCCTTAGGGTTGGGGACAACACTGCTTGTCCCTGTCTCCACCCCATACGGTGGCCTGGGGATCGAGCCCCGTGGACACGGCTGCTGGCGCAGGTCTCTGACTGCAGCACATTAGCTCTGGTACTGAAATTAAGCTGAGGAGTAAACCCCAAACTAGGAAGGGTGGAAGGAGAGACCATCCATGGCACAGCCTCATGGTGCTATCTGGTCTAGATGTTCTGCTGCTCAAATCCCACCACCAGCCCGAGATGCTGGGTAAAAACAACACTACCCCACCCTCCTAAAAAAACGAGAGGGCCCGGCTGCATCCAAAGGAAGGGAAAAGAGGACAGCAGCAATCACGGAAGATTTCCTAAGCATGCTGAGGAACGCGTCATGGTGCCATCAACGCCTGAGCCCAGATYTGTTCGGATCCAGCGGAAGCGCCTCTGTGCTTAAAGCACTGCATGGAGACGTCGCCACTGGTGAGAGCTTTTCCGGGCAGGGTGAGCGGGTCGCGGCGTGGTTTCCACCCAGCCCGAGCGCGTTTTCCCACCTGGCTGCTGAGCAAACGAAGGCAAGTCCTCAGCGGTCATGCCAGGTGGGTCCCCGTTACATGGACCGTGGGAGCTCCTTCCAGCAGCAGYGCTAAGAAAATAGCAATACTGACCTTATCCGCAGCTCTCTGCACCAGCCCCGCAGTTTGCTGAGAGAGGAACAGTGGAGCTATGTCCAAATTAAGGAGAAAAAYAGCGAGGCGGAGAGAGCTGGGGCATTTTGCCCAGCATCCCAAGGGAGCCAACGTCACCAATGGAAAGGCATTTTGCTCCCTTGGCTCTCCGTGCTTTTGTCCTACATCTGAGAGGCTCTCAGAAAACACCCTTTTGGGACCTCCAGCTGCACAGGTCCCTCTGYCCCTAAAAGTCAGTTTTTCCTTAGGAAACCACGGCAAAACCCAAAGCTCTTGCAGTTTGCAGGGCTGTCGGAGATGGGACCTGGGCCCACCTCAAGCATTTTGCCAGTCTCCAGCTCCACGTCATCTACCGGGCTGGAGCAAGCTCCTGCTGCAAAATTAATATTAATAATAAATAAATAAATAAATTGCTGCATTTGGCATTTCGCTTGCTTTTCCCCTCAAATCCACCTGCTTTTTACTACACTTTGCATTTGAAGCCATTTCTGTCCCCAAACTCCTTCTGGAGGCGCAGGAACTAGAGTAAATCCAGCCCATGGTATTTTTTTTCCCCCGGGGCAGAAAGCATTTTGCAAGCAAGCTGTCACAGGTATTTTTACAGCCTCAGAGTATCTCCTTGGACCAACACCTTTTTTTTTTTCTTTTTCCCCCAAAAGCCAGCRAGAACAGGGTGCAGCCGAGCCAGATTTGTCTGTCCAGCAAGGAAAACCCTCCGACTCCGAAGTGGCTGTGCTGCAAAAGCAGAGCAGGCTCCTGCTCCGCTGCTAGCGCCCAGCGGGCAAGTGGAGCTGCCTGAAGGCCTCCTCCTTCCTGCGCCCCCACCCCTCCAAAAAAGAGGGAATGTATCTGCACTGCCCATTGCAAAAAGAGGCCTTTCTCTTCCCAGAAATGAGTTACCGGTCAAAGTTTGCCTCTTGCATCATCAGCAACTCAAGAGTGCTGGGGCCAAATCTGGGCTCCCAAAGTGGCCGTTCCCCAAACTGCCTTGCAACTTTTTTMTTTTTTTCCTCCCCCTCCAGTCGAAATAAGCGACATTTTCGGCATTCCTGCCAAAGGGCTGCAAACGGGCGGGAATCCGTCGCCTCGACGCTTTGCACAGATGGGAAGGGGACGCTGTCAAGGGAACGGGGAAG
>NW_028186061.1:1481-18232 GCF_003343005.1 Rhea americana | reverse complement strand
GCCGCGGCGCCCCCTGCGCGGCCGCAAGGCGGAGCCCCGCCCCCTCCGCCGGCTGGCCCCGCCTCCCGCTCGCCCTCCTCGCTTACCCGTGGTGCCGCGCGCGGGGCTGGCACTGACGTGGCCGCCGAGCGCCGCCATCTTGTGTGCCTGGGCGGAGAGAGGCTTGAGCGGCGGCGGCAGCGGCAGGGGGGGAGCCGGCTCCGAGCGGGACCGCCCGAGCACAGCCAGACCCGCGGCCCGGGGCAGCAGCCGACGCCGGTAGGTCGCCGCCGCCGCCGCCCTCACCTCAACCCGAGGCCCCTTCCCCGCCCTGCCCTGCCCTGCCCGCTGCCGCGACGGGCTGTGAGGCGCCGCGGCCTAGGCACTGAGGAGGCGGCGGTGAGGCCTTGCGGGCCCGGGCGCTGCCGCCTCACGGCCCTCGCTCGGCGGGGTGGCTCGGCCCGCGCTCGGGCTCGGGTTCGGGTTCAGGCGGGGCAGCAGGAGGTGGAAACGGCCGCAGCTCTGCGCCAGGCCCCGGCGCCGCTCCCCCTGCCGGAGGGATTAGACAGGATGCGGCGGGATGGGCCTCGGCGCCCGCCCCGCGCTGCCCCGTTCCGGCCTGCCCCGCCCGAGAGCTTTCCTGCGCTTCCTCCTTCCCGAAAACCCTTCTCCTAGCCGAACTCGCCGCTCSCGTGGTCTAGGAGGGGAGCGGAGGCTCGGGGGAAATTCCTAAGAGAGGTYATTTGGCTAATAAATCCTTAGCTGTGGTGTCAGGCTTCGTGCTAGGCTAGGAGGGCACAGGTAAGTTGATTTTTAGCCTAGAACAAACTCTTTTTGACRCCCATTGCTTGGGTTTGGTGATCCAGAAGGTCAGTTTTCCTTGGCRTGGTAGATCCCCCTGGAAGGATCTTATGCTGCGGCCAGAAGTACTATGTCCTGCCTCTGTGAGCATTTAACATGATACTTTATGGGCTGATATCCCTTGTCTGTTGAAATGATAGGCTAGCTATGAGAACCTCCTTGCGGAGGAATCCGTCTGCCCCAATCGAACATAACTAAATCTCTCTCGGGTCATAAAACTGCCTAAATGTTGTGTTTGACATTGACCTTGTTGMTCTGCTGCTAGGTTCCTGCCAAACCAAATTCCACAGGTTGATTAGAGTTGTGTCCAGAGTCTTGTTTTCAAATGTAGTTTTGTCAATAGCTAAAATACGAACTATTTATAAAATACTTTGAACTTTGTTTTGTAAGTGATAAGTCTTTCAACACCCCTTTGAAGAATATTCTGCTAACCTTATCTTTCCGGCAGAGAAATGAAGTTGAAGTGAATTGTCCAAGGTCATTTGGCAATGCAGTTATTACTATTTTTACTACCGATTTGAAGAACTTTGGGGGGTGGGGTGGGAAGGGGAATCTTCTCTAGCTGAATTGAGAATTGTTTCTTGGCTTTTCTTTATGAAATTTGTAATGAAATTGTCAGTGTGAAGTAGTCGTAGTCTAACAGCAAGGGATTTTCTGAAACTTACATTTAGGAGGCTGGTGTGATGCCACTTATTTCCTCTATTAAAAACGCGTGTTGTCTGCAGTGCTCGAGAACCCTGTTGGACTACTTTCTCATTTGTGCTAATTATACTGGGTGAAAGGGTGAGGAAACCTACCTCACTTGAACCTCTTAAAATTCCTTGTTTGCCAGGTTTATTGACCCTTCTACTGTGTCAGAGCATCAGGAGGAAAAATGGCTCAAGTAGATGTCGCTTCCACTCTGAACAACCCTTACTGCTGTGATAGTTTGATATACATAATAATTGCCAGATCATATGATAAGAACATGGAATGGAGTTATAATGTGAATGTCTGAATGCAATGTTCTGAGTATAAATCRGTGCCTGCTGTGGCATTTGGTGAATTTTGGAGTTTGTCTAGTCATGAAATACAATCTGCCCAAATCTGAAAAGGAACTGGGCAAAAGTGGTTGCATTCTTGACCAGTGCACGCAATTGCTTGTGTGCATTAGTCATGCTTGCCAAGTGAGGGGCAGGACTAGAGTTACAGTTGTTTCAAGGCAAACAAAGTGGGCGGGAGGGGGAGGGAGGAGGTAAAGGGTTGGATTTTGGTCCTCCTTCTAACTGACCGAATTATGTTATGCTTCAATTACATCTGATRGAAAACCTGCTTTAAGTAGTGGTGTTCACACATCTCACTGAGGCACTGTTATCTCATGAGGTATTGATTACATTAATTGCTGAGGAATGGAAAAGCTCAAATGCAGGCTTATAGCAGAATTTGTAGGGTTAAAGAAGCATCTTGCTTTGAAAGCAAAAGGTCAGTTTAGAAACTGCTGAGATGTGCAAAGATAACTTCYAGGCTAGAATTCTTACAGATTTCGACAGCCTTCACAAGCATTTTAATATCTTACAGTGGATAGACTTTGCAAACATAAGAGGAATAGTTTTGCTTCTTTTTRGAAATCTGTTGAAAGTTTTGCTGCTGAAATACTTTAGATCTTGTATCACAGCTAGCACTATTCTCAGCTATCATTCCCTTTCTTTAACTGAGGAGTAAAGTTTAGAACCAGCTTCCTACTAAAACTGCTGTTTTTTCTGTATTATTGACCACTTTGTTCTTTCTGCTTGCATATATCCAATTTTATTTCTTGTTTCTAGCCCATGCAAATATTGAGACTGTGGYACTTCTGCTGATGTTTTGGTTCTAATAAGACTCTGAGGTTTAATATTGCTCTTATTCATATGTAATTCATAGGTAATTAATAGCTAGTTGTAGGTTCTGCTTTGTCATTTTCCCCAAACCAAAAACCAATTTTACTGAAGCTSTCATGCAAATTTCTCCTATTTCTACTAAAAGTGTAAATGTTGATTTATTTTCCAGTTAGTGGAAATGATAACAGGTTATTTGGCTTAAATTTTAATAAAAATATTTTAGCCTCAAACTGTACAAGGCTTGCCTGAAAAAAAATGCTTTGTAATGAGCAGTTCCCATGGTAGTAAGAATATCCACTGTTTAACAGGTACAGATGTAGTTGCAGTTAAAACTTAGRTGTCACAGTTGCATTGTCAACACCACTTCTTTTTCTGAGCAGTTACAGACAGTCTGAAGGAAAGTGGTGAATGTGCTTCATCTAAAAATGAASAGTGGCTTCTGTACTTTTCCAACTGTCAGCCTTTTAAATAAAATATTTCAGGGACCAGATGTGTTTTTTGTTCCTGTGTGTTGCATGCTTTTGAGTTATGCGTGGTAATATATAATTGCTTTAAATAGCTACAGATTTTGCTGGGAAACAAGTAGCTTGCTTCCTCTTCCTCAAGGTGAGAGTAAGATGATAAATCAGCTTTGGTTTTTGAATACCAAGTTAAGCAGCCTGCCATCTCTTCTTTGCTAGACACTGGTATTTTCTTGTTTTTGCATGTTATTTTATGAGTGACTTCTTGTAGTATAGGCCCTCATTAGCTAGAGATTGATAAGCTGGAAAACAGTGCATCACTCCAAAGGAAACTTTCTCTCTTTTGTGTTCTTTTGTCCTTGTTCTGAGCTTGCAAATGCAATTGTTTTCTAATTTTCTGCCAGTCTGATCCCCATATTCTCGAAAGAATCTTACAGTATTTGGAAAATGCTGTGGGGTAATGTGTATAAACAGCAAGATGTTCAACCTATTTAAGCTGAATGAAGATGCTACGTGAGGAATAGCTGTGTTGGATTTTCTTTGCCTGATTTCTCACTGACTTGTTCTCCATTGGACCTGAACGTGCAGTGTGCATCTAGATGATTTTAGTTGGTRATTGCAAACTTAAGTGGCCAAATCTATCTAAACATTTTTGGATGKGAGTAGAATTATATAGCTTTAATTTTTGTTTGCATGACACTTCAAATCAGCACTTTATTTTCTCTAATCTTCTCTAAAAGACAAATACGTAATAACATTATCATTTAAGACACTTCCATTTCAGACATGACACAAGCACCTTTGCTGTGACATGGAGAAAATTGCTGCAGTGGTTGGTATTGATCAGTTAACATTCCCCTGGTTTTAACAGATATTACTAAAAAAGAGTGGGGACTTGCAAGGGATGACAAGCTCTGAGAAAGAGGTTTTTGAGATCACCTTTATTATGGTGGCATTTAATCCCCAAATAATCCCATGTTGATGAAGGAACCTAACATAATGGTTAGCTACTCTTAACTTTTAAACTTAATCTGTACTTAATGACTTGCAGTATGCGCTAAAGTCTCAGGTAACTCAGATGAAACCTGTTTTAAGTTAACTTAAGAGTCCTGAACACTGGAATTAAAGGGCTTGTTGATATTTAATCATCTTTCATTGAGGTTAATAGATGTGGAAGGCCAGTGAAAAACTTGTAAAATAGTTGAATATTTATATATTTGAGCAGTAATGTATCAGGCCACCATAGCTGTATAAAAAGTGTTTTGATCAAGAGTTTCTTTTTTTTTTCTTAATTTGCTGTAGCAGCACATYTAAATCTGCAAAGAAATTTCTTCAAGTTCAGCAAATGCAGCTGTATTTAACTGTCTGTGCCTGTTGAGTGGTGTTGTGAAACGGTCCTAGATTAATACTACAATTTCTGCAGTGTCTTATCCTTGTTGGATAACTTCTCACATTCTCTTATAAAACAGTCTTTAAATAGTGAAGAACARGCTGCTGAGTTCAGTTTGTACCTGGGTGCAAATTTTTTATATGTTCTTGCACATATAAAAAGCAGTTGTTGAACTTGGGAGAAAGTGGTTTTGGATTTTTTTTATCCATCATCTTTATTTATAGGTTTTATCTTTTGTATATAATATTTTGCTTTTTCTGTTTACCGTATCTTTRCATGCTATGCTTTTAACTTAAAATCTTCCAGAAAGCTGTAAAACAGACATATGATGACTGATACTGAATGACTAAATTCCAAATTAATATTTCTATTAAATACCAAATGGATTAATTCTTGGTTTCTTGTGACTAACCAGTTTAAGTGTTAATATCAGTTTAGGATCCATRTGTTTTGTTTTCAGTTGCATTAGAGGTGGAGTTATGCTTAGGAAAATGTAGAGTTGATTTTACTTTTAAACAGAGACATGTGCTTTTGACAGTAAGTTGTCTTCGTAAGCACACCAGTTTTATTTACTGTGGATATCTAAGCAACTAGAACAAGCTACAGTGAATGCTCAGTAGAGCAGTAACATATGTAATTACAGCTGTAATGTGGAGCTCAGGGTAGGGGGGGGGGAATTTGTTAAACCTGTGTCTAAAATRTCACTCTTTACTGACAGTTTTCCTGTCAGTTTTCCTTTACTGACCTTTGCTTTAGCATTGATGTTTTGATTAATTTGAACTGTAATGCTGTATGTCTCTAGTAGGTTAGTCTCTGCTTGTGAAATAGGCATTAAGAAAAAGGTATGAAAGTGCTAATGGAGATCTGATAGTTCCCAAAGTCAGCGAATGTCTTCTGTACTTCTGTATCTCAGAGTGTATAGTGAAGGGAGTAGGTAGACAATTAAGCTTTTGGGGGGATTGATTTTAATTGCTGCTAGTATTCATCTACTATAGAGAGCAGATTGACAAAATGAWTGTGCCCAGAAACCTTTGTTATACTGATGTGAGAAAATAACGCTCAGAACTTCTGCCGTGGAAGTCTTTGTGGTAAGTGGTGATATGTAGAAGTGAGAAATGTATTTTTATATTGCAGGCATAATTTATGCAATTAGGTAATGCATATGACATCTTTCACCTCAGCCTCTGATTTCATCTGCTATGGTATGTTTCAAAAAGTGATATAAATCTGAGTGAAACCAGGCCATTTGTTACAACTTTTGCTCAGTGAGGTTTGATTCATGTGCTCAAAAAAAAAAATCTTCTGGAGGTGCAAAATTAAGATTATGTGACATTTCAAGATGCAGCTATACCTTCGTTAATATATTGCACACCCTTCTGGTCACSTATCTGTGGTGTAGCTTGTTCGCTAGCATTTCAGCAATCTAGTGTGGAAATCAACAAGCAGAGCTGACTTTTCAAAATAAGCAGACTGGGTGAAATGACACTGACATGCATTAAGGCATGGTTAACTACAAAATGCTGCAACAGATTAGACATTGAGTTATCTTTAGTCTTGAGATRCTCCTCAGCTTTTATTCTGACGATCTATAATGAATAGAAGCAAGTTCTAATTTAATTGCTGTATCACTTCAGCAGACACCACAGACTGACCACTGCTGCAGACTGTTCATTCATTTTTAAACTCTGCTCGCTCTGAAGCTTTTTGGAAAAGGCTGCCTGTACTCCTAGTTGCTTATCTCAATGTATCACTCAGCAGAAAATAGGCTGTTAAATGCTTTGTTTCCTGACACAAAACTGCAGTCTTAGCGGTGAGTCTCTTTCTCGCTGTTTACCAATGACACAGTATATCTTTAACTGAACCTGCCTAACAGGTTTTTACCTCTGTGCACATCTTGAGGTGGAGTGGAATATGTTAAGGTGTGCTTCAGTGCTTGGATTAACAGTGAGAAACAAAAGTCAAAGAAGGTGATTCTATTTTGGTGTGATTTGGGTTTGGTGAGGAGTGAGGGCTTCCATTTTTAGAAACTGAGTTTGCAGTGAGGGTGTCCACAGACTACAGGTTGCAGAAATGCTGTCCCTGCTGCTCACTGGGTAGTTACTTCTCATACACAAGTCTTTCTGCTTAGCCTTATAGGTGCCTCTTTTGAAGATGTGCTGAAGTAGTAACTCGTAAGCTGTAGTCTTTTGATATTTTCAGACTTTTTTTTGAACTTGTTAAGCCTCTAAAACTGTTAATTTACCAGTTACAACATTTAATCTGGTGTAAGGGAAAATGAGAAGTTACGCTTCACTATGTTATGTAGGTGGCATATTATCAAATCTTGATATAGGCAAGACTGCAAAAGTTGAAGGTGCCTGAAAAGTGACTGGGTATCTTAAATCTCCCTGTATTTTCAGTGTGTTCATGGAGTCCTAACTGACTGGAATGAGAATTAAACTAAGCAGACTCTGCACTGAAGTACACTAGAAGTAATCGCATGATCCCTCAGCTGAGTTGTATTAACGAGTGGTAATGAAGTCATGGGAAGCAGTTCTAAACTGTGGCAGCAGTTTCCAGTGCAGTAGGGGCTGTGTTTGACAGCACGACTGGCTGAAAAAGCAAAGACCTGACTATTGGAAATAATCCGTCACTGTTTTGATAGTGATGTGGCTGAGGATTTTTATTAATGCTGAGGAAGGAACTCAAGGTGCTTATGTCTAGATAATACAAACTAATCACATACTGGCAGGGATGATGTAGTGAGAGGAGTGCGATATAGAAAAACATATAGGAATAAGCATGATTGTATACTTCACCATCTCATCACAAATGTGAACAAGTCTGTAAAGTGTTGTCAGATGGATAGGCTGATTTTCCTTTCCTGTGAGGGCAGGCAAACTTTTAGCTGCTGGTTAGAGGATGTTGCAGGTGTTGGAGAGAGGCCTCCTCTTTTGCCCCAGCAGCATTCAAGAAGCGTTCTGGTGGGAACCACAACAGCTTGTGGGAGTTCTGCAGATGGGCTTCTCTTAACAATATTTTTCCTTTTTTAGGAAATAATGATGCTGCTACTTTCCAGTAAACATCTAAACATACTTAAATACATAAAAATCTGTGGAAAAACTTCCATTCTCTATTTTAAAAAAAAGACTTTCTGGATTGCTGTATACCTTAGAGTAGCAAAGTAGYTGCAGAAGCGGTTTGGGTAGTGGGAATGTGTAAGGAACAAGAAGGAAGTGGAGAAAGTTCTTCAACCTGTCTTAACTTCTCATTCTTCACAGAAAATCAGACTAAGGAGGAGGAGTGCTATGAAAGTAGCTGAGTAATATGCTTCTGTGGCGGGGCCGGACTTGRTGCAGGAATAGTTAGTTACCAAGAGAATAAGGGTCTAATGGGATTTACTAATAATATTGGCAAGTGTCAGCAAGTTGTGAAGCCCAGAATGTGCCTTTAGCAAGGGACGGAGAGATGTTGTGAATGTAAAAGAAAAGATTAAATTGTGTTACTTGATTACAGCTGTTGACCTTGAGCATTTAATAACCTAACCTGTTAGGCTTTTAAACCTGCAGAAACTAAAAACAACAACAACAACAAACACGTTATTTGTAGGGCCTTATAAATTTGTCTTRCTGCAGAAGTTCTTAAACTCATTTTGGACGGTTATAACAGCTGTGATAACAGATAACAGTTCAAACCCAAATACTGCTTTTCAGCTGAAGTAGAAAATAGCAGCAGCCTGAACAGCCAGACAAAGGAAAGCTTTATAACCTTCCTCCTCTCCAGCCCAGCAAGACTTGCTGTTGACTGCTGAGGAGTGAGATTTCCTGCTGTCTGAAAGAGTGATTTGGATAAATAGGGACTCTTGTAGAAATGCTTTCTCTACTTTCTAATTAACTTTTCTGTTTATACAGCTTTCGTATAGTCAACTGGCAGCTGAATATTCATGGTTATACTTCAGAAATATGAAGGAAATGGTGGCATAATAAAACTTCTAAACCTTTTGTTCAGTTCTAAGCCGTAGACTGCCCTGCTTGGCTCATAGAGGAGCCAGCTTAGTTTTAAAGTTTCAATCCTATCAGGTTTCAATCATGTAAAAACAAATGCATCTTGGACTTAAGTCTGTTCAGCAAGCTGAAGTGGTATGTTTGATGTCATTCAGGAACTCTGGAGTGTACTGTGGACTTAAAGTCACATGTCTCTGCAGAGAGGCAGCTTCACAGTTTAGTGTTACAGCGCTGAATTTTTTGAGTTAAATTTTGTTTCGAGCAGAACTTCCTGAGAACAGCAGAACTGCTTAGGTCTGGATTAAATGAGGAAGCCAAACTTCATCCATTCTTAGCATCGGGCTAAATAAAGCAGASCAAGACTTCTTGGTCTGTGGTGCAGTGATTAAATTTTCAGTTCAAAACTTGTTTTAATTGTCTTAAATCGATGTGCTGTAAAGCAAATTTCTAGTTGGAATTCTGCTTCAGGCTTACAACTTCATTGTGAAGTGCTGAATATCTTCAAGGTGATTCAAATGTAATRCTACCCTTTAAGTTATGACTTGATTCACAGGAAGCCCAGCCCCTGAATGTTACACGTCCTGACYGTGTATGTTCCTACTATCTCAGATTTGTTTTTTCAGTTTCTCAGGCTCTTTTCAAACTTACTGAGACTTTCTAGATACAGTAGGAGTAAAGGTGAGAGTTGTCACTAGTGCCATGTAACATTCTCCTCTCTGCTTTGCTGTRAAGCTTTAAGGCTGCTTTATATAAAGTACTACTGTTATAGCTACTATATAAATTTGCATGTCTTATAGTAGCAGAATAATATTTCTCGTGGTGGTGGTAAGCTCTGCTGTAAATGGCATAGTAGCAAGCTTAATTTAAAAAGCTGTGGAAATAGGTAGCAGTGGATCCCATTCCAAGGGCACAGTGAGTGTTCTGTAAGTACAGAAATCAAGAGGCGACTTCCTTGGTTCCTAAAACAGGAAGYTCTGGGTATTCCTAATCCTTTATGAGCATCCCAACTGAATAGTTGAGTGAGCAAAGAAGCATTCATTTTTAAGCCTGACTCTTAATACAGTTATTAATTTTTGATGATTGAGCTTCAGTAAACATTGGCTTGCTTTCTAGAGAAGGTCTTCAACGTTAATGAAGGTAATGCGGTAATGCCGTTTTGTGTTTACACTGTGCTGGCAGGCCACTTCCTAAGGGTTGGAGAGGAAGGAAACTGTTTTGAGTAGAAGAGAACTCAAGCTGTATTTTGAATTTCCTCCTSTATTCCTCAGTGCTGCCCAAAGAAGAAACTATCAGTGCACTAAGCAACCAARATAAGAGCTTAGGTTTAAACTTCTTTTTAATTGTAGGCCAATTAGAAAAAGATCTCTTACAGTAACACCTGAGGCAGTAGATACATTACACCATGGCAGTGGGGGGCGAAGTACCTGGAGCAGTCATTTGCATCATTTGTGGTTCACCTCTGCCACAAATAAGTCTGAGAATAGCATCTGGTACTAAAACGTCTGAAAGAGTTTCTGAAAGCTTTGAAGCGCTCAGAACCACTTCTTTTAACTTGGGTAAGTTTTGGCTTCTCTGGTGTTTGTATTGCTTCAGTATGGGAAGTACAATGCACTATGTGTCTGGGTGTCTAAAGAGTTCATATTCCATTTGCTTTATTGGTGGCTGATTTGGTGGTCAGAACACAAACGGTTTTAACTTTGTGATCCTGTGATCTCTTTCTCTAGACTTACTGGCCAGTGAGAACATATCTCAACCATGGGAAATATTTTTGCTAACCTCTTCAAAGGCCTTTTTGGCAAAAAAGAAATGCGTATTCTAATGGTTGGTCTGGATGCTGCAGGAAAGACTACTATTTTGTACAAACTTAAACTTGGTGAAATAGTAACTACTATTCCTACTATAGGTAAGATTTTTTTTTCATTTATATAAGCTACTTGCTTTGAAATCTGATTCMTGTTGTTTGCAGCAGTATCTTAACTGTCACAGTGTTGATTTTAGTGACTTAGTGCTGTACCCTGATGTGCCAGTTGGTACCAAMATCCACTAAAGCTGTRTCATGAAGRCAGTGCAGMCAGATCTAAAGGCTTGGGAAGAGATTTAATGACAGTGTTTTTTTTTTTTTTTTTTTACTGCTCAATTTGGTTGTGGAAGAACGTTTTGTGCGCTGTGGAAGGGCAGTCGCCCTAATTTTGTTAAGAATGTTGTAGCATCAAGTTCAGACTGAAAAATGGAGGGTGGCTTGTCTTAGAACAGGGTGATCAGAAACAGATTCCAGAGAATCAGTGTTCGTSTGCTCTGAGGCCTTGTGTAAGATTCAGCTTGTTTTAAATATTTAAATTTTTAAATAATGTTTTCAGTGAGGAAAGTGTGACCATGACTAGGGAAATACAGTAGGTGGAGGAACAGCTATGCTTAACTGAGATTTTGCCACCATTTTTGTCCTAGGTTTCAATGTGGAAACAGTAGAATACAAGAACATTAGCTTCACAGTGTGGGACGTAGGTGGTCAGGATAAGATCAGACCACTCTGGCGCCATTACTTCCAGAACACACAAGGTGAGTCTTCACACTTGTTCAAGTAACTACAATATAAAATTTTTTTAATGCTCCTGCACAGATAATCTTGATATTTTCTCAGGGAAAAATTGTTTTTATAATGTGTGTCTGTGTGTGTGCATGTGCTCGGCTGGCTGTTATATTAAGCTAGTACAGGTTCAAAGAGGAGTGGAAAGAAATGGAGGAACCAGTCTTCCTTGTCCATCTGAATCAGAGTTCAGAATTTTGCTTTTGCTCTGAAAGCGTTGCACCTCCTCTGCCTTTACTTCAAAAGAGTCTTTTAGTACTTGTCATTTCCTACAAACTTACCGGCCCTGTGAACTGAGGACATGTCACTTCTTCTACTGGTACGCCTTTATAATGTATAATACAGACTCCTTGTCATAGGAGTTTGAACTGCTGCTCCTTGAAAATATAAAGTGGTTATGTAAATTAAACATACACTTGCAATTTTTGGAACTTGTAAGCAAACTACTTGTTTCCTCTAGCTCTCAGCAGGAGCAGACTTTTCTCTCAGACATGAAATTACAACAGGATGAAAATTGTGCATTTTGCTACATACTGTTTTGCATTATTTTCTTTTCAAAGCTTAAGTCTCACTTCTGGAACTATGCTATTGCTTGTAAATAACTTCTGGTGTTTGCTGGTTCTCACTGTTTGCTTATTTCTAGGTTTGATTTTTGTGGTTGACAGTAATGACAGAGAACGAGTGAATGAGGCCAGAGAAGAGCTTATGAGAATGTTGGCAGAAGATGAGCTTAGAGATGCTGTTTTATTAGTGTTTGCGAACAAACAGGTATGCCCAAGCAAGATGTCTTTCTGTAAGAGCTCTTGCAAACACACTGCATACTTAGTTGATACAAACTTGACGTGGTTGTTTCCAGCATAATAGGTTAGCGCTCATTAAATGCCCATTAATCTCTGGGCTCGTTGTCTTCAACAGAACTTAAATTGCCCTCCTCTCACTTCAAAAGTGCCTCTTCAAAACAGCGTTGGGTAATGAAATTTCCCATATTTTCAGTTTTAGTGGAGAATTCTACCRGTTTAACATTAGATTGGCTTGATTGGGGTGTTGTACCCACCTGAGCTTTCTCCAAGGAGGAAAGAAGGCCAGAACACCCAAAACAGGAACTTCCCTAATTCTGCAGTGGGAGTACTTGAGAGCATAACTTGTGTTGGCAGAAAAAGGGAGTTGACTTTTGCTGTACTCATGCTGAACTGTAAGCTTTACTCTCCTAGGTCACAAAGGCAGCTGAGACTATTATTAAAAAAAAAAAAAAAAGGAAAAGTAGGTTAAACCCAGATGTTACAAATCTTAAATACATCTAAGTAAACCCCAGTTATGCAGAAGTTGATAGCATCCTGCTTCATCAGTTGTGCAGGCTCTGGAAGGTAAAGAAGCCATAAGTCTTTCCTAGTAGCAGGGAAAAGTGGGCTATAAGCAGAAGTGGTGCTGGGTACCACTTCATGATAAAAGTTTAGCTTGAACTTAAATCATAAAACTGCTGTGGCAGGAACCATTTCCTGAATGGAAAGTGAATGAAAACAGTCCTTGAATTGTAAGCAGTTTTGGATCAGCACTGAGTGACATGATGACTTAATCCAAACATTTAGTCAYCTAACTTCTGGTTTTCTTAAGGGAAATAGCCCATAATACAACTAGCAGTGGGTGATCACGCTTTTAACCTTTGGAGATTTTTGTCAGTGTAGGGGAAATGACTTGAATACAAAAGTATCTACTGAGTTTCTCTGAAACAGCTTGAATGCGAAAGTAGTCTGCTAAGCTCCTCTGAAGGAGAAGCTCTTAAAAACTCTTAACTTCTTTTAATGTTGAAGCTGGTAATTAAAATTGTTTAGGAAAGCAGGCATTTCTCCCCAAGTAATAGGAAAGGAAATGACTGTGCTTATTTCCCTCAGGACCTGCCGAATGCRATGAATGCAGCAGAAATCACAGACAAACTTGGACTGCATTCTCTTCGTCACAGGAACTGGTATATCCAGGCGACCTGTGCCACTAGCGGAGACGGTCTCTATGAAGGACTGGACTGGTTGTCCAAT
Source organism: Rhea americana (assembly GCF_003343005.1). Classification (NCBI taxonomy): domain Eukaryota; kingdom Metazoa; phylum Chordata; class Aves; order Rheiformes; family Rheidae; genus Rhea; species Rhea americana. The sequence continues at coordinate 5,088 of NW_028186061.1, read as the reverse complement.
CAGCTCCGAAACCAGAAATGAAACCATAAACCTTCCTCTTCCCTCTTTTTCCACCCCTCCCTCTTATTTCCTCCTATTCGCCCTTCGCTTTACTCTAATGTGGCAAACTGTGCTACTTTGTGGTATTGAGTGCCGGAAGCTGTTTTCATTTCTTTTGTCACAGTATATATTGCACCATGCTGTAAATGTGGCAAATACAAGCCTGAAAACAGTTAGGTTTCTTATTTAATGTAAATAGTTTTTGTTTCCAATGAGGCAGTTTCTGGTACTCCTATGCAATATTACTCAGCTTTTTTATTGTAAAGAATCAACTCACTGTTTAGTACTTGGAAGGGATTTAAGTGGACTAACATAAGGGTTGCCAGTGGTCGTTGTGCAGTAGAGCTGAATACTATCTCTGTTGGGTTGTGAGATCTGTGAGATCCATTTTGGTGGTTGGTTTTTAACCTGAATTCTGTATTTTTTTAAATAGTCAAGGAAAAGTAAAAACACTTGAACATACAAGTATGTTTGACATAACTTCTGCTGTTCTAGCTCTAATATGGTGACTTTTAATTCTTTTGAAATGGTGAAGCAATGATTGACACCAAATTAACTTCATCGGGTTAAAGTACAGATTACAATTGGTAGATCTCTAGTTCTTCATGTAGCTTATAGTATGTGCTCATATTTGTTCATACTTGTTATAAGATTTGTCAGAGCTGGTTTAGATGAGCTTTCAGACTCATCCTAAACTTCTGACTTTTGGTTCAGGTGAGGTTTCACTTCCATTGAACTTGAATAATTTCTGGAAGTCACGTTTTTAGCCTGTTGTATTTGTCTAAAGTGTTTTGTACTTTTCTTGTGTGTAAACCACTCCAGAAGGCAAACCTTTCCACAGAAAGCACAGCCTGTACTAGTCCTAAGCTCTATAGTCAGAAAGTACTGTACTTAAGTAAAAATTGCCATGAAAAACACCAAACATCTATATATAGTGTCTAGGAAAAAAAAAAAAGCATGAGAGTTTGGAGAGTCATTCCACTCTAGAAGTATTCAATCCCATTTTGGAACAATCCCATATCTGTATATGTGTGAAAACCCTTGGCATCCCTCATACTGCAAGGTTCAGATTTGCCATCAGAAAAAGACCTCTTTACTTTTCTTTTGTATTTTGATAAACACTGAAGAAGCTGGAGCTGTTAAACTTTAACTTGAGGAACTATCAGAACTGGTTTGTTTAGTGTTGTGGAAACCTTTATTGCTTTCAATACACAATTAGTAATCAACTGTTTTGTATACTTGTTTTCAGTTTTCATTTCGACAAACAAGCACTGTAATTAAAGCTATTAGAATAAAATCTCTTAACTATTTCATGTTTTTTATGCCTTGCTGTTCATTTGATCATCTTGGCAGAATCATAATGAAATACTTGTTGAATAAAAAGTTTCATGAAACTTGCACTGGTATCATGTTTTGTATCATCTTTGTACTGGGTGTGTGGTTATTTATTTTTTTTTAACTAAAGACTAACACAGAACAAATAAGTAGTGTTTTGCCATGTCAGAATTTGTATGGCAACTTCAGCACAGCTTTGGTATTTTTCAGAGAATTCCTGGGGCCTAGTTTGATTATTGCAGGTGGACAGCTGGGTACCAGCAGGTGGTAGTCAGTGTCTACTGGTCTCTCTTCATTGCCTCAGAAACATCTATCAGGCTTYTTCAGTAGTCCCATCATGGCTTCTGCAACAGATGGTCCTTCCCGCTTTTCCCACTTAATAATTGGCTCAGTGACTGACCTGCTTTGGGGAGAGGAAAAAGACCCAAGTCTGCCTGCCTTAAAAACTACCTTTTGGCTTTTTTTTTTTTTTTTTCCCTCCTTCAGCAGTCCACTCTAGCTGTGGCTTGGGGACAAAGCTGTGCTCTTGGCTGATCATCTTCAGTCAGCTACAGCTTCTCATTACTGATTGTAAAGCTCTAGCTGCTGCACGGTTGATGCTGTGTTGCCTTGACCTTCAGCTGCTTCCCCCCTCCTTCACAGGCTGGAAACCCAGAGACTGAAAGGTGCTGTGCAGGTTACGGAGCAGAACTTCCATGTGGGGCCTTAACTTGGGTAATTACCAAAGAGGACCTCAGCTGCCCCAGTGAGGAGTGGGGATTCTCCAGTCCTAGACTGACCTGGCATCTGCTTTCTGAAATGAGTGAGAGACAGCTGAGTGCTTCTGAGGATTTGGGTGCATCTCCTGGTGTCTCAGCTGTTTGGTGGCACTACATTTCTCATCACTCAACACATTTTTGTCTCCCCTCTAAACACCTAAGGCAGCAGAGCAGTCACTTAACAGGTAGGCACAGACCCTAACCCCAGTCTTCAGGCCCCTGTTGCCCTGGCCCTCACTGCCCTTGTGCAGGGGCTTGTTTCATGAAGGGGGGCAGTTCCTATCTACCTCGGCTTCTGGGGGTGCCACATTGGTGTGATGAGGCTTAAATGAGTTACCTGGCAAGGGCTGCCTGAGCACGGTGCCTGTTCCTTGCACTTCGTTTTTAGCTCGTCTCAGAAGTTTAACAGTATGAAGGAAATATTGCAGCAAGGGATTACAAAACTCTCATAGGGCAGGTTACTCTTCCGAGGCTGTTCATYGCACCTTGAATTTGCAGCGCTGAATCAGGCTATTTGCATGCCTAACCGGGCAGGACGCCTGCTTCAGCCAGTTCTGGCACGGATGCGAGCTCCGAGGGCCAGCTCTGCTGCTGACGTAACTGCGCGCCGCTAAGACAGCCGGAGCCCCCAGCAAGCCAACGCAAGCTGAAGATCATCTCCGGTCTCTGATCCCTAAAGCGAGCAGATGCCCTGCCGTCGCTCCCCCGACACGCACACACTCCACAGCAGAGCGGTTTCTGCTGATGTGAGGTCCCCAGCAATGACGGTCACAGGTGATGGGCGCAGGGGAGGCAGGCGGGGACCAGGGGCAGCAGATCCCGCGCCCCCCGCCACGTGCTGTCGGCCCACGCTGGGAGGTCCTGCTGGTACCCGAGCTCAGCAGCCTGCGAGCAGTCACGCTCGCTTCGCTTCTCGTTTGGCCTCAGCCAGGCCCGCGGGGACTCGAGCCACCCAGGCCCTAGAGGCAGGAAGGGGGGACGCTCGCAGCCGGCCAGCGGCTTGCTGGGGCCGGGAGAGCTCCTTGCTCACGGCCGGCTGCGGAGGTGACCGGGAGGAGCGGATGGATGGCCGGTGGCTTATCTCCGAGCCTCGCCTCCGCCCGAGGCCTCCAGCTCCAAGCTCCCCCTGYGCCAAGGCGATGGACGAGGAGCCGTCCCCGTCTCCTCCTCAAGTTCTTGCAGCGACAGCAGTGATTTAAAGGKCTCGGGAAAAAGCAAGGAGGGACAAGTAGGAATCTTGGAAAAAGGGGCAAGGAGAAGCTGAGCCGCGCAACGTGGGGAGCGGGCTCTGGGGAGAGCGCGCAGGCAGCACGACTTGGGGAGGGGAGGGGGGCACGAGCTCCCCGCAGGCACCGCTGGAGCGAGAAGAAACCAGCATCAGCCCCAGGAGGCAGGAAAAACCGGGCACGAGAGTCGTGGAGGAACCAACGCAGCGCCAGCAGCCCGGGGACGCAGCCAGCCGAGGGGACAAGGAC
>NW_028186061.1:0-1162 GCF_003343005.1 Rhea americana | reverse complement strand
TGCTCCGCCGGCGCCTGCGGGACGGAGCGGGAGGTGAGCGGCGGCGGGCGGCGGGAAGCGGCCCCGGCCCCATCCCGGTCCCCGGCCACCTCGTGTCCCGCTCCGGAGAGGAGGAGGAGGAGGAGGAGGAAGAGGAGGACGACGACGACGACGAGGTGGAGGCGTCTCTCTCGCGCCGTTTCTCCTTCTTCTTCTCCTTCTTGTGCTTGTGCTTCTTCTTCTTCTTCTTTTTTTTCTCCTTTTTGGGTTTCTTGCCGCTGTCCGAGCTGCGGCGGGGGGGGGACGGGACAGGGGTCACCGGCGCGTTTCCCACGCTCACACCCGACTGCCGACCCCCGCTGTAATAAAAACCCCCCTTCCCTCTGCTTTCCCCCCCCCGGCCCCCTCCTCCGTTTTGAGCGCCCCACCTTACCCCGGCTCCTCCTCGGCCTTCTCCTCCTGGCGCTGCTTCCTCCCGGAGCCGATGGCCTCGGGGCCGCCCGGCACCTTCTGGTGCTGCAGGGGTCGGAGGCGAGAAAGCAGAAACGCGGGGGCGAGCGGCCCCGAAGGGCGGGGAAAAAAGGGCGAGAATTGGGGAAACGGGGGCGAGAATCGGGCAGCRGCTCCCGAGGAGCGGCCAAGCTTCGCCTTTAAGGGTTACGCGCGTCCAGCTAGCGCGAGGCCGGTCCTTCCGACGCTGTTTTTGCGCGTGCGCGCGTGTGTGTGTCCTCCTCACCTCCATCGCGCCCAGACCTACCGTGAAGATGGGCAGCCCCATCTTGGCCGCTTCCTTGTCCTCCTTGGAGAGCATCAGCCGGCCAGCGGAGCCGCTGGAGGAAGCGGGGCCGGAAAAGGGCGACGTCAGGGCGCCCCGAAACGCGGCGGCGGGGGCGCCCGACGAAGGGGACGGGGCAGGACCTTCACCCACCTGGAGCTGCCCAGTCCCACCAGGCGGTCCACGTCGGCGGGGCCCCGTTGGGCGCCCTCGCGCCTGCAGGCCTCGGCCAGGTCCTGGAGACACCAAAACACGAGGCGGCGGTGAGGGAGGTGGTGGTGGTGGTGGTGGGGGGCGTCCACCGCCGCCGTCGGGGTTGGGGTGGTGGGACGCAACGCCGGCGGCAGCTCTCACCTCCTTGCTGAGCCCCACCGGCCGCCGCCTGCCGCCGCCGCCGCCGTAACCCCT
>NW_028186060.1:0-1136 GCF_003343005.1 Rhea americana | reverse complement strand
CAGCACATCCCTTGTTCCGCTCACCACTTCCCTGACTCTTAGGCAAAGCCCATCTCAGCTTACTTGTAGGCTTGCCAGGCTGGTCTCCTGACTGTTTGCAGACCCGTCTTCCACCTTGCGCAGAATATTGCAGCGGTTCACAACCTCACCGACCATGAGGCCTACGCTCCTGGTAAGAAGACAGGTGGAGACTTTTTCTTGCCCTGGGGAGCTCTGTGGAAAGTGCACAACTGGTGTTTTTCAGTGACTGTTAGAAATTGAGAATTGCGTCACCAGGTCCTGAGAACATTTTCCGATTTTTTAAAACAATCCTGACATCATTATGCGCATTACAACTATACTTCCTCTCTGGATGTCTTGCTTGAACAGCTGGCTACTCTACATGGTAGATGTACGAGGGCTGCTGCTTCTCCTCGGATGTCGTTAGAACTGTTGCTCCGCGTCTCCTGCCGCAGCAGCCCTTGTAAAGGCAAACACCAGCAGTCATGCTGGCTCTTCTCTTCGGCTTCTACTCCGGAGTGGGCCAAAGGGAGCTGTAGAGAGGCTTGAAACAGAGAGAGGAAGATGAGTGTGTTTGAAAAGTCAGCAGAGGCCAGCTTCTCTGTGACTGCTGGTCACACCTGTGAGCCCTGCAGCTGTTACGGACATTGGTGCTGCCTGGGAGGTGGGAGGAGCCCCGAGCTGTGTTTGGAGCAGCTCTTGCCTTTGAAAGGACTCGGTCTTCTCTGTGATGGCAACATCAGCCTGGCACGTCCTGGGGACAGCCCTCTGAGAGCAAAAGCAGGGGTGGTTGCTGTGCACTTCTGAGGTGCTGAGGGTAACTGGAAGACTCTGATGGGCTGCGGTGCAATGCTTGTATGTACTTTCTGCTTCTGTTTGAGTTTTGCCAGGAGCTCCTTGCTCACCCATGCAGGTCTCCTGCCCCCTTTGCTGGACTTCTTTCTCCTTGGGGTGCACTGCTCTTGAGCTTGGAGGAAGTGATGCTTGAATACTAGCCAGCTCTCCTGGACCCTCCTTCCTTCTATGCCCTTAACCCATGAGATTCCTCCAAGTAGGTCTCTGAAGAGCCCAAAGTCTGCCCTCCTGAACTCCAGGGTTGCAATCGTGCTTATTGGTTGAAGTCTCCCATGAGAACC
>NW_028186059.1:0-1082 GCF_003343005.1 Rhea americana | reverse complement strand
GAACAGACCCTGAGCTTGACAGTATCATCACTCCATTGCCACAGCAGGCCTGTCCTTGCTGCAGCTTTGTGTGTGAGCTGCAGCTTTACTGCAGTCATATCCTTTCCCAGCAGCAGCAATTTCCCTTTTGGAGTTGTTCTCTTCATTTCCATGCTGGACTTCTGTGCTCCATTCTGTGGATGTGGCACAGGAGTTCTCATAACATGGTAGGGTTGSGTTGTGTTTCTAAGGTCATGTGTTCTGGAAGTACAGGCAGGACCAGGCAATGGGCACCCTTATGCCAGACCTGACCTCTAGAATAATAATAATTTTTGTAATAAAAGGGGATTTTTTCCTGTGTYGTGCCTGAAGTCTGGCCTTTCTTCAGAAACTGCAGTCAAAAATACCCCCAAGACACTGCACAACTAAGGATTTGGTGTTCTGCTTATGAACTCCATGGGATCTCAGTGTCTCTGAGTGATCTGTTGGGGACTGAGGGCTGCACTCAGAGCTCATTTCTTGGTGAGCAGTGCCAGTGGAGATGGGGAATGGTCTCTGAATTGCCTGCCTGYGGCTGTCCCACAGTGACAGTGCTGATGAGAGATACTCACCCTTCTGGAAGGGAATCTGAGCCCCAGGAGAGCTCAGAGGATCTCCAGGGACAGCATGTGCTGAGGGTGGGCACTGAGTGGAGCCTCACAAAGTGAGGGACGGTCCATGGTGGAGTAAGCAGAAGGCAGAGCACTAACTCTAGGTACATATGCACAAAGGAAGACTCTGCGATCCCTGGAGAGGCAGTAGGGACTCAGAAGACCCTGGAAGGGCTCTCCGAGGGTGATTCCTGCACCCTCCGTGAAACACCACAGCAGGTGCCCATCCAAACACATCTCCTGCCGTTGCAAACACCCTGGGGCCATTTTGAGCACCCTGCAAGAGCWCAGGCAGCAGACAGTAACATCAGCAGTGGCGATCCTTGTCCAGCTAGATCCTTGTCCAGATCTCTGTCTGCTTCCTGCCCCAACCAGCATTTCCCATAGCCCCACAGCAGAGCTGCTCCATGTGGGAAGCAGAGTGGGGAGCAAAGGGTTCTGGCAAGGTAGGCA
>NW_028186058.1:0-1130 GCF_003343005.1 Rhea americana | reverse complement strand
GGCGGCGGTGGCACCGGCGGCTCCGGGGGTCCCGACGGGTGCCCGGGTGACCCGACTGGCGACGGACTTCGGGGTCCGGCTCTTCCGGGAGGCCGTGGGGCGGCGGGGCGACGGCAACGCCGCCTTCTCGCCCCACGGCGCCGCCGCCGTCCTCGCCGCCCTGCAGCTGGCCACCGCCGGGCCCAGCCGGCGCCAGCTGGAGACCGCCATGGGCTTCAGCATCTACGGTGAGGGGCGGCGCCCGGGCCCCACGGCGGGCGGGGGCTGTGGGGGCGTCGCCGTCCCCGTGGGGGGGGGCTCGTGCTGGAGGTCCTTGAGGTGGGCTGCGGGATCCTCGTGGTGGGATCCCCACGGCACGTCCCCAAACCCATGGTGGGATCCCAATGGCACGTCCCCATCACCCGTGATGGGGTCCCCATGGGACGTCCCCATCTCCCATTATAGGGTCCCCATGGCACGTCCCCATGGTGGGATCCCCATGGGATGTCCCCATCTCCATGATTGAATCCCCATAGCACGTCCCCTTGGTGGGATCCCCACGGCACGTCCCCAAACCCATGGTGGGATCCCTGTGGCATGTCCCCACCACCCATGATGGGATCCCCATAGCACGTCGCCATGGTGGGATCCCCACGGGACGTCCCCATGGTGGGATCCCCACGGCACGTCCCCATCACCCATGATGGGATCCCCATGGCACGTCCCCGTGGTGGGATCCCCATGGGATGTCCCCATCACCCATGATGGGATCCCCATGGCACGTCCCCGTGGTGGGATCCCCACGGGACGTCCCCATCACCCATGATGGGATCCCCATGGCACGTCCCCGTGGTGGGATCCCCACAGGATGTCCCCATCACCCATGATGGGATCCCCATAGCACGTCCCCGTGGTGGGATCCCCACGGGACGTCCCCATCACCCATGATGGGATCCCCATGGCACGTCCCCATGATGGGATCCCCATAGCACGTCCCCATTGTGGGATCCCCACGGGACGTCCCCATCACCCATGATGGGATCCCCATAGCACGTCCCCGTGGTGGTATCCCCATGGCACGTCCCCATGGTGGGATCCCCACGGGACGTCCCCATCACCCATGATGGGATCCCCATAGCACGTCCCCATGG
>NW_028186057.1:0-1148 GCF_003343005.1 Rhea americana | reverse complement strand
CTGGACCGGGCGCTGGCTGGCCAGGACGGCTGGTTCCTGGAGCAGACCAAGAAGCAGAGGGTCAAGGTGAGCCGGCGGCGGGGGAGGGGGGCAGCGGAGCAGGGGAGGGGGCGGCTCCGGCGCCGCCGCTCGGCTCCGGCGCCGCCGCTCAGCCCCGGCCCCTTTCTGCCTCCGCCGCAGCGTCCCGCCAGGCTGCAGCGGAAGCCCTCCGAGGCGCCCGCCGTGGAAGTCGTCCCTCCCGGCGGCTCCTACAATCCCGCCTTCGAGGACCACCAGGTCGGCGGGGGAGGCGGCCGGGCCGCTCCGCGGGCGATCGGCGCCGCCGCTCCGGGGTAACTTGTGCCGCCGGCTCCGCCGCAGGCGCTGCTGCTCCGGGCCCACGAGATCGAGCTGAAGAAGCAGAAGGCGGAGGAGAGGGTGGAGCGGCAGCTGAGCTTCCCCACGGCCGCCGAGGCCCCCACCGCGGTGAGACCCCGGCCCTGCAGGGCGCGTCCCGGGGTCCGCCCCGAGCTCCTCTCCCTCCGAGCCGGGAGCCTCCCCCTGCTCCTGGTGGCAGCCCGGGGCTGGGAGGATCGTTCCCGCTCCAGGCACGACCCCGGAGCCGGGAGCCTCCGCCCGCTCCAGGCGCGATCGCCGGCCCGTTGCGCCCTCCTCCGCGCTCGCCTTCCCCTGGGACAGGGCACGTTGGGACCTCGGGCTCCGCGCCGGAGCTGCCGACGGCATTGAGGGGACGCGGCAGCCTCCGAGCCCCTGTGGGAATCCCGCTCGGCTCCGGGAAGCCGGAGCCGGGCGCTGACTGCGTCCCCTTCCCGCAGGAGACGCTTTTCCGTGAGGAATGCGAGGGGCTGCTGGAGGAGTCGGACGAGGAAGGCGGGGAGCCGGCGCCGGAGGAGCCGGCGGAGTCCCGGCCGCCGGGCCCTGCCGCCCCCCGCAAGGAGAAGAAGACGGAGCAGCAGCGCCGGAGGGAGAAGGAAGCCCGAGCCCTGGTGCGCCGGGAGCAGAGCCGGGGAACGCCGGCGCGGGGGCGCCGGGGCGAGGCCGGGCCGTCCCCGGCGGGCGCCTCACCGCGGTCTCCCCGCAGGCGGCCCGGCGGCAGCGGGAGAAGGCGGCGCGGTGCCGGCGCCAGGAGCTTTTCCGGCTGCGCTCCA
>NW_028186056.1:0-1171 GCF_003343005.1 Rhea americana | reverse complement strand
GACGGACGGACGGACAGACAGACGGACGGACGGACACGTGGACGGACACGTGGACAGACAGACGGACGCACAGACAGACGGACGGACGGACACGTGGACAGGCACGCGGACAGACGGACGGACGCACGGACAGACGGACGCACGGACAGACACACAGACGGACAGGTGGACAGGCACGCGGACAGACGGACGGACACACGGACAGACGCACGGACGGACGGACACATGGACGGGCACGCGGACAGACGCACGGACGCACGGACAGACAGACGGACGGATGGACATGTGGACAGGCACACAGACAGACGGACGGACACGTGGACGGGCACACGGACAGACGGACGGACGCACGGACAGACGCACGGACGGACGGACGGACACGTGGATGGGCACGCGGACAGATGCACGGACGCACGGACAGACGCACGGACGGACACGTGGACGGGCACACGGGACAGACGGACGGACGCACGGACGGACACGTGGACAGGCACACGGACAGACGGACGGACGCACGGACAGACAGACGGACGGGTCAGGGCCACGCACGCTCACGGCGCGGGGGCGCGTCGTGGGGCGCGTCACGCATGGGCCTGGCGCGTGCCCCATGCGTGTCACATGCGGGCGTGGCGTGGGTCTGGTGCATGTCACGCGTGTGCTTGGCGTGTCCCCGGTGCAACACTGCCACGTGCCTGGCACGCATCAAGTGTGTCCGTGCGTGTACTCGGTGCTCGTCACACCCGTGCCTGGCGTGTGCCCGGGGCCAGTCACGTGTGCACCAGGCACGCCCATGACGTGGGCCTGGCGTGTGGCACGCCTGTGCCCGGGCTGCCCCTGGTGTGCTTCACATGTGAGCCTGGCGTGTACCTGCTGTGAGTCACGTGTGTGCCCCGCGTGTGCCACGCGTGTCGCAGGCGTGTGCCGCACCTCGCTCGCCGCGGCGCCGCCGCGCCCGGTCGATGTGGTCGCGCAGCTGGACGCGGACGTGCCGCTCGGCCCGGCCCCCTGCTCGCCCCGCGTGTCACCCGTGTGCCCCGCGTGTGTCATACGTGTGCCCCGCGTGTTGCAGGCGTGTGCCGCACCTCGCTCGCCGCGGCGCCGCCGCGCCCGGTCGATGTGGTCGCGCAGCTGGACGCGCACGTGCCGCTCGGCCCGGCCCCCCGCTCGCCCC
>NW_028186055.1:0-1104 GCF_003343005.1 Rhea americana | reverse complement strand
CACCAGCGCTGAGTAGAGGGGCAGGATCACCTCCCTCGACCTGCTACCAACACTCTTCCAGGCCCATGAATTTGAGGATGTCAGGTTTGCCCAGAAGATCTCTAACCCAGTCCTCCTGAACCAAAGCAAAGTCTTCCTTCTTCCAGACTTTCTCCCTTACATCCAGGCTCCGGGACTCCTGCGGGCTGCCCTTAGCAGTGAAGACTGCAGCAAAGAAGGCATTCAGTAATTCTGCCTTCTCTGTATCCTTTGATGGCATCCAACCTCCTTTTCCTTTCCGGGGGAAAGTTCCCTTCTTTGACTCTCCTTGTAGGATTCAACTTCTTCAGCTCTCCTGATAAGATTCATACTTGATCTTCCAGGTGAGTTTTTTTCTTCTTCCAACTCTCCAGGTGGGATTTGCCTTCTCTAACCCTCTTGCTGGGATTCATATTTGATTTCTCAGATGAGATTTACTTTCTTTTCCGATTTTCCAGGTGGGGATTTTTTTCTCCAACTCTCCTGGTGGGATTCATATCTGATTTTCCAGGTGACATTTACCTTCTCCAAGTCTCCAGGTAGGATTTACTTTCTCCAAATTTCTGGGTGGGTTTTACCTCCTCCAGCTTYGCAGAGGAGATTCAGCTCCTAGCCCTTMYGGTGSGATTCAGCTCCTCCGGCCCTCGTGGTGGGATTCAACCCCAGCTTTAGACACCTGAATTCTTTCCAGCTCCCAAAACTGCCTCGACCATCCTCTTCTGCTCTCATTTTTGTCTGTTGGATCTTGATGGCTTATTTGTTTCTGAAGCACACATGGTCCCTTGGATGAGTGAAGCCTCCAGCATGCTGTCCCTTCAACTTCTYTATGGACTCTCAGTTAGCAAGTATGTGATCTACCAACTGAGTTGCTCCCAGATTTCCTTCTTTTTTTACAAACTTATTTTTGCACTCAGTCTAGCCCTGTTTTTGGTTCTTGGTGCCTGGGAGCTGCTGAGGTCTGGAGCTCTGAGATCTGCAGGTCCCAGGTCAAAGGCAAGGCAGCAGCTGTGGAGGAGTGCAAGCATGTTGTGGCCTCGTGGGAAGACGACAGGGTCCTGGTCAGGAACAGGGCCTGAAATTATGTAC
>NW_028186054.1:0-1161 GCF_003343005.1 Rhea americana | reverse complement strand
CTCCCTGCCCGCCAGCCCCCCGCTCATGCCCAGCCTCTGCCCCCAGGGCAGGCGTGCGAGCAGCGCGGCAGGGGCTTTGCTGCCTGTGCCAACGGGTGCCCCCGCGCCTGCGCTGACCTCTGGCAGCACGTGGAGTGTCTGCAGGGGGGCTGCAAGCCAGGTAGGTGCCCGCTACGCACCCGCAGCGCCCCGCTGCCCCCACAGCCCCCTGCCCCACGTCGCAGCCCCTTGCCGCCGGGCAGCCCTGCTGCAGCCGCGATGCCCCCATTGCAGCCCCGCCGCCCGCAGCGCCCGCACCCGTGTCGTGGGGCACGGCTCCGGTGCCAGCCCTGCCGTGACCCACGGCACAGCGTGCGCAGCGTGCTCGGCGGCACGCGCCCGGCCCTGCGCGGTGCCACGGGCCCCGTCAGCTGCGTGCGTGTCCTCAGCCCTGCAGCAGAGCTGGGCACTCAGGGTGCGTGCAGGCACCCGGGGGTGCAGCCCGCTCCTCAGGGCCCCCCAGCCCGCAGGGCACGTGCAGGCACCCGGGGGTGCAGCCCCCTCCTCACAGCCGCCTGCCCACAGGGTGCCTGCGGGCACCCTGGGGTGCAGCCCGCTCCTCAGGGCCCCCCAGCCTGCAGGGCGCGTGCAGGCACCCGGGGGTGCAGCCCGCTCCTCACGGCCCCCAGCCTGCAGGGTGCATGCAGGCACCCTGGGGTGCAGCCCCCTCCTCACAGCCGCCTGCCCACAGGGTGCCGGTGCCCCGAGGGGCAGCTGCTGCAGGACGGGGCGTGCGTGCCGGTCGCTGAATGTCGCTGCGGGCTCCCCGGGGCCAACGGCACCCAGGAGATCTGGCCGGGGCAGGTGGCCGAGGTCGAGTGTCACAACTGGTAGGTGTGTGGGGCAGGGACTGGCGGGTGCGTGGCGCGGGGAGAGCTGGGGCAGGACGGCGGGAGGGCAGGATGCGTGGGGCCCCATGGGGCGGCCGTGGGCGCTTGCCTGGGGGCAGCGCAGGCGCCTTTGCGAGCTGGCGCGTCTCCCCGTGCAGCACCTGCGGGAACGGGACCTTGGCGTGCCCAGCGGCGCCGTGCCCGTCCTACGGGCCCTGGTCCGCCTGGAGCCCCTGCTCCGAGAGCTGCGGAGGCGGCAGCACCTCCCGGCGCCGCGGCTGCGAGGAGCGCG
>NW_028186053.1:0-1168 GCF_003343005.1 Rhea americana | reverse complement strand
TCCGGGCTCCCAGGCCTGGCAAACTCATCACGGCCGCTGCCCCTCCCTTCCTGCCCCCCCGCCCGGACGCCTGGGCTCTCCGGCCGCGCTCCGAGCTCGGAAACGCCGCCGCGGCGCTGGGCCGGGACTTCCTCCCCGCCCGGACGCCTGGGCCCCGGCCGCCCCTTGCGCGGCCTCGCAGTCGCAGCGCAGTGTGGAACGGCGTTGCACAACCACGCACGGTGTCGCACAACCACGCACCGTGTCGCACAACCGCACACGGCATCGCACAACCGCACACGGCCTCACACGTCGCAGCGCAGTGTGGTACGGCGTTGCACAACCACGCACGGTGTCGCACAACCGCACACGGCGTCGCACAACCGCACACGGCATCGCACAACCGCACACGGCATCGCACGTCGCAGAGCAGTGTGGTACGGCGTTGCACAACCACGCACGGTGTCGCACAACCGCACACGGCATCGCACAACCGCACACGGCATCGCACAACCGCACACGGCCTCGCACGTCGCAACGCAGTGTTGTACAGTGTCACACAACCACACACAGCGTCGCACAACCGCGCACGGCATTGCACAATGCAGCGCAGTGTTGTACGGCGTCGCACAACCACACACAGCATCGCACAACCGCATACGGCCTCATACGTCACAGCGCAGTGTTGTACGGCATCGCACAACCGCACATGGTGTCGCACAACCGCACATGGCTTTGCACGTCGCAGTGCAGTGTTGTACAGTGTCACACAACTGCACACAGTGTCGCACAACCGCACATGGCCTCGCACGTCGCAGTGCAGTGTTGTACAGTGTCACACAACCGCACAGGGCGTCGCACAATTGCGTACGGCATTGCACAATGCAGCGCAGTGTTGTATGGCATTGCACAACTGCACACAGCGTCACACAACCGCACACGGCGTTGCACAATGCAGTGCAGTGTGGTACGGCGTCGCACAACCCTGCACAGTGTTGCACAACCGCACACGGCATCGCACAATGCAGCGCAGTGTTGTACAGCATCACACAACCACGCACAGCGTTGCACAACCGCGCACGGCCTTGCACGTCGCAGCGCAGTGTCGTACGGCGTTGCAGAACCTCGCACGGTGTTGCACAACCGCGCACAACCTTGTATGTCACAGCGCAGTGTTGTACAGAGCCAC
>NW_028186052.1:0-1125 GCF_003343005.1 Rhea americana | reverse complement strand
GTCAGATTGGTGAAGCGAACAACTGTACGGATGCTGAGCCACCTGCATTGGTGGGAGTCGGTGAGTGGGGTGCACAGCTGTACTGAGGACGATCCACGTGCATTGGTGGGACTCAATCAGTGACGTGCACAGCTGTACTGAGGCCGAGCCAAGTGCATTGGTCAGACTCGGTCAGTGGGTTGCAGAGCTGTACTGAGGCTGTGCCACCTGCGTTGGTGGGACTCGGTCAGTGGGGTGCACAGCTGTACTGAGGCCAAGCCACGTGCATTGGTGGGACTCAGTCAGTGGGTTGCACAGCTGTACTGAGTCTGAGCCACCTGCATTGGTGGGACTCGGTCAGTGAGGTACACAGCTGTACTGAGTCTCAGCCACCTGCATTGGTGGGACTCGGTCAGTGGGGTGCACAGCTACACGAAGGCCTTGCCACCTGCATTGGTGGGACTCCGTGAGTGGGGTGCACAGCTATACTGAGGCCTGCACGACGTGCATTGGTGGGACTCAGTCAGTTGGGAGCACCGCTATATCGAGTCCGAGCTACCTGCATTGGTGGGACTCGGTCAGTGGGGTGCACAGCTAAACCGAGACCTATCCAGCTGCATTGGTGGGGCTCGGTCAGTGGGGTGCACAGCTGTAGTTACTGTGTGCCACCTGCATTGGTGGGACTCGGACAGTGGGGTGCACAGCTGCACCGAGGCTGCGCCACCTGCATTGGTGGGACTCGGTCAGTGGGTTGCACAGCTGTACTGAGGCCAAGACACCTGCATTGGTGGGACTCGGTGAGTGGGGTGCACAGCTGTACAGAGGCATGCACGACGTGCATTGGTGGGGCTCGGTCAGTTGGGAGCACCGCTATATCGAGTCCGAGCCACCTGCATTGGTGGGACTCAGTCAGTGAGGTGCAAAGCTGCACCGTGCCGAGCCACCTGCATTGGTGGGACTTGGTCAGTGGGGTGCACAGCTGTACTGAGGCCGAGCCACCTGGATTGGCGGGACTCGGTAAGTGGGGTGCACAGCTGCACCGAGGCTGCGCTACCTGGATTGGTGGGACTCTGTCAGTGAGGTGCACAGCTGTACTGAGGCCGAGCAACCTGCATTGGTGGGACTCGGTCAGTGGGGTGCACAGCT
>NW_028186051.1:0-1114 GCF_003343005.1 Rhea americana | reverse complement strand
GTCAACACAAAGCTGTACTTTTGAGTGCTGGAGACAGGTCCCAGATGCCTTCCTTGGTTTAGACTTCCTCTCAGTTCAAACCCACCTTCCTCAACAGTATTGACCTCTTGCATCTGCTGGCTAAACTGGGTAGAACTACCAAAACTTAGAAGTGCACTCACACTTGGGCAAGCAGGACCAGAGACGTCTGTCCCCCTCAAGCCACAAAAGAAGCCTCCAAYGCTGYCTAGCTGACAYCTTCCCTATTGCTTATCAAAACATGCAGCTTCCTTGATTGTAGGACCTTACCCCAAATCCAGCCAGATCTGCTTGCACTCCAGGTCTGGTTGCAATCCTGCAGCTTCATTTCCACCAAAGGAAGTAACATAGAGTCTTTCAATAGGGATGCCAAACTCCTTGGTGAGAAGGTCCAGAGCCAGTTTGCAAGCAAGTTCCTGTAGAAGGAAAGATGAAGTAAGCAAGTAAAAGGAAGCTTCTCTTCAACATGCAACACCTGCCCATGCAGARTATCAGCTGCTGTACTCACTAGCTGACTACAGTCTACCCAGGGAGTCTCTCAAACATGCAGAAACCTTCTATGCCTGACTTAGGGTCATTCAGAAGATCAGGAAACTAGTCTCCACACAACATTTCAGCCAAGTCTCTCCAGACGTCTCCTTGTGCTATTAGGTCTACCAGACAGAAGCTGGAYCAGAACAGCTCTCCACAGAGGAAACAGTCAAGAATTTACAGTCTTTTGTTATAAGAAATATGCGAACTAATATATGTAATGCACAAGGTACACGGAACATCTCATACGGCTTTCCAAATGCAGTCAAATTAGCCCCTAGAAGCTTCTCTGCCTAAAAAAAACCCCTTTGAAATCTGCTGTTATACTGTATTCTTAACATCCCTTTTGTGAAGTTGAACCCTCCTCTAGCAAGAAGCTTGGGCAAGGATATCATGTTATGATCACTCCTCTTTGAGGTCACAGTCAGAGCATACGCAACTTTCCATGGCTACTGCCAATAAAACCTCTACCTGAAGACACCAAACCAGCAGTGAGAATATAAGCACCTTTGTAAACACTAAGAGACTAATCTCAAAACATCCTGCAGTGTGGGGTTTTTACTCC
>NW_028186050.1:1748004-1749184 GCF_003343005.1 Rhea americana | reverse complement strand
GCTGGGGGTGGTGGAAACTGCAGCTTAGTCTGTGGACAATGCTGGTGGAAATATCTCTGTCCTTCGGTGTTGGTGCTCTTTAGAAGAAAGYGGCACAAAAAGGTCTGTGCCCAACGATCGGGGCCGTAGGAACGACAACGTGCAGTTTACCAGCTGCTTCAGCGGGAAGCTCTTTACCGGGGGGAGGTTCCCCCAATTTTCCGCTGCCTCACTGTGYGTATGGCACAAGGCAGCCAGGCTGCGTGAGAAAGAGCAGCCGCCCTTCCGCAGTCCTGCCCCGGCGTTCTGAGCGCTGTGCCTTTTCTGGGATACAGCTGCTAGTGCCCAAAAGCAGGACTGCTAAGAAGACCGGGTTGGGTTGGGCTGAAGTCCGGAGGCCGGAGAAAAGAGCCGTAGGAGAGGAGAGAAATGGGTTTGTGCCAGGGAACCAGAGATCCCAAAGTGGAAAGATGAGACCGAATGTGTATGTTTGGCTGAAGACAGGCATGCGCCTGCGTACACACGTATACAGACGTGCACCGATGCAGGCATAAAACATGAACATGGAAAGCTATGCGTATGGAAAATACAGGTGATATTGGGCATACTATAGAGAACATTACAAATTAGAATGTATTAGATAAGAAATAAACGCACATATGTAGGGATTACATATATTGTGTATATACTACAGAGAACGTTACCACCAAGGGTATGATAACTGTAAATCATAAACCGTTAACCGTGGAGGAAGCAGGAGCTTCCTGGTGAAGACGGCCACGAGGTGCCGGGGGGTCTCCCGCAGCCTCGGTCCTGCTGCCAGACRYGGCCAGGCTCCCACGGCGCCCACGACCAAGCTGACGCCCACGGCACCCACGGCACCATTGGGGGACAACAGGAGTTTKCTGATGCTCCTTGCTGCAGCAGCAAAGGTGCACCGTGGTACAGCCATGAGCGCGTCTTAAAGCCCTCGCCTGCCTCCCTCTAAGTCCAGACGCCTCTTTAACCCCGGTGCTGCTCTCTCCCGCAGGCCAGACCACGTCTTCCCCTACCACGCACCTCTTCCTGCCATCCTCYGATGAGATTACGGTGACGAGCAAAGCCACCCCGGTATGTCTGCTGGGTCCCTTCTGCCCTGGCTCTGCGCGCGAGGTGCACGTTCCACCTAGCCTCACTATCCACCCCACTACGTCCATTAGGC
>NW_028186050.1:1743384-1747029 GCF_003343005.1 Rhea americana | reverse complement strand
GAAATTAGTCCCCAGGAAGGTCCAGAGAGGCTCTTTTCTTCTTCGTAGGGAAATTAGTCCCCAGGAAGGTCCAGAGAGGCTCTTTTCTTCTTCGTGGGGAAGTTAGKCCCCAGGAAGGTCCGAGCCCTTAAGCCTCAGCGCGGAGGAGCAAGTCCCCCGTGCTGATCGCGGCCCAGGCCCTTTCTCCCCGGACGCCGCGCCAAGCTCCTGCAGGAAGGGCCGCGGCTGCCGCCGGCGCCCTGCTGCCGCACGGCCAGCGCTCTTTGGGCGCGGGGCTGAAAGGCTCCCCTCCGCGCCGAGCAAAGCGGCCTGTCCTGGGGCTCTGCAGCAAAACTCTCCGGCAGCGGCGYAAAGGCGTGGGGKTTTTTTTCCCCCATGCTGGGAGGGAGGAGTGGGTTGAAGCTTAGTCTGTGGAAAACGCTGATGAACATAACTTTGTCCCTCGTCCTGCTGTGCCCCATCCTGCTGYCCTGTCACTGTGCCCCACGCTCGTCCCCATGCCCTGGGTGTCATCCTGATAAACACAGCAGCTGGACTTGCGCTGGCTCTATGGGTTTCACGGATCACGGAATCAGTAAGGTTGGCAGGGACCTCTGGAGATCATCTAGTCCAACCCCCCTGCTCAAGCAGGGTCACCTAGAGCGTGTTAGACCGGGTTGCATCCAGGCAGGTATTGAATATCTCCAGAGAAGGAGACTCCACCGCCTCTCTGGGCAACCTGGCACAAGAACATAGTTGATAAAAACACAGATTTAAGTGGTTTATGAAAGAGGAAAACTGTAAAAAAAGAAAAAAAGATTGAAGGAAAACCAGACAAGCAGACATTTTAACACAAAACAAAGCATCTCTCTTTGGTTTGGAATATCAGAGCTCTGCCCACCACTAAGTACAGGATGGGACAATCATAACATTGCTATCTTGTCCTCTCTTCTCTGCCACTTACTTACCGCACACACTTACTCACTACATWTTAGCTCTAATTAGAGTATTGCTCCTGTGTGTGACTGGTACCCAAACACATGCAGGAGTTTTGATCCTGACAAAATTCTGGGCAAATGTAGATCAGCAGTACATAGAAATGGATTGGGGCAACGAAAAGCAGCCAGAGCAAGACACAAGCGTAGCCCACCACTGAGCAGGTCAGAACTGCAAGGCCTAAGCAGYGTAAAGAGGAGAAGCGAAGGTAAAACTCAGATAATCCCAGCTGGTGAAGGGAGGAAAAAAAGAAGCTGGTGAAAACGATTTTAAACTTCAATGGTAACTTGAAAAATAATTCAAGAAATTCAACAAAAGATATTCCATAGGTCAACAACTTGACAGGGTCCATGAACGACTGAGGAGTATGTGACACRTCCTAGTGACAAGAACCACTGAAGAACAATCACTATTTTCATCACATATTGAAACCATGAGAGTTTTCAGGTATCGGTATGCTCTCAAGACAGTTACTATGGAGGCAGGTGCACACAAACACCACCAAAAATTGTCCCATTTCCTCTGACTCAGCTGCCAGCAAGCAGCCAGCCAACAATACCGTGGCGGGGGGAATCGAGCCTGAACTTGAAGGCAACTTTCATGTCTCTAGGACATATTTAGCTCCAAAATTAAGCCATACTTTTTGTCAAATCTTCTGCTAGATAACCACACCTATTACTGTAAAAAGTCAGAAATAAATCCCTGGCAAGGGGATGTGGAGAGGAACAAAGCAATACTGCTAGGGACTGCAGCATTAACCATGTGCCAACTGGAAATGCCCGAGCTTAAAATATCTTTGTTGCAATCAGATGATAACTGACCACGCAAGAGAGCAGCCACAGCCAGTTCTGTGTTCTTAGACCAAGCGCTGTTCATGATAGCACTCAGCTATCGCGAATCAGTCTCATCTCTTGAAAGACATCCGCCCTGCAGAAAGGGATGAGCTAAAGTAAAAGCAAAGTTCGGGGGGTAATTCCTGTGACACCCTTTTGAATAGTGGTGCATGACACAGCTTGCAATTACCCTAAGGCTGGTACCACAATCAGAAATTCCCCAGGCAAACCAAGAGAGGAAGAAAACTACAGAAAAACAAAATAAAATAAAAAATGATCCCACTACCATCTCTGCGTCTCTTTTGCACAGGCCTGTTGCCAGTGCTGCCCTTCCCTCCCCACAGTAGCATCAGCTTCTGCCCGGCCGGGTCTTTGCACGGCTGGGGCCTCCCTCCCTGGAGACCTTGCGGCACCTCGGCCGGGCTCGTGGGCCCCGGGAGGTGGAGCGAGCGCAGCAGGTCTCTGCTCGTGTGCGTCCCTGCTGCCTCCGCTGTGTCCTGCCACAGCCAGCGCTCCGCCGGCAGCGCTGCCCGGGACGGGGACGGCGACGGGGAGGCCAGCTGCGCCCGCACTGCTGGACTAGCCCGTCGCCGAGCCTCGGCCGGCACCCAGCGGGGGCTGCTGCAGCCTCGGTAATTCCTGGCGGCGGCGTTGGCGGCGCGTGTCCTTAGGCAGTCACGCGCTCTGCCAGCCGCGCTCCCTCCTCCTCCCGCTCCTTGGCAGCGGGCGCGAGGCGCTGCAGCTCCACGGCTTTGCTGCGGCGGCACCCAGACCCATGGCTTACTTTAGGAGCAGAAAAACCTCACTAATTATTGATTAAAAGATGCAGCTAAACTGGCTCCTTAAGCAGCAGTCGGGCAAGGAGCAATTGCTGCATCATCCATCAGCGGCCGCATCGCCTCCAGGACACGGCTCCTCCCGCCTCCGGCAACCAGGGCAATTCTCAGGCCTCGCAGGCGCGTTCGATTTTATTCGTAATGAGTCTTTTAACCAAAAATTGAMCGCTGCCTTTGGAAATCGTGCTGCGAGCAGTGCTTTGTAGCTGCATTGTGCAAACTCAGGCAATGTCCTGCCGCGGGGCCCGGGCCCTCCTCGCCGCTCCGCACACCCCGGGGCGGCCCCGAAAGCTGCTGCCGTCCCCCCACCCACGAGTAAAACCGCTGTCCCTGCTACTCGTGTTTCTTGATGGGATTTTCTAATTATTCAGTCTTCTGATTAAAAGCAAAACTCGAGGGTTTTCACCCAGCTGCAGCTCTCATGCTCGCTCTCTGCAGGGTCCTTTGGTGCAATTTTAAACAGTTGTTTTAATTTTTTTTTTCCAATTTGCCAATAATTTCACGTGGAAGGGGCCCTAACTGAGCAAGCGAGTCGCTTCAGGAGCGCACTAATCAGCTGCAGAAAGAGGCGACAGGCCCCGCCGGGGTGGAGGGGCTGCGCTGCCCGCCGGGGCCGGGGCCAGCAGCAGGCGACGTGCCAGAGCCCCCGGCCGCAGCGCGTGGCGGTGCCGGGGCGCGCATGGCGCAGGCTGTGTACGGCCGGCCGAAGCCGAGCCCAGCAGCAGGCGACGTGCCAGAGCCCCCGGCCGCAGCGCGCGGCGGTGCCGGGGCACGCACGGCGCAGGCTGTGTACGGCCGAGCGGGGCCGGCAGAGGCTGGTGAAACCTTCCTGGCGCACCCAGCAAAGCGCCGGGCGACGTGGCGCACCGGGGGGTTTCCGGCAGCCGGCGGGCGCAGCTGCGAGGCACGCAAATAGCGGCGCTTCCTGCAGGCAGCGGGGCTGAAACTCGAAAGCAAGAGCCGGGCGCTAAGAATAGCCGCAGCGAGGCGCGGGCGGGAGC
>NW_028186050.1:1739943-1741609 GCF_003343005.1 Rhea americana | reverse complement strand
GTGGGGATCCTGGTGCAGCAGGGACCCTGGTGCCATGGGGAGGTTGGTGCCGTGGGGAGCCTGGTGCAGCAGGGACCCTGGTGCCATGGGGATCTCTGGGCCACAGGGAACTTGGTGCCGGAGCCCCCAGGCCCCAAAGCCGGACACACGGAGGAGCCCGGTCCGGCAGTGCAGAGACCTGGTGCCCTCCCGCCTCACCCTCGCGAGCAGCACGGAGGCAGCTGCGGGTGCCGCACGGCTTCTTCCAGGAACGCGGCGGGCAGCGTTTCCATGATTAAGAATTGCATCGAAACAGCCGAAACCGAAGCCCAGCCGCCCGCCCAGGTGGCCCCCGCGCAGCTGTGCCACCACCGCCGGGGCGGCCCCGGGGCTAAATTTACCGCGGGCTGGCGCAGGCGCCCAATCGGGGCCCCGCACGCCGGGCCCCCGCGCCCCGAGAAGGGGAAGCGAAAGCTCTCCAGGGGGTGCCGCGGCCCCGCGGCCGGCGAGGGGGTCGCGGGGCACCGCAGCGTGGCCGACGGGAGCCCCGCAGGACGGGGCAGAGCCCAGGGCCCGGGGAGGGGATCGCAGCGCGGGGCCGCTCCCGCCCCGGCCGCCGGCGGCAGCGCCTGCCGTGGCAGCGCCAGCGGGACGCTGAGCGGCGGCGCCTGCGGAAAGCGCGTGGCAGGGAACTTCTTAATTGTGCTGGACGTGAGACATAATTAAACGAAATAAATAAATGTTTCATGCCACTTCACTCGAAAACATTACCTGACCGATACAGCACACTTGCAAAGAAAAATGCATTTGCATAGCTGTGTCAAAACAGCAACCGCCGCATGGCGCAGCTGGACGGCGGAAACTTGCTGGATGAGCGGAGCTGCGGGACAGGGTATTTGCAATGTTGTTTTATTTATGTGCGCACAAAAACACGCACAGGGCCTGTACTGAGGTAAACAGCACCAAATATAAAAGCTCAGGGTCGTAAACAAGTTGTAAACAAGCTGAGCCAAATAAAAAATAAGTGCCTTCAAGCCGCTCCAAAATATTTTTCACCTGAAGTTTAGAACATTAAAAACATCGAGGTCGCGCCAGAACGGCACGGAAGGGAAGAAAACACTTGTTTTCTACTAACGTCTGGGGCAAAAAGCCAGCTTGCCCAACGCAGACTGTGCTCAGAGACACGTTTTTATCACAGTGACCTTTCTTGAAAATGTATTCTAGCTAAGTTTCATCGCTGTTCGAGACTCACAAATTTTTAATCTGAATGTTAAGAAGTGCCCAGCGGGCACCGCTGCGGGAGCGAGGGCGGGGGACGTGCGGCYGGGACAGTGGAAGCGGCGCCCGGGGCCCGTGCTCAGCCCGAGCTGCTTTTTGCAGCRCCCGGCTCCCAGCCCCAGTCCGGCTCAGCACCTTCGTGCTAAACGATCGAGGAAGCTCTTTAAACCGAAAGCAGATTTTTTTTTTTTTTTCCCACCGCGCAACCGCCCACCCCGGCGGGACGCGCCCGCGCCGGGAGGGCCGCGGCTCTGCCGAGGGCGCAGTGCTCGCCACTGCTCGGGGTTTTGTTACTTTTGAACGCGTGCAAGTGCGTGCAGCAGAGAGGAGCCCCGGGGCTCCGGCCCGGAGGGTTTCCCCGCCGCCGGCGCTGGAGGGGCAAAGGCAGCGGCACCGCGGGAAGCCCCCA
>NW_028186050.1:1734897-1737973 GCF_003343005.1 Rhea americana | reverse complement strand
TCCCGCGACGCCAGGACGCGGCGGCCGCGCAGGGGCTGCGGCGGGCGGAAGTTGTCGGTCATCTTGAGGAGCAGGGCGCCGGCGGCCGGGAAGTGGACGGTGTCCACGAACGCCGTGAGCTGCGGAGGAGGCAGAGGAAGGAGCCGCCAACCCCCCCTCCAGCGCGCCCGGCCTCAGCCGCGGCGCGCTAAACCCTGCCCCGGCGGCGGGTAAGACGCAGCTCCGCGGGACCCCCCGAGGGGACGAGCTCCCTCCCTGCCTCCCTCYCCMAGTTTGTCCCCAGATCCGCTCTGCRGATCRCGCTGGCGGGCCGGGGGCGTGCGGCACGCGCGCGGCCGGGTGATCCGCGCCGGAGACGGCGCTGCCGGTGGGCGGTCACGCGTCCGCCGCCTAATCCGTGCCGGGGGGGCTAGCTGCCAGGGCGCCGCGCGCTCCGCGGCAGATTGCTCCCTTGGCGCTGTCGCTCAGACGCAAGGGAAGGGGCTGCGCGCGGCGTGGGGCTGGGCGGACGCAGGTGACCCCGGTACCGGCCCGGCGCCGGGCTGGAGAGCCTGGCTGGAYGCATTCGCGTTACCAAACCGCGCAGGAGCAGCCCGGCAAGCACCGCTTTGGCCAGGCTGCCTGGGTCTGAAGATGCTAGTCACGCGCAGCTAGGTGCTGCAGCTAGGCGCCGCGGAAGCCRGGCTCTTTCCCGGGGCGAGCGAGCGGAGCCGGAGCGTGCCGCGGCATTACCTGCGCCTGGCCGATAGCCACGGGCTCCTCGAACACCGTCCAGACGACGACTTCGCTGCAGTCGGGGGTGGTCAGGGAGCCCTGGTAGCGGTAGTACTTGGAGAGCTGCGCGGCGCTCGGGAGCAGGTTGCTCAGGCGGAAAGTGGAGGCCAAATCCACAAAGTCTCCTGGAGAGACAGCGGGAGTCAGTGCCGCACATCGTGCCACCACGGCCTGCCCAGCACCACCATCAGCCCCGGACCAGGATCTCTCCTCTGTCTGAAGACAACTCACCCTGGTGGGACACGTTCCTCAGGCCAGCCACGATGGTGTTGTAGTTGGAGTTATCCGTTTCCGAGACCTGCAGAGGGGAGCAGTGAGCAGTAAATGCTTGCACTTGAGCACCTGCCACCAAGTGGGTCCCCAAGCCCCGAGTCCCCACAGCCCAGCAGAYGGGACAACAACTTTGCAAGGGGTTCCCCCTTCACGCAAAGTTGGAGTAGGGTTCCCAGCACCGCTCACCTCCAAGGCTCACCAGGACCTCCTGTCCCAGCCAGCTTTCCTGGCTGCACAGGGCTATGAAACTCAAGAATTTAGAGCCTATTCTGGGGCAAAACCAAGATCTTTCTGAATACTTGGGAAGCAGGAGACACGTGCCGCCCCTGGCCCCCTTGGGCTCTTTCTTGTTCTCTTGGAGCAGCTGTAGGAAGCCTCTCCGCAGCACCATCACAACAAGCACGTTCCCATGAGAAGCTCCCAGAAAAGAGCATTTCCCAAGGAGACCCATGCTGTTCAGGCAGCTCTGCTGCAAATCCACGGGGGCGTTTCCGGTGCCCCATTTAGAGCAGAAGAATGTTTCGAGTCGGGGCAGGAAAAGTCGGGGCAGCTCAGCTCTGAGCTGACCACGCGCGGCCGGAGCCGGGCCACCAGCGCCCACCCGCAAGCGGCTCCATGCTGGGCGCCCTCCTTGCCAAGCCTCGGGCCCGGACGACGCCTCCCGGGCGCCGCGCGGCACCGCGGCCCCCCGCCACCTCCCCGGGCTCCCGGCTCGCTTTGCTTCGCAGAAGCGTGGCAGAGCGCGCCGTAAGCTCCGGGTGCGGATGGACAGAGAGAAGAGCTGTCCTGGAGCTCCTGCTGGTCTCCCCAGCGCCCCCCACCCCCCGCGCTTACCTTGAAGAAGAAGCCGAGCACAGCCAGCCCGTTCGGGTGCCCCTTGGCCTCCCCGAGGCTCCGGTAGTTGACGTTGATGTGGACGATGTGCAGCTGGGGAAAGCGCAGAGCGGCTGGGTGCCGGCACCCGCCCACCCCCCGGAGCGAGGCGGCAGCTCCGGGGCGCCCGCGTCTCCCCAGCCAACCCGAGGACGGGCAGCGCCGAGCCAACCTCGCCCGGAAAAAAWCCCCAATGCAGCCAAAGCGGCCGCAGGGCCCGGGGGCCTCGCCGGCAGGTTCGGGGAAAACCCAGGCGCCCCCGAGCAGGGGAGCTCCCTCGAAGGGGGAGCGGGCCGGGGGATCGGCAGCCCCTGCTCGTGCGCCAGCCGCCCGCCGGGGCATCTGCTGCTGTCCACGGCGAGCGAGTTCTGCCCGCTCTGACAGATGACAAACGTTGCACAGGCGCAGGGCCTCCCTCCTCCAGCAGGAGCGCCGAGCGAGCGCCGGGGAGGACGCCCACGTGCGTGGGGCACGCGACTGGCGCTTCCCCCTCCCRGCCCTGCACGCCCCCTCCCAGGTTTCGTTAACACCTGCTGTACCGAAAGGACCCCGGAGACCTCCCGCACCGGTGCTCCCGGCCGCGTGCCGCTCCGTGCGCTCCCGCTGCGGCACGGGAGCAGCAGCAGCCCGGGCGAGCGGCTGCGCCCAACACGCGGTGCCGCGAGCCGCCCCCGGTGCCAGGGCGCGTTTGCGGCTCCGCGGCCCCCCGCGGCAGCAGGGCGCTGCTGGCTGCCCCCTACCTCCATGGGGAACTGGCGCCCGTCGAGGGTGTGCTCGGAGCCGTTGCCGGTGAGGCTGCCCCAGTGGAAGTGGAGCTGCAGAGCCCGGTAGGTGCCGGGCAGGCCCCCGCCGGTGATGTTGATGTGCTCGGCCGCCGAGTCGCCTTGCAGGCTCAGCACCACTGCGAGAGAGCGGCACGCTGCGGCCCGGCAAACCCCGGGGCCGCCGCACCCCGCGGCCCCGCTCGACCACCGGGACCACGCAGCCGCCCGGGCAGAGGTCCCGCGTTCGCGCCGGCCAAGGAAGCAGCGCCCGGGGCCGAAGGCTGCAGCAGGAGCGCGGGCGCCCCGGCACGCACCCGTGTGCCCGTCGTTCGCCAGCCTCCACCTGCCCGCGGGGGCCCGGTCGTAGCCCTCGAAGACGATGCGGCCGAGGC
>NW_028186050.1:1682265-1733208 GCF_003343005.1 Rhea americana | reverse complement strand
GCTCCCGGCAGCGGTCGCCGCCTGCACCCGCCACCCGCACCTCGGCCTCGCGCGGCCCCCCCGGAGCAGTTACTCTCCCGCAGCAGGTAGGGTGGAAAAGGGGGCCGCGGAAGCACCGGGTCGTGCCGCCGTCACGTCCTCCAGAAACATGCCCGCAGGATTGCGCCTCCTCTGCGGGCGGCGGTAGGAAAGGAGGCCGGGGACCCGCTCCGCCGCCGCTCAGGTCCTGGCTCGGAGCGCGGCGCAGACGCTGCCAGGGTGAACAAACCCTGGCAGCAGCACAAGGGCGGCAGGAAGGAGCCTCCCGCCGGCGGCTTGGCCGAGGAAGGTCCCTGGCTCGGCGGAGCCGCTCGGCCGCGCTTCGGCACGGGGCATGGCGCGGCGCGGGGGGTCCGGCTCGCCCGGGGGGCTCCTTGGGGCGCCGGCTCGCCCAGGGGGCTCCTTGGGGCACACTCGCCCCCCGGCACAGAGACGGCTGCCGGCAGGCGCGGGGCAGAGAGGAGGGCAATGGTGCAGAGCTCCCCGGAGCTAGTCTGGATTCGGGCCATCAGTCAGGTTTGGCGCCTGGTTTGCGAATGATGCAGTTTGCAAAGGGCTGAAATCATCTCTCTGGAGCAACCTGGAGAGAGAGGAAGAGGAACGTTTTTGCTCTCTGACACCACAGACTTGCTAGTTTTCCATTCTTCCAGATTTGTAATAGGAGAAATRGAAGATTTAAAGGATGAAACTCTCTGACCTGCTCTGTAGGTACATCCAAGGGCTTTAGACCACCACACGGTCCGGCCACGTCCAGGTGCCTCCCGGGACACAGCTCCCCGYTAGGTCTTCAGGCTCCTCAGGTGGCTGTTTTTGACAAGCAGGGAAAGACAAGAGATGCTACTTAAGAGACCTCATGGGAGGCAAGAGGGGGGACCCAAGGCCCTGCCGTGCCCAAGGCTCCCCCGCCRTGCCCTCCTCCGCAGGAGCACCCTGACAGCACTGGCACCACGCAGGGATGACGCAGCCTCGGGTTTCTGCAGGATCTGCACCRAACCTTTAAAGAGCTGGCGTGTCCTTCCCAGCCCGCAGCCGCCACGACCGTGGCGACGAGCTTGCAGCGAGCAGCCGAGCCCTGCAGCTCCGCATCACCCTTGGAGGGGGAGACCGCGAGCATCCTCCTGCCGCGAGGGAGCCGGGGGTGGGCGAGCTCCYGCCGGGGAGGGCGTTCACTAGCAGGAAGGGCAAGAGCCATTAAAGCTTAAAAATAGAAAAAGAAAAAAAAAGAAAAGAAACTTCCCTGCAAAATAAAAATAGTTGCTTAAGCTGGATCCATCGACCCGAGGCGGCATCGACCCGAGGCGGGCACGGTGCCACCCTGCTGGGCAGCCCCGGCCACGAGCGCCGTCGGCGAGCGCCGCAGGGCACGTTGGAGGTGCTGGGAAGCGCTCCCGGGAGGCAAAGCACCGCCGGCCCCRGGGACCGAGCCGGAGAGGAGCCGCGCGGTGCGAACGGCCTGGGGGTGGGCGCAGCGCTGCGGATGCCCGGAGCGCCCCGGCAGGAGGGAGGGAAGTTCGCGCRGAATAACCCCCCCGGCCGCTCCCGATCTTCCAGGAAGGCCTGCGAGCRAGAAAGCTCGCGGGGAGCGCACGAGCTCGTTCTGCCGCCGCCGGCCCGCACAAAGGCGGCAGTGTGGCCGGCAGCTGCCCGCGCGCCGCTCCACGGCTCCCCCCCGCCAGCGACGTCGCCCGCGACGCGGGGGCTGCACCCCCTCGCCCCCAGCTGACGGCAGAGGGACGAGAGCTCCTGCCAGCTCCGGGACACCAGGACGTGCTGGTTGAGGTCCAGAAGCAAGGAGGGAGCCGGAGGGAGCTCTGGCAGCGCCGGCCCTCTGCGGGCGGGGGGACAGGAGGCCGGAGCTCCCGCGGCGACGATGACACCACGCGCTGGACCGCGTTCAGCGCTGAGCGCATCCTGCGGCCCCGGCGGATCTCGGGGACAGCCTAGCGATGCTACTTGGACTCGGTCCTCAGTGCTCACAGCAACCACCRCGAGCTCTGCAGCTTGCAAACCAGCAAATTCTTTTCAGCTTCCAAGCAGAGAGATCAGGTCAGGCCCGGAGCTCGCAAAAGGGAGCCGCCGGCCATCGCCCGCACCTGGGAACGGCCCCTCGTGGCAGGCTGGGAGCRGGAGGTCCGTTGCTAATCCCTAAACTATTCCGCCCCAGGTAAAACGGATTTGACTTTGCTTGTCCTGGAAAAATCCGGTACCCGCGTTCATATCTGAAATACCTCGAAAGCAGCAATTGCGCAGAGGCCATCTGCAGAGGGTCTGTCGCTGGGACGGCGAGGCACGCTCAGCAGCTCTGCAGCCCTCCGGCTCTGCCCTCGCGGTAAGGGCACGCCGCCGCGCGGCGCTCCGCTCGGCCGGGGACAGCCTCTGCGCAGCGCTTCGGCTGGGCCAACGCTTGGAGTCCGCAGTAATTTTGCCAAAAGGAAAGTACTTACTAGACAGAAAGCAACCTTCAGAGCAGGGACCGAAGCAGAGACGTGCAGCACACCTCGCTGGAACCAAACTGACTCAGAGTTTGGTGTTGCTTTATCTCCCATGCCACTAGCGCAGCAGGTCTATGAGAGATGCATAAACAAACGTGCATAGTAACCAGCAAAACAGCTGAAAGGGACTTATTTCTGCAGCAGGACCTTTGGGGGGGATTCTCCCCACCATCAGCCAGCTCTGTTATTTGATTTAGAGCTACAGGTTCTTTCATGACATGCAGCATCAGATACTACCTTATCACAGGCAAGATACTGGAGACTTACAAGAGCCTGCAATTTAAAAGCAGCTCAGTCCTGGGCTAAGCAGGCACGCCATCTACTGTCCACCTCCCACAGGACAGATAAATCCCGGCTGAGAAGCCCCACTCCCTGCCCCAGCGCCTGGCTTTCGCCTGGCCTGGAGTTTCTCCCACCGCAGGGCGTAAAGCACAACGCAGGGCAGGGTGCAGTACCAGCGACACGAGAGGAGCCCACAGCCTCCACTTATACATTTACTGGAAAATTTGGCTGGGGCTTCAGACCACCCTCGCACCAGCCAAGCCGGAGAGACTGGCACAGCTGGATCTCTTACGGCACTTTCCCAGGAGCGAGGCGCACACGCTTCCGCAGCACCCGCTGAGCTCACGCCGGCAGGACTCGGCCAGCGCGACCAGCGCCTGCGCTGCTCTCGCAGCTGATCATCCCCCAGCATCCACGGATTTCACATCAGTTCCCTGGCAGGCTCAGGCGGCCGGCTCAGGAGCCGAGCTGGTCCGGCCGAGGAGCAGCGAGCAGTGGTTAGCACCTTCTCACCTCCTAACGCGACCACACGCATTTGCTTCCTACTGATTCCAGATGTTTTTACAGATGGTTTGGGAAAGTTTTACCGAGCCAGCAGAAATGGGCTGTACTTTGCCTTCTTGGTTATAAAAAAGTCTTTCTTAAAACAACATTGATTAACATAGGTAAATTCCAGCGCTATTTCTACACAAGGGGACTTCTACAGCCTCCCTGTTGGAAGTTAAATGCATCTATTGATCTTTTCGCAAGATCACATTTTAGAAGCRTAATATGACAAGACTTCCCTCTGCAATGCTGAAGGGCCACATCGATGCAAAAATCAGGCATTAAAGCAGACCATTTCTCTTACAGAACACAATTTATTTGGCATTTGGATGAAATGTTTCTCACAGCATCTTGAGAAAAAAAAAAAGATTAATGCCAACCCCAAAGAAGTTAAAACAAAAAACAATGTCACAGGGACTGAATTATTATAGTATCAAATTTAAATTCTACATGGTATTTCACAGAATATCAAAATCTTTTATACACTGCCACAGTTAAATCCAGTCACAAACCAACTACACAGGAGAAGCCTGCAAATGCAGTGTTGGCTAAAATTATTTTCCAAGAGGTTAAAAAGTAGTGTCTCATTCTCGCTCTCAGCCCCACCAGGCACACACAAGTCGGACATTCAGATTACAGCGTGGCGTGGCCATGCACGCAGACTGCACGTGCAGCATCTCTGCTGGCATCGACTCCAACCCACTCAACTTTCAAGGTGCACAAAACTGGAAAATTAAAGCTATGTCGTACCGTAGCAGGCAGCTAACGCAGAATAACGATAGGGGAAGCAGATCTTTACTGCTGACTGCATCTATTTTAAAGAAATGCATATTTCATTTGGAACTAGCTAAGTGTCAGACCCAGAATATATGAACTTTGACTGATTTGCCTCCTCTATACCAATCTGCTCCAGTTTTCAGTTCCAGCTCCCAACTTGCAAGCTGGGAAATTTAAAAGAGATTTCTGGATATACTTCATGTTCCTTAGCTGATGAGAAAGAAGATTTTCCAGAAGTTGAGCAAAGAAGAAACACATCCTACGAACTGCAAGAGATGACATTAAAACTTCAGTGCTTTGCCACTGAAGATCCACATCTAAAAGATGAACAGTATTTTTAAAACAGCTTCAAATTCATTTAACATTAAATGTGGAAAAAACAGCAATTACTGGTCACAAAAACATTTTCTTCCCAAGTAAAACTTCAAGGACATTTAAATAGGCAGTCCTGTGATCTTTACTCAGACAGAGAACCCAATGACTTCACTAAGAATCCTGCCTGAAGAGAGACCAGAAGACTAAGCCTTCAGGGAAAAAAAAGAAAGAAAGAAAAAATTATTTTTCTTCTAGATCAATGTCCTGTCATGAATGGATAAAGAAATAGTCTGAGGCTCAAAAACAGACTAGACCAAACCTTATGCAAACAGACATGTTCTTCGTATATCTGAATGACAATTTTGATCTTCTAGCATAGAATTAAACCTATCGCCTTTCTAACATTACAATATTCTACAACTCATCTAGTAAAAAATTAGAGGCTGCTGTGAGACTGTGTACATGTATCACTGCAAACATTGATACAAGTGAATACCTAAAGCTGTTCTTGATGGAACAGCAAAGACCTCAATATGGCACCACAGTATGTAGTAAGGAAAGGGAATTTGAGGGGGAGTTTTGTCAGAGGCCACAACGGAATGCATTAGCCCCGCACAGAACAGTATTAAATCTTTACAAAATTAATTGCCATCAAGAATATTCAAAGAGAAATGCACACTTAAGCTTATTTGCGCTGCTAGGAATGCTAAGGTAATGGAACCTCCTCCCCTGTGTCTGGAGGAAGATTTAGATGCACCAGTACTTAAGAAAAACATCCAGAGAAGTGAATGGTGATGGGGGGGGGGGGGAAATGAATGCACTAAAGGAGGGAAATAAATGCACTAAATGTAACTCTAAAGATCCAATCAAGTGACAATCAAAACAGGGAGGTCTTCCTCAGGCAAGCATCAATCCTCTGTAACATTTCACAAATGAAACTTAACACCAGTCGCCTTGCCAAGGGCTAGGAATTCTTGTTGAGAAGTCAACTGCTATCAAGAAAAAATAACTCTTCTCCAGTTGGTCCAGAAGTCTTAGTAGCTGTGAGGTTTTCTGATTCAAAGGCTTACTCTAAGAAGGAGTACTCAGTGTGAAAAAAAAATCTACATTAAAAAGGAGGGGGGGAGAGACAGTTTTATTGCCAAATTAGAAGCTCACTGAGAGGTAAATAAGAGCTATACTTAGTGAGTTGTTCTGTTCAGGGTAAAACTTCCCCTGTTTAGACAAAATATGAAGGATAGGGAAAAAGAAAATAGCAGCCTCTGTGCCAATACTGAAGCAGGAAAGGCTCAGAAGCTATGAAAAATATTACACTGAGGCTTCTACAAAGAAGCCTACATTTGGATTAATTACAACCAGGAGCCATCATGAAGTTGCAAATTGTAAGAGCTTATTTTCAAATAAATTCACCACAGAACTGAAAGTAAAAATAAAAAAATATTGAACAGATTCCCACAGTCTTATGAGATGTGTGAGGTAAGGTATCTGTTCACCTTAACCACAAAACACAGCTTTAGAGACTAAACCAAGCCGAAAGGCCTTTTGTTATTGCGCTAGGATACTACAAAGAATGAATATTCCATCTGGCTTTAAAAGAAATTAGAAGTTTTCTATTTTGCACTGCTAACAAAATATTTTTCAGGAACAGACTGTAGTAGCATAGACTTTGCATCCTACTCAAGTGTACACTATCGCATCCCGTCCTACAACAGAGTGTAGCCAGCTTTAGAGAAGTATTAACTCTAAGAGCCTAGTTTATATCCCAGTGCTTAGCTTCACCTAGCTGGATGCAGCACAAAGGGTACCATCTACAGTATATATATATATATATTTATATATATCACCACCCAGAAACACACACACACACACACACTCTCGTACCTATAAAAACTAAAGAAAAATCAGTACATACAATGTATAAAACGTATGAATGTGCTCAAAAATGCACAAAACCCGCTTTATTTTCATACTTCAGAAATGCTCAATAATTCATATGCATGGTTCTGACTACTGCTATCCATCCACTTCATTAGACCAGGACTTGAACTCAGGAGGAGGAGATGGTAACAGATCCACAGGGTGAACAGCTCCTCCCATTTCGTGCCACTCACATTAGTCAGTCAAACCAGAGGACGGGAACGCGCCGCAGCGGTAAGAGTCCAAGCAGAGAGGCTTTCYTAACAGCGTTTCTTCCTGCTCATGTGCCAGTAGCGCAAACGAGAACTGTGATTCACACTCTCCAATGGATTCAAGATTGCTAGTAAGCGTCTGTATGTCAAGACACTGAACATGATCTGAATAATGAAAGTCACAGTTTTCTGTGCAAATGGAGTTGAATTGTCAAGACCAATCCCCAAGTACAGTATAAGCCTATAGGCAAGACACAGAATAGAAAGTAGCAGCATATTCAATGGGGAAAAAGTCAGCTGCACTGGGAAACCCCAATAGTGGGTTAGGATTTGTCATACAAGTATGATTTCTCATCAGTACTAAAAAAATAATTCACATACACATCCCCATGCAGTGTTTTCTTCCTGTCCCTCTAGGCTTGTGTACCTTTCATAAGGTAATAGGAGAACACTTGCAAAGGGCACTCTTTACAAATTCCTTATAATCCTTATAATTTATCTCATCTGCTGACTGCTACAGTAAATCGGGGAAAACCAGAGGCAAGGGAGGGGGGAAGTGACAGCATTATTTGTACACTAAAATCCCACTTAAAAATAAAATTGCCTATAAAGATTACTTTGCAGTCATTACCAAAGCCAACAGTGCTTGACTTTGGGTTTGGTGAGGGAGTAAATGAATCTCATTTTGTCACACATAAATTAACTTAGCTGGTTCAAAGAGCTCAATCAGAGGGGAAAATTTAAGATGGTATTTCAGAGTGAAAGAAACTACTTTATTGATTTAAGTATACTAACCTCATTATAACCCATCATGGGACCTGGATAAACATTAATTCAGCAATAGGGGGAAAGAAGGGACTGGGAAGAATCTCTAGAATAGGGCTGGCAATTTATGGCATTAGAAAAATGAACAAGTGTCCAATTAGAATTGAACATTATGTATAGCAGTGATCAATGTGTGTTATAAGAAAAGCAAGAACAACAGTCTCTTTATCCAGGCCAGTCTTGGGTAACTGTTCACTGTAAAGGAGTTAAACCACAAAGAAAAACACCTCAATCTTCCTGACGGGATTTTAACAAATAGGAGCTTGATATAGTGAAGCTGGATTGTGTCAGTCAGAAAGCTAACTGCTCCCTGTCTCTTCCCTATAATACTACCTAACACATACAAGGATTCTACTGAAGGGATGCAAGCATTACACAGACCCAGTTTTCTTTATGGGCCAGAAGTTTATCTGACAACACAAGATTTTGCAGTTACCAACAACAAATAATTGTAATTGCAAATCCCAGTTTTCTTAGTACCCACTTCCATAAAAAGACTAAGTCACACACTGCGTATATCACTTATCCTCCAGTCCCTAGGGTGTTCTGAAGTACCAGGGCAAATCAAAGCACACAGTGGTTCTATCCTGTGCAACWCTTACTTGGTGGCATGTTTCAGCTCCTCAGTGTTCCTGCTTCGTAACACAGACATCTAAGCCCCCCTCCGTTGCAATTCAGCCTTCTCTGCCTTTTCCAAACGTAGCAAACAAGCAAGAGAGATAGCAATGGGATTAAGCAGCGACTGCCCCCACCCTCCTTTTCCATTGTCTGTTCCCTGGGTCCAGTGGTATCCAGCCAAATCCAAGCAGCTTTTTTCTGATGTAGATTTTTGTTTCCTCTCAGGTTAAGAAAAAAACTACCCATACTCTTCCTCTCCTTAGAAGTCAAAGGAATTCTCTACACTCTTTTCCATCACCAATGGGAAAAAAGCGCAGTTTATACAATCCATATTTACAGGACAAATCAATTAGTGAATGAATAACAAAAGCCAAAAAAACCGAGAGGCACAATCCTAAACTAGAACATAAAAGCAGTGTTCAAAAACAAAGTGGAGATTCCTTCCGAAGTTCAAACCATGGATTAGTGTTTGTCTGTGCAAACAGTTGCTAAAACTATTTCTGACCGGCAGTCAGCTTTTTATTCCTTTATACAATGGTATTGAGAGAACAGTGGCTGTGACGGCTGCCTGTAAGAGTTTCTGCCGGTGTGTTTTCACCTAGCGGTGTGTCAGGAGGGACAAGAAAGGTGCTGCTGTCAGCAGAGTCTTCCAGCTCTACTGGAGAAGGACCAACTGAGGGAGGAAGCGATTCCTCTGTAAGCTGTGGGGATACATCACAGTTTCCTAGTGATGGAGGATTGCTTTGCACTGTCTGAGAAAGAACTCCATCTGCAAAGGAGGAAAACAAGCAGAATCAGAGCATGAAGTGCATCATTTCACATTCCCAAATAGATTTACTAATTGTATTTCTGCAAGCTCTGGATTTTTCCTATTTTTGTATTACTGTATAAAGAGAAGACACTGCAGAAGAGGAAAATTATGTAGCAAATATAAAACTTTGATATATAAATAAGATACTTGCACTAATCGGTCTTGCTTATCTAGTGAGATGCACTGCTCTAAAAATCTCAAATTGGAATGAATTTTACAGTATGTTAATACTGCAGCTGCAAAACTGAAGAGCACCGTGTGACTCATTTAAAAAAAGATATTTTTGGCCAATATTTTTTGTAGGGAGAGATGAACAGAGAGGAAGCAGCTAAATTTTATTTTTTTATTTTTTTGGAAAACTCCTGCGCTTAAACATGTGTTCTATTC
Source organism: Rhea americana (assembly GCF_003343005.1). Taxonomy (NCBI): domain Eukaryota; kingdom Metazoa; phylum Chordata; class Aves; order Rheiformes; family Rheidae; genus Rhea; species Rhea americana. The sequence goes on along the minus strand of NW_028186050.1, from coordinate 1,723,987 downwards.
TTTAATAACCTATCTCCAAAAGGCCAAAGTACCAGCATAGTGGAAACTAGGTAACTCATGCAAATTAATATTTCAAAATAGGTAAATCTAAGAGTTAAATTGCTTACAGCTTGGATTCCCTTAAATTTAGACCATCCAAAAGAACATTTAAGAAAAGCAAGCCTAATTATCCATGTTAACATAAAACTTTCCGTCACAGAAACAGGAGACTATTGTGGACTATATTTCCCACCACAATCACTAAAACATATATAATCATAGTTCAAAACAAATTATCTACCCTTAAATCAAACTGGAAAACAGTAAGAATAGAAAAACTATTGCCTGTATACCTGGAGTAGAACAAAGGATACTCTCTGGATTGACAGAAGCCTCATAAGGGGGGGGTGGGTCATCTGGATGTTGAATATCTGGATACTTGTAAGCAGTATAGGGTGGAGGTGGATCATGGAAATGAAACGCTCCACCTTCTCCATCATCTGAAAGATGCAGCGGAGTAAGGCCTGTTCCAAAACCATCTGGACCATAATCAAAACCAGGCATTCTGCGGCCCAAGTTAAAATGGTGCACTATTTCAGGAGAAGAAAAAAGAAATAAATAATTTCATCCCATTTCTTCTTCAAGCTAAGGCAGATCTCAACACCTTCTTCCACTTTTACACCCCAAGAACTCACGTCTCCTGAAGACCTAAAAAAGCCAACTATCAAGAAGCTTGCATAACCTATACAAGTCAACTCACTACAGTTACACAGTGATGCCCAGCATCGGTCCTGCATCACATCTGAATTTGAATCTAAGCTCTTCAAATCAAGAAGACTGTCCATATATTGAAGATATCCCACCTCTGGACTACATACAAACAACAAACTCTTTCCATTAGTGGCTAAAAAAGAATTTAAAGTTTGAAGAGTCTACCACAACACACAGATTCAGGCATGGACAGTAACACAAGACTATGAAATTTCTCAACTTTCTCCATATGAATCTGTCAACAATAAGCATAAGGAGTAAGATAAGTGTTGTTAAAAACCTTTTTCTTTAGAAGTGGAGTGCTTCAGACAACAAAAACTTCTACAAATCATGACAGTTCAGATAGTCAGCACAGAGCTACATTTAAATATGGTACTTATTTATAACCAAGCTTCCACTGATGATCTCTATACAGACTTGTATTTCTTCTACTCTCTTCATCCTGAAGCATGTTTATCTGGCTTAGATAAAGACTCATTACATGTACAGACTACTTACAATTTGCTCCTATCAAAGACTCTATGCGCTCTCTCCGCCTCTGGCGTAACCGGTGGACCATGAAGAGCAGCAGAGAGAGGATAAGAAAGGAGGAAATGCAGCTCACTATAAGACGCATTCCACTGGCCATTGAGTCAAACAAACTGTTGCCATCTGTTACAAGAAATATATTAAAAGGTCTATTACTTCTGTTCAAGATTCTTCCTTCTTGATGTTTTTCTGTAAGTGCTGGAGAGCTAGAGTTAAGATTAATAACTGTTTAACACTTCTCTATTTGAAAAATGTAAAAATATAAAACTCGTGATTTATCTATTTATTGTTAAGAGGCTCTGAATGTTTCTAAAAATGTGTTAATCAGCAAAAGTGAGAAAATGTTGAAGGCTTCAGGTTATCTGAAAAAGGGAAAAACAGAAGATCATTCTGGGTACCTGCTTGTCTCCCTGTCAGGGTTAATAGTCTTCAAACCCAGAGAAAAGCAAGCCTAGAAGCTATGGTGCAGGCCTGGGAATTGGTATGTCTATGTGCTATTTCAACAGGACTTCTAGACATCTTAACTATTCCATTTCAAACAACAAAATCTCTAAACAGTTTTATCATCACCAAGATGTGGTCATTCTAATTCCGTAATGTTGTTTCTAAATTGACAATACATTAAATGTCAGGAACTAAAATGCCTTAAAAAGGTGACCAATCTGATGATGATATTTCAGGAAGTGAGGAGATTAAGGTAAAGAGGAATAAAATTATTTTCCTAGAATCACACAGCAAGCAAGGGGCAGAACACGAACCAAACCCAAGAGCTTAGGACCTGTAGCTCTATTCCATAGCTACCAGGTTTACACTTGGAAAGCTCCTGCTAGCAAATTAGCACTGTTCCATCAATGCCAGACAGGAAAGGTATTTATTACTCACAATTCAACTGGTAACACTTGATTATGCTTCAGTAGCACGCACATACAAATAACTGCACAAAGTCGACACAAAAATGACTGTGCCGGCTGAAGAACTCTGAGCAGGAAGCACACCTCGGCTAGGAGCGGGTAAGGAACGGACGAGGCAGCTGTACTACGTCACCATTATGGCCACACGCTGCCAGAGAACACAAGCAGGAGCAGCACCCCGGTCACCTCCTCCTTCCCACATCCACCACGGCTGCAAGAGCTTTTTCATTACTATCCCTTTCATTAGTGGCAGGGAAAGCTGTATCAAAGATTCTTTACAAAAGAAAGCTAAAAGCCTCACAAAAATTGYAAATACTAACTTCCTACAAATACTAATAACAGAGAAATCCACCCAATTTATGCATGGTTAAAGATACATGGCTAACAGGCTGGTATTTATTACATAACGTATTCTTGGCAAAAGGTAATTCTGTAGAGCAYGATGCTATACTAATGTAATACCCTCCCAAATCTGGCCAATTGTATGAAAACCTCTATGCTGTCAAATCTTTTATTATCTTTTATTGTCAAGTTTAACCTGATGCAGTCACACAGCTGCAGTAACCCACCATCCCAGCACGCTCCTCCAAACACCACCAACCTGCTGTTGGGCCTCCTCCACTTTACCGCAATGCTGACTTTGTGAACATCGTAAATTAGTTCTAATAAACTGCATTAAATAAAACGTTTTAATTAAGTAAAATATGTACATAGTCAATCACGATACAATTCCTGTAATCAGAAATCTGGCCAACTGCTGCCTTCTCCACATGTTCTCTCTAAATCAGCTAACATGCAATTCTCAGACCATTTGGGAAATCATGGACCTCTACCACACTGTTGCCAGCCTGGAGCCTAACAGTCAATCTGCTTGGCTAGATAAACTGCTGTCTAACAAAGTCCTAGATAAAAAAAAGACAAAGACTAGTTTCTACATAACAAAATAAGTCTTTATCACAGAGACTTCCAAACTACATAAACACAAATATTTCAGAAAGGCTGTTTTACACTTGATACAGCAGTAATAACTTACAACTGCACCACTTTAGTCACTAGAGAATCTCCTGCATTGTCATCTCTTTGGAAATATTTGATTGTATTTTCACAAACAAGAGTTCAAGATCTGTCTGAACAAATGCCACACAGAAAAAAAACAAAAAACACACTTTTCTACCACTGTCATGGAGAACCAACAGACAGACTACCTCAGTTTCAGCACTATACATGAAAGATTTTCCTGAGTTAAATGAGGAAAAACATCTTTAATGAAAGTATAGCTGTAATTGCTTAACTTACTATCACTGAAAAACTGCCCTACTACCAAGTCCTTGAATAATGTTCTTTATCCAGTTGTAATTGTTGCTCACCCACTCACACAGGAGAAGCCGATTAGCTGCCAACCCAAGAGAAGGGATTTATTTCCCCCAGTCTCTCCTTGTGTGATTAATTTACTTATTATTTATTAGAAAACATCTTTCTTTCCTTTGCAACAGAGTTTAGGGAAGATACATGTAAGAATTGAACAAATATATGCTGATTAAAGAAAGTAATTCTTTAATTTTGTCATATGGAACACCCTTCTGGGTGTTTATAAATGGATTGAAATGGTTTATTTCAAAATTTCAGGGTTTACACCAGCTGAACTGACTACATTACAAAGGAGGTTTGACAACTGCTTGATGATTCGTCTCTCAAACTTGTTACTAAACAAAATCAGAACAGTTCATACAGGAGTATAGTAAACCAGTCTCATTCAGTATTAGTAGAGAAAGAGCAGCTTAAGGATCAGAAAGACCGTGGTAAAATATACTCTTCAAATCAGTATTTGTGAAATAGTTAAGATCCACAGCATCAGCAAGGATTAAAGACCATTGCACGGGGTTATCCCAGGTCATCTTATCCTAACTGTTGGCTGATGCTTTGCGGACATTGTTTCAGAAGATTAAAAAAAGTGAAGACAGTCTTATCTCTGCTGATAAAAGGGGGGGTGTGCTGCTTTGCCCCATTCTTCTCCTTACTAACCTGCAACACCAGCTACAAATATGTGCAAATACAACCTTCAGAATGAATGAGAAAGACAGAGCAAGGAGCAGCCAGTGGTCTTTAATCATTAACACGTGTAGTTAAGACATAAAAGAGAACGACTGCAAATTTGGAAGCCAATAAGCACCTCTTTTTTTGGACAGAGAGAAATAGAAATGACTTTCCATGTTTTCCATATTTCAAGTTCTAAACAAGAGTTTTCCTGTGCACTCAAACAGGTTCTTGGAGTCTTTTAAATAAATGAAGTTCTTTTAAAATACTAGAAAATGCCAAATATGATACCACATTTCTTTTTGCAAGTCTTTTTACAGAGAAATAAAAGCCAAATATCCACATCTCCAAACAGCAACTGACGAACAGTACAGGGAAGAATCTACGTAAATGTTACTGATCCAAAACAAGAAGTTGCACCAAGATGCTAAATTCAGTGAGCAAGGCCACATGTCCTGGTGGTTACTAAAACTCTCTATAATTTATAAAATGTACTTCCTATGTGATCCTTGCAAGCAGGCTTACACACAGATAAATAGTCCCATTCCATAGAAGATACTTAGTGCTCAAGCAGAAGTATTTTCTTTTCATGACAATTAAGCGTGGCAAAGCAAGTATGCAAATTGCTCTATTAAAAATCCACACTACTGTCAGCCTCCATACAGAAGATAAGCTACCATCTCTCTTACATAAGTAGCAGAGATGACTAACGTCAGTGAAAGAACACATCTTCTCAAAGTTATACCAAAGATAATCAAGTTGAGCGCTAAACTAATTTTTCTCACCAAAACTGTAGCAGTTGTCTTACCTGGGTCTAAACAGGTAAATTTGCAGCACTCCTTAGGGTCTTTGCGATACTGCTGACATCCCTGGGGCCGTTCACATAAAGCAGCCACACACATTTCGGGTTCACCGTTGTGACACGTGCAGCTCAAACAGGGATCATCCCCTTTTGGAGTGAAATAGTAGCCTTCATCAACAATGTTGTCTTTGATATCAACGCAGGTCTGGCCTAGAACAGAAACATGCATCAGTACCCACATGCCTACGTGCCTGCCAGACAGAAGTCAAGTTCAATCTGTAATGTAAAATGATTTGTAAATATAGATAGAAGATTGGTTAAATTCACGCTTTTACATTAAAGCAACTTTGAAAAGGTATCTCAAAAGACCAGGGAAGATGAATGGATGGATAGTCTGGAAGCATGCAGGGATGATTTAATACTTGGAGCTGACAAAGTAAGTATTTAACGGAAGTGACGATGCTTTCAGGCATTCTTTCCAAAACACAGAGATTAACATACTAAACTAAATAGTCTGAGAAGGATAAGCTTCACTATCATGCCTACTACAGCTCCTCTCTGTCCAGGCAGAGGGAGGGAGCAAAACGGGAGAAAAAAAGAGAAGAAACAGCTGGATCTTCTATGTACTAAACACTAAAGATTTTCTTAGTGGACCGGGCCTAAGCAGGAAAGGCAGGTAGTAGTAATTCCTGCTGCTATAGGTACCTCTCGATCCCTGCCCAGTGTAGGGAACTCATACATTTTCTGCACATCATCCTTTCCTCCTCACAGACCTAAAGGGACATTCAGAATCCCAAAATCAATCAGCGGGAACGGAGACAGTGCTGCGATCTGCAGCTCTCCTGGAGCATAAGCTCACAGGGGCTGTTTGCCCCCTCTTCCCCAAGCACAGGCCAGCTGGGAGGATGCACAGAAGTCATAGAAACATTCAAGTTGGAAGAGATCTTGCGAGGTCTCTAGCTCAATCTCCTGCTCAAAGGAGGATTAGCTATGAGGTCAGACTAGTTTGCTCAGAGCTTTATCCAATTTAGTCACAAAAAACTCCAAGGATGGAGGGTGCACAACCTCTTTGGAAATCTGTTTCGCAGCTTGGTCAATGGTGAAACAGTTTTCTGACATTCATCTGAATCTCGTTTCTACTTATGTCCTTTTTCTCTCGTCTCCTGCCATTCACCTCTGGCGGGTTTCTGTTAGGTCCTCTCAAAGCCTTCCCTTCTCCAGGCTGAAGAAGCCTCAATTCCCTCAGCTTCTTCTCACAGGGCAGGTGCTCCAGCCCTCTTYACCGTCTTGGTGGCTCCTCACTGAAGTCATTCCAATTGGTCAATGTCTTTTCTGTACCAGGAGGTCTGAAACTGGATGCAGTGTTCTTCTGCTTGACTTACACATTTTATCTTTTCTCCCTCAACTTCTGGTTAAGAGTTTGGCAGAGATACTGCCTTCCTTAAAACACTGTCCTGAGAAGATGACCAAAAAATGTTGTATTTTGTCTAAATGCACGGCCTTCAACATCAGATTCCAAGAGTTCATTTTATCTCAAGGCAGATAAGATCCTTTCTTCCTAATTTTCAACATTTCAGTGGCAAAAAAAGGCTGAGAAAAGCTGATTTTTTCTCCCTTCCCATTCTGTAGGTTTTTCCCGTTTTAAACAAAAAGCAAACAGAAAACATTTTAAGAACTACAGTAAAAGTGCAACACCACATTTCTTCTTTTTGCAGAGGAGTATCAGCTATATCAGATAACTTGCATCTTATCTACTAAGGAGCTCTTCACCTCTCCAGTGATACAAAGCTTTCTGAAGTAAGAAAAAGCAGGACAAAGAATGAGAGCACTTTTTTCCCTTTAACTGGGAAGTCACAGTTGCCTTTCTTTTCCCCAAGGTTCTAACTATTGGCTGCAAAGAAYTTAATAGACATGGCTATATTCAAAATAAACCAGAAAAAAAAATTGTTCCTTCATTTTCATGTGAGGTTAATAATTTTAAAAGAGTGTTTATTAATAAGGGCTTCTTTTCTTAAGAATACCTTATTTCCAAGGATGATACTGTTGCTTAACAAACAGTAGTGCTCTTTCATTTTTAAGTGAACGCCTCTACTACGGCTGGCAACCAACCATATGGTGTTGCTATTTAAATCAAATAAGATTTCTACTTTTTTTTTCTTTCTTATTCTCTGGGCAGAAGGAAGAAAGGATAATTAACAGATTTCCCCACCTTTGTTATATGCATAGTTAAATAGTCAACACAGTAACACTGAACTAAAACCAACTTACTTCTTTTGCAGAGGAATGAGGATTTCTCATAGCAGTTTTCAGCATACCAGCTATGTAAACCATGATGCCGAAGGGTAGGAAAATGGAAACACTGAAGCTGGGCACAAAGAACGTTCTCATTTTCAGACATAGCCGTACCAAAGATAGGGTCAGGGGGTAGAAATACTTCGGAAGAGCCTAAAACAAGATGCACTGGTATAAACAGCCTGTGGGTATGCAAAGCTTTAGAAAGGCTCTGTAATGTCACTTCATGCACACCAACTCTACTACAAGGCTACCGTCCTCTACCTTTAGCTTCCATTAGCAACATTCCTCCGGGGGAAGGCAAACAGCAGAGAGGGAAGGGATGAGTCACAGAGAGAAGAAGCTACTGTTTTCAAAGTACTGCACAATTTTGTCATTCTGCAACTGTAGGAGTATGTTTTAACATCTCTGCAAATAGTTTGTTCTAGAGTCCCATGCTGCTCACCCGTCAATTCCTATGGATCCCTTCAACCAACGCACAGCAGACATGCTTGCAAAGGAAAAAGGAGCCATGACCAGCAACCGGAGCGTTTTGCCAAACACTTGTGGAGCAAGAGCCCGCCGGGATCTCCTGCCTCATATTCCAAACTAGTGCTCCTAAAGATGTTTGCACACATATATCTAGGCCGGCAATGGAGAGCTGCTCCTGCATGCCTCACATTGCTCCTTCAGAGTGCAGTGTAGAACGGTGATAAACAGTCTGAAACCAGTGCTTCTTAGCTTAGATAAGAGAACAAGGCTGCACTGCCACTTCTGCCCCTGCAGTGGTGGTATGTACTGTTTGTCCTTCCAACTCATAGTTGTTAAAAAATTTTTATTGTCATAGTTCCATACAATCAGGCCTGAGCATCCAGTGATTTTTCCCATAGTAGACATTAGCTCATGAACACAGACCCACACGAAAACAAAATATATCACTTTTATACACAACCATGTATGCTTAGATTTCCTAGYAGTCACCTTTTCTCTTACTAAAAGGCGAGCCATTTTATGCTATCGATGTTTACTTTTTTACTGGCAGCTTCTTTAAAATTTGTGCTTTTTAGCAACATATAAAAGTGACGGAGTTTGACATCTCATGTCGCAAGAGGTGTCAAGGGCATCTTGTAACTTTAAAGGTGTTGCTTCTGATCAGTGTCTAGCTTTACTGTTAGTCAGCTGCTATGCAAAGTTGCACAGGTCTTGAAATTAATGGGAAACCCTGAGACAGCAATTGTAAAAATTAGCTTGTTCGAAATGGCTAGACATGTACTTTTCAAACTTGGGTACTTAAACACTGACTTAAACAGCTCCTGCATTCAGTTTATAAAGCAGTCTTCCTACACGATGGATCTCTCAAGCAATGTTAGGTCTGATTTATTTTTTATTCGTAATGAAACAATATGCCACTATCATTTGAGGGCATTTGAGGGCTCACTTTCTACAGTTCCAAATAATGGATTAAAGTCTTCAGCTGTAGGACCCTCAATCTCTTAAAATAGATGCAAGTAGTTTAGAGTCTACTCCAGAMGACAACAAAACTTAAGTAAAATCTCTTCAGAAGCTACTGAAATTCAACTATGAACTTTAGTTCATTTAGATATGCTTTTATCAAATAAAATATTTAAAAGATTCTTTGGCATTTAGAAGGCTCAAATTCATATAATACATCAAAATAAATAAATAATTTGTACAGTATAAAGGGTTATCTTGATTTGCTACGATTTATGCATTCACTGTTTTAAACACTGTCAGCAGATGGCAGTGCAGTCAAATTTCCAAAAACCACAGGAGAGTGGTCTTTTCTTTAAAGGAGAATCTTTTCTTGGGCTTTATAGACAAAGCCTAAACAAAAAAAAATAGATAGTTTTGTCCAGGCATCACCCTTATCAGAAAAAAATGGTATTTCCTTCCTCCTCTTCCCTCCACTGTCAAAAACTGTCTTAGGTTCTTTACTTTAAGGAACTGAATGAAAATGCTGCTGCCACCTCCGCAAGAAGTAGCATTTTTTTCTAAATGTTCAGGCAATCTTTCTACTTCAATAACAGGTAAAATCAATACTTTTATGCATGTCTTCACAGTAAAATCAGTACTGTCATGGGAAAGCTAAGCTGGGTTCACTATTCCTCATGTACTGAGAGAAGTATTTTCCAAGAATTAACTGTTTAGGAAAATCTTGCTCATAATTACATATCTGTGCATAATGGACAATTTTCCCTCACAGATTTCCCATTACTGAAAGCCGTTTATGAACAGAGAGCAATTTGGATCACCTTTCAAACGCTACACTGGAATTCAGTGTCTATACTTAAAAGCCCTGCTTTAAATTTACCATGATCCTAAACTGGTGCAGCATTTAGACACGTAAGATTTCATACAATAATTTTGAATCAGTCACCCAACCGAATTAGGTTCAAAAAAATGCATAAAAATGCATCTTTGCGTCTTCAGCAGAGGAAGCTGCTTCCTCTGCAACTGAATAAGCTGAGCCAGAGATGCCTAGCAGATTAGTGTTTGGTTCTTTATGTAAATGGGCATTTCTATTCCTGGTTCTTTACATAAATGGGCACTTCTGTTCCTGGGAAGGAAGCTATTTTCTTAAGTAAATTATCTGAAATATTTTCAAATTGAAAATTTTCCAGGTAATTATTAAAAATTCAAAATTCTTTTAAAAAGTCACATAGAAAGGTACCAAAACACAAAAACAAGGAAAAAAATCACATATCCTACCCTAGTCTGTACRAATACTAGTATTGAGAATCAGCAGGAAAACCAGACATTTACCACAAAAAATGGAGAAGCTTCAGAGTGGTTTCTTTTTCTCAGCTAAATCAAGGGGAAATCTCAAATAAATGGCAAAGCACTCACTATTCCTACAAGCATTTACTATGAAGAACTACGAAATTTCCAACACTTCAATACTTTATGTATATGCTTTATTTTCAACTCTTCCATTTCAATACTGTAAAGCAAAGCAGGTACCCCATTCTATTTCAACATCATCACTGAAAGAAGGAATGGTCTTCTGATAGATAATGTTCAAGCTTTCAGATATTTTCCATGGCTCATTTACCTAAGTGATAACTTCAGAGGCCTACCTTTATAAGCTACTTCCCAGTGACCTTCTAGAGAGTGATTTCGATTAGTGATGACATATTGATATCCAACCCAGAACCTGCAATAAAAATATTAAAGGATTCTAAAGACACAACATAAAAATATACTAACAAAATTAAAAACTAGTTATATAGAACCTTACTAACTTACTAAAACTAAATTCTAAAACACACTGATGATCTTTTCCTTAACACTTCAGCCCATACATTGGCAATGTAGAAAGAGAAAGTACAATTGAGAAATAAAGGAAAATATACACGATACATCATGTCTATGATGTATCAATATGGCCTTTATTTCCATCCATAARCAGTACCTTATTCTGTTGTTATGGCAGCATTTCAGTATCTTGAGCCTCAAACCACATACTTTATAAACATGCACAAGTAACATCAGACTGTTTAGGATTAAAACATCTAAATCTCGAGAGACAAACAATTACTGGACCACTGCTGGTCGTTCAGCAGCCTGGCAGCACATCAGACTGAACAAAAAACCCATGGGCAAAAAAAGGAACTACATTTGCTGTGAACTCACAGAATAAAAATTAAGTCACTAAAACATAGTTCTTACAATTTAGAACAGCTCTACTTTATTTTTATCTCAATCTTTTACAGAACTCCTGGTACTTAATAAAAACAAAAACGTTGTTGAAAAATTTAAAGGAATGTTATTTCCACACAAAGCAGTGGAGTAGTAAGTCATTATAAAAATTCAACTTCACTGCTGTTCAAGAACACTAGTACATTGCTAAGATAGTCTGAAGACAAAAAGACCATGCTGAATCGTGGTCTACTTGTTAATGTTGATTAAAAGGTAAAATCCTGATGGTCACTGGCATCAACCAGTATGCTCTTGCAGGCTTATTAATCCAAAGTCAATTTTACTATTAGATTTTCTAAGCAAACTAAACTATCTGTATCTATAGCACACAAACTATTCTCATGCAATATTCAATCTTTGTCTTTTCCTTCCTACTCACCTACGCTGGTCCTTTCTTCCAAATGCTTTTTCTTCCAAGTCCCACTCCTGTGCCAGGATAAACCTTAGCTCCTGGTCTGCAGTAAAGGTGGCGAGGGAGCCATTCACCCGCTGACACGTCTGTACAGCATCCCAGTAATTCTCCCCATTTAAATAGACTCTATAACAGCTGGCTGTGCCCTCATAGTGGTGCCATCCTGTTGGGCACTTTCCTAGGAAACATGAAGAATAGAAGGGAAACCATTCCCCCCAAGTTAGGATCCTCACTCAAGGGAATGCCTTCTAATCAGTTTGTGACACCTTAATGGGTAATGGACTTGGATATGTATACACAAAAACCAGTACCTATACTTCACCTCATCAATAGGAGATGCATACATTACAAATCATAGGTTTACTTTATTAATGCTTTTGATAAAGGCAAATGATAAAGGCATTTAAAAAGATGCAACTCCAAGTGACATTTCACAGCACTGTGATAGCATTCAAAGTCTGTAATTAAGACTGATCCACAGTGCAAGATGCCTCCCTGTCCATCTTCACAAATGCAATCAGTTTGATCAATCTAAACCGAAACAAGCAGCTAGAAGCAGGAAGCAAAAACTAGGAGGTGGGCAACTTAGCGATCCTGTTTTTCAACTAGATGGTTAGCCCAACTTCTTTTACAAACAGTCTCAGCAGTATTCACATCCTCCTGTTCTCAGGGTCAATTGTTAGAGATGATGGGGGTTCTGAGACAATGGATGTTTTGACAAACATCACTGCAGAGTGGATCTTTAGGAAGCATAYGAAGGAAAAGGTGATGTAATGAATCACTCTCCCTCCGCTCTCTCTCAATTAACTCAATTAAGGGAATATGCAATAAAAAGCCTCAAGACTTTTCTGGATGAAACAGACCGCAAGCTTTAATGACTGGCATTCTTGGAGGTGATGGGCAACCACATAATAAAGACAGATAGGCTGATGAAACATAAAACAGACAAAAAAAATTGATTTTAGCACCTGCATTTACAATATTCATTTGCAAAACACCTAAGAAAGGTACTAAATTCAAAAACTTTCAAGTTCATTGCAGGCACTCAAAAGAGGTCCTGTTCACAGGCCTAAGGACTCTTTCTTCCCTTCAGAAACAGTGATGTTTATCATCAAGTAATGGCACCCAAACTAAGATCTGAAGCCCTTTAATTAGGCGCATTTTTTCATTCTCCATTTGTATTTAAAAGGCAATGAGAGCTTTTCAGATCTATTGCTCACATCACTGTAAGATAGGACAGAACACAGTTTCAATTAACTAGACTGCAGAGCATTTTAAATCTTGCCATATCAATTTCTGAATTGCTTTGTCTTTACAAATCTGATTACCAGAACAGGTTAGCTACTGCAGTCCATGACAAATCTAAATACCTATTTTAATTATAGTCTCTTTCCTAAAATCAATGAAGGGATAAATTTTGACCTTTGCTAATCACTTGTTTCTTTTGAAAAGATCACCATATATCAAAGCAGTCATTCCCAATTTCACTGCTTCCATGCCTTCTTCTCTCCGTATCTTCTTGCTGGCCTGCCAGCACCACCCCCTACAACTAATCAGAGCTCTCTTGCCTTCCCAAATCACTGGATGATCCCTGGAGCACATATGGAATAGAAAAGAGTGAGAAAAGGCAGAGGAGAATAAGATGTTCTTGAATCCAAAGAGATTCAGAGGCAGTAGTCACTAGGAACCACGATCTGTAAGAAGATAGCCACACGATATTTGTAAGTATTAAGATAATGCTGGGGCTAGGGTGTGGGCAGTGGGGCTAGCACGACTGCAAGGGAGAGGGTAGGATGACACTGGAGTGACATCTTTGAAGATACTTCGAGTGATTGATGCAAGTGACAGAGAAACATGGTAAGACACTACACTTTTTCTTGGTGTGCTTTTTCTTCAGAGAAGAAAAGAATTTCCCTGAGCTTCCCACACTCTAAAGAGCGTTTTTTCCTTTAAAAAGAATACAAAATTCAGAATATCAGACATACACTTAAAATTTAACTAATAATGTTAATAATTTAACTAAGCTCATTTCTGTAAGATCTTTTTAATTTCAATTAAAAGCTATCAATTGTGTCCCCTCACCCCTTTCCAGAAAACAAACCAGCACCCAAGCTCACATCTAGTGACAGAAGGGCTAGATTATGACCCCTGCTGAAGGTTGAAACTAACACTTAACTCATTGCAATTACAGCAAACTAGGCCCACAGTTTATAACAGAAAATTGCCACTCCTGTTTCACAAAAATATAATACTAGGGAGTAGGAGTCTATATTAGACTTCTATGCACTATAACAGAGCATATATAAATGAAGTGTGCAACAAACTTAAAAAGCACTGCACACAAACAAAACCTGGTCAAAATATATATTTTATATATACATACATACTATATATATACACACACATATATATGCAAGAGAAAATTCTATTAATTTCTCCTTGGAAGAAAAAGTAGTTTAAATTAGTAAATTAATTAGTAGAGAGGTGGCCCAGATTTCCCAGTCTGCAACTTACTGCTAAATCGGACAGGCTGTGCCACATTAACAGTGTGAAAGCGGGTTGTCTCTCCTCCTCTTCCTCGATTATGCCTGGAGTCAACATTCTCCTTTCCATGGTAAGTTCGCTGGTCCCCTGTCAAGCCTAAGGATAAGAAGGAATATTCACTACACATGAAAGATGCAAGCAAAGACAGATTTCACTTTACTAAGCTTTTCCTGGGTTCTAATTCAAGAGAAAATTATGATAAACAATACAGGTAAGTAACAAAGGACAGCAAAAAAGGGCAAATCCCTCCTACAACAGCTTGGTCATTTTATGCAGTACATACCAAAAAGGCATACAATCAAAGAGAGCCAGCAAGAGAGCCATCACACAGGTCTTGCGAATTAAGCTAAATATTTTGGCAGATTTTTCAACTGCAGTTGTGCACAGAACTTGTCATCTGTCATTTCAGTTGCTGCAGCAAATGCATCATTCTCAGTGCATTTTGTCTGTTCTTGTTTACAGAGCTACCCACTCGCCAGCTGCTCAGTTTCTCAACTGCGTGTACAAGTATCTAAGACAATTTCTCCAGTATATTTTTCAACACATTCTGATATCTAAGACAAAACTGAAACTAGGAAATCTATCTTCAGCCAGAAGAACAACGTTTTTCAATCGCTCTCAAGCTTCTACAGGAAATGTTAGCTCACATTTCTGGAGATTTTTTTTTTTCTAAAAAACATCCTAACGTAGATGTCAGGTCTTCCAAATAAGTGTATATGACAAACTAATAGTTCAATAATTCAAGAACTTACAAAGAACACAGTGCCAGATGTAATTTCAGGGAAGATGCTGGGGGAGGGGAGGGGTCCCACATGTCTACCAGGAGCAAATAAGGAGCACCCAAGTTCAAGTGCAGACAGTACAGGATGGACCTTAGCTAACAAAAACAACATTAAATAGGAAGGTGGAAGTACTCATAGGGAGAAACCGTTGAGAAAGACTGAAATGAACACAAAGAAAGATTAATCTAGAAACAGAGAATTAACCCTCAAAGGAGAAAGATGAAGAACCCAAGACTGCAGCCATTAGACATGTATATTATTTAATACTGCTAGATGTTACTTAAGCTAACACAATTAAACCAGCACAGAGCTACACAGACCATTTATTTCTATTAAAAAAAAAAATCAGCTTATTTTCCTTTAAAGCTGATTAGCTCTATTTACCCTAGCTAAACCAAGTAAGCCAGTCGTGGACCAAAATAAAGAGCAGCTACATAGTCTTTTTCTGAGGGTTTAATGGTATCTGTTTAAACCCTATTCAAAACTATGTCAATACAGCTTTCTCCTTTCAGACTATCCTTAAAAAGCAAGAGGTCCACAGCAATTTCACAATAATTCGAATGCAGAGTTGGAGGCTGCTTGTCTATTGGCCTGGGTGGGGAGACCTCCAATCCCACCATCAAACAACGCATTCCCTGGAACGTAATCTTAGCACGGATGAGCAAAGAAACCAATAGCTGCAGCCCGGGAACAACAGAGCAGTTCTGCCTTCATCTGGCTCTAGCATACTGAGTTTGCTCTGAGTTAATGGGATAAGCAGGGGATATTTAATTATCACATTATCCCAGGAATTACATGTCTGTAAAGATCACCTACTAAGAAATGGCTACACATAATACACTCACATGGCCTCACAGGAATAAAGTAGCCAATACTGGAATATATAATTTATTACAAGCAAGAAGTTTGTGTCTAGAAATTCAGCTACTTTATGTTTCAAAGGCCACAAAATGGCAAAATAATTTGACAATGAAGATCACTGGTTGTTCGCATTACTTTAAAAGATCGATCTGTTTTTACTTTTAGAATTTGATTGTTGTTAATCCTAAAGATTCAGTCGCAGTATTTATGCTACCATCTTTAGAGTGATAACTAAGACATTAAAAATAGCTAATCTTTAATTATATTAAGACTTAAAAAAAAAAACACCACTTAATGCAGAACACTATCAAAGATGAACTGAGCTCAGCATGGGAAGCTCTGTTTTGCCATGGCATTAAATGGCAATTTCTAAAACGAAAGAACCAGTAGGCACTGAACACAGAAAGAATTACTTGCCTCTCAGAAGTCTGCAGAGCAGATGCAACACCATATGGCTGACCCTCCGAGGCTAAACAGAACGCCCACAAGTACTTAACAATTTAACTCCCCCAGGAATAAAATGTAAGTTCACATGCTTTAATATGCAAGGTTAAGAAAGGGTTACTTGGGATAACATCTTAAATTGAYGGAATTTATCCCAGATGCTTAGAAGTGTAACTGTATAGATCAAAGTGAGTTACCAGTTATCACCTAGGAAGCAGGACATTCATTTCCTCCACCAGATTTGCTTATGTAATGCAGCAGTGTCAGCAGACCTGCAGCGGCAACCYGACAGAACCTGAGAGGGAAAGCAGCCATCTCAAGTAAGTTATCCTTTAAGCCCAACATTGTCAGCTGCATGATGAAGTGGAGCCCTTCAAATACAAAATTGCTTCTATTTGAATTAAATTTCCTGCCTCTGAGTAAAGAAAAGATGACATTTTTTTCTGGGGCAAATTTGAGCGAGTATGCTAAACAAGCCTGCAAATCACTTCATTGCAGTGAAGAGCAGCTGTAGATTCTGGTTGCAAAAGGTGTAATTCAGAATATTTTTCTATTGTACTATTTCAATAGGCTGCAAAAGATTTTTCTATACACTTTGCAGTTCTGATTTCCTTTATGAAGCTACTTTATCTTAAAAAGAAATGAATAGTGCCATGGACTAAGCATTAGGATATCAACCTAAGCCAGAAGTTCATCATCTAACCACCTTTCAGTGTTTCAAAAAGGAAAAACAAGTATTTTTAGTGCTGGTGTGCACACTTAATATTCTGAAAGCTATCAGTTTGGGGAAAATGAGCTGTTTTCCAAAATCTTTATTGTCTAGGTATTACAATCACAAGCAATAACAGCAGAAGAATCTTTTCTAGTCAGGATAGTTCTGTGTCCTCTCTGACTCCATGCAATTACACCAGATAAGGATTTTGTTTGTTGGTTGGTGAGGGAAGTGGAAAAATAGGTTTTAGGAATGTTTTTTAGAGTACAATTCTCCCCCCTTTCCCTCTCCTCCCGGAAGCTCATATCATAGTAGACATGAACATCCTCCAATCTGCTTCCAAATGGATAAAATTAGGATTAGTATTGCTCTAGCTGCTTCCAGGCTACATACAGTTACTATTTAATTCACTCCAGTATGATTACAGTCTGAGTAATAGTGTTACACATTAGGAAAGTTGCCTAACGCTTCTGATTATGTGACGCTTCTCAGTTGTTCAAAACTGAACTAATTCAGTTATTCCCAAAGTTATTCAAGAAAGAGTTTACAACAATGGATGGCTCCTACTATATTTATATTGGTAATCTTCTTCAAATTTCAATCAAAACAGTTCAACTATTTTTCAGAACAAAAATGAAAACRAAGAGACTAGAAGGGGGAGAAATTGTGCCCGCACTAACTCCCACTCTGTAGCAAGTGCTGTGGCTTCCAAATGTAAAACATAGCCTTGAAATCCAGCAGAAATTTTTTTGTTCCATGTGTTGTCCTGTTCCTTTTGGAGACACAGGGAAAAGGAAGGAAATATATGCAATCATTCAAAGTAAACAGGAGTTTGTCCATTATCCACAGAGGCTGGAAAGAATTCAGTTAAATCCTCCATAGTCCTTCACTGTATACATCCATAGAGATCCCTCTGCATCACGTGCCCACGGGGTCACAGCTCTGCCTTCTCTGTGCTTTACAACTCATTTGCAGAAACCAAGCGCACAAGGAGAGCAGAAAGCTTCTTTTACGTACCCTCAGCACCTCCTTCATTCAGATCAAGTAAAGGAGACAAAACCGCAAGCAGTGCAAATGGAACGTGAGCCGAGAGCAGCAACTAAACAAAGCCAGAGCTGGCAGCAGCCGAGACGGGAGCAGGCTGGAACATACGCCTGCTGAGAAGCGCTGCATGGGAGGACAAATGCAATGGTGAATGGAAAACAGCATTTTGATAAACTGGAAGAGAAACTGCAATCTGCTATGTGTCGCAAAGTCTGCTGAAAACACCAAATAAGGAGTAGACTGAAGAAACTGACTGTCAGGACCCTGTGAAGAGACCCTTGTAGGGTCAGGACTCCTATGGGTGAGAATGTTGGGATTAGGGCAGTTGAAGTGGTTTCCAGACTTACTGTGCCCCAGTAGACAAATCACTCAAGCCCAACACTTCATAAGATCAGATGTACTATTAAGACTTGCCTGGTTAAAGAAGTGCTGAGATACTACACTTGCCATTGAATTCAACAGGAGCTACGCTGAAGTATAGGACATGCTATCTAACACGGAGCACTTGCAGTAGTCAAACCTCCTGCAAACCTCAGATTCAACATTCAAAGTATAACACTTGACCTCAAATCTTTGCATTTCCTTCTCTGTAAAGTGGGAATACTACCACATCTCTCCACTCAAATGGACTCCGAACAAAATTGTTTGTGAAGTAAGGTCTTGAGATACTTTACTTGTTCCAAGATTTGAGCTGCTCCTGTTTAAACACATAGATTCTCAAAATTTGTGTATGAAAGCTGCTTTGTTCCCTAAGACATTTCAAAGGCCTAGTTTATATATATATATATATATATATATATATATATATATATATCTCCAATACAAGAATTTTGTTACGTTAAGTATGGTGGGAGGAAGAATACGGTCATCTCAAAATGAACTCAAATGCTTTTAAATACCTCCAATAATGGATGATCTTCTCCCATTTTTCTCCTCCTTTTATACAAGCAATATTGAATAAGTTTGGCTCAGAGTTCTTGTAAATAAAGTCCTACAGGGCTTGTGTTACTTCAATGTACTATCAAGCAACAGCTAACTCAAATTACATGCTATGTAAGTTCATTGTTTCCACAAAACTAAGAATGATTCAAAGAGGCCCAAGCTCCTATTACCTGCTAGTAATTTTTTATAGTGTTATTCAGAGCAAGACAAGAGTACAAGACAAACAAATCTTACGAGAGCAGACTGCTGTTCTTGGAAGTTTTTATAACTACATGGACAGGAAATTTGAGGCTCATTGTCTAGCATATTTCCTACCAACAGCTTGGGAAGCATTTAATTCAATCTGGCAATCTCGGAAGTGAGAGAACTTCAGGATTAAATCAACTTTTGTGCCTAAAGATTTATAAATGCAGCTCACATGTCCTCAAAAAGGAATGATTCTTCTCAGATCACACAGCTTCATGCTTCACATTATCAACTGCATTATGCTAAGAAACAGATGCCAACCTAGAATAGCATCTGGCTGTGCACTGTTCAAAATAATAGACTGCCCTGACAGTAGAGAGCTTAACTTAAACACAAAAAGAGCAGAGTAAAAGGCTGCATCACATACGAGTTCATTAAAGGTTCAGAAGAAGTATGGAAGCGAACACGGGCTCTATCATTATTGTTTAGCTTAAAAAGGAGATTTGCTAAAAAGTACATAATTCACAAAAGAGTTTAAAGAAAGCAGATTGCAGATCTCCGCTCATAGTACTTCATAATATACGAACAAACACTCAATTAAGGAAGGAAATGGCAGACTAATCAACGGAAATGCTATTTTCAATGCATGATTAAGCAAAGCAAGGATACTGACAAGAAGAATAGGGCTGAAACCATTTTAGAAGGGATATTAAAGCTTCTAACCCCATGAGGCAAATTGCAAATTAGATAATAAAGATATTAGTGAAGGAGAACATATTACATCAACCATCTAAAGTGGTATCTTCTTCCTTCATCTGAAATTTTTGGCTGTATTGACTCTCAGTCTGGAAGCTTTAAGAGGGAGATAAAAGGTAAGAGTGAATGGAAAGAACAAAAGATGTGGTGAAGCAGGTGAACTGCTGGGAGAACAAGAGCTCACAGCCACTGCACTCCAAGCAGACTATCTTTGCCAAAATGAAATGCAGAAAACAGTTTATGATTGCTGTCAACCAGCATGCTGCAGCTGCTGCTTTATCAGCTACTGGCCATACCTTCAGCTGGCTCCATACAGGACTTTTTACAGATCCAAAAATGATACAGCATGTACATGCTAGGACAAGGGACCTGCAAGTCTATGTATTTCTTCCTTATACTGTGTCTTGGGGAATCATTAAGAACAGTATGTAAGATGACATTGCTCATGAGCAGCATCCACAGCTAGCTTCCTAACAAGATTGTCTGTCTGAAATTAGGCTCTCATTCTCAACTTAAAATCCTACTGCTCAACATGAAACCACAGAGTGGCTCCAAAACTATCTCCTGCAGCAACATCTTGCAACCGCTGTCCATTGCAGCCTTAAAGGATAGTCACATGTCCAGCTGGGTTTGTGGACTCAGACTCAGGAAAAGAAAAAAAAAAAAAAAAGAATTCATATCAGTTGCATCCACACTTCTGACTAAGGAGCTCTAGAAAACAGTACTGTGACACAACTAATATAGAAAGATACAGCATTAAACAACAGTGCATGCTAAAAGGCTTGTTGAAGGTTTTCTAATTAAGACCCTGGGAAAAATGCAAGGAAATCACTCATATCTGAAGAATTCTAAAATAAATAAATAAATAAATAAATAAATAAATAAATAAATAAATAAATAAATATACCCCTACAATTGCAAGTTCAGAAATGACTGTGGATAGTATTCAGAAAAGGCATGGGAATTTAAGGCATCCCTTCTCTGCCCATATATAATAGAATCTAAAATCTATCATGCAGCATAAGCATAAAACACAGGTGAACAATCAGAGCTACCTTGAAGAGAGCTTGACTCATAGTGCTGAAAATGAGTTTTGACCAGAAGGTCTGTAGAGAAGGTAGAATATTTGGAGAAGCTGATCTGACATTCTTATAGAAGAAAAGCTAGAAATCTAAGGAGCATTAGAAAGCCAAATACAAAAAAACTTTTATATATAGGTGGAAAAGTTAAGCTACTACTTTGGCTACTAAAAATAAGCAGTGGAAGTGAGCAGAAATAAGAATTTCCCATTTGTAAGAAGTGCCCATACAAGTTACTTAACACAGGTTTTAACCATTTCACAGAATGTATCAATTTTGGTTGAATTAGTTTTTAGGATCAACGAATGAATGGCTTACCTAATTGTGTTCTGGAAAAAAAAAAAAAAAAAAACACTAAAAAAGTGGTCCTAACAAAAAAGTCTTACAGTTTGGTGAGTTTCTTGCGCTTAGGACAACACATGATTACCAAACTAATTTATTACTAAATGATCCTCTCTAGTTAAATAGAAGTGTTGTTACTAACATGAATGAAACCAGGCACGAAAAGGTGAACTAAACTAACAATACCAAATAACTTACAATGGCTTTGTATTAAACTTTTGAAAATAGCAATAGAAGAAAATAGTCATTGAAACACACCACCACAACCTAATTTACTGCYATAGATCTTTCTCATGTTGCTCATAGTGGAGTGTGCCATTAGTAGCTCAAAGACTGAAACACAACAAGTTTCCCAACCAGATTCAGAGCCCTTTCTTAAAAGCTTTCTCTTGATGCTTCAGAGAGACTTCATTCCTTTTAATTTAAAAGATGTTTTAATTATTTAAGTTTCATAAGTCCAGGTGGCTTCACTAGTTTTTGTTAGTGTTCAGTCTGTCTTTATTGAAATTATGAACCTTAATTAAAAAGTACTTGAATTTAGATGAGTAATCATGAGATGATTCAGTTAAATCTAAAGGTATTTTCTAAATTTAAAGCTGCATCACTTCTTGTTAATTCATGACCAAAGAAGAAAGTTATCACTCCTGAGTATGACTAGGTCCTACTATTATTAGTAGCATTATTTCTCCAGCCAATGTCTCAGAAGTTAATCTCTCCTATGACTCTTCACAGATGTATTACTTCCCCCAGTATAAAAAAATCTTACCTCTATTCACACATTGATGGGCTAAATTAAGCTCTTAGCACAAGTTCAGGACTGTACTTTTCCAAATTTATTTTGGCGTCAACAGATTTRCTTTTAACATACAGTTAATATGTGCATCCGCACACCAACCTGTCCTTATTCTTGACAATTTTGAACACCACATGCCCTTCAGTATCTGTTTCAGGTCACTATGCTATCCCATCAAATTTTTGTTACAGGTATAACACAGTTTTACATCCTACACCAGTAGTTCTTGTTCCTCTGGTTTGCTGGCTCCACTCCTTGCGTTACTGTGCAAATGTCTCAGTTCTTTCATAAACACCACACCCAGCTTTCTCTCTGTTTTACTGAGTACAGCCTTTCACCAATTACTTATCTAATTACTCTTGTCATCAGCTGGAGTACTTTCCTTCTCTATGCTGTCCATCATTTTCATCTTTAATATTCTTTATATGTTATTCTCCTCTTCCTGTGTACAGGCATGGAGGTGGAGCAAGTCTCTCCCACTCATCTCCTCTGATTTCTTAATTCAAAGTTCTTCTCACCATGTCAGGCCAAATAGTCCCATAAGTCCTATAGCCTAACACACAGGCAAAGCCTATTTGTTGAGAAATGTTACTTTTTCAAAATGCTTTTCCTAGCCAAACACCAAATAATCTTCATAACTCAAGCCCCTGAGTCATCATCATCCCGTTGTCAGTTTTCTCCTCTCTTCTGTAGCAAGGCTTTCTGTGGGAAACTGCATGAATAGTGTCTCCATACAACAATTTAAATTGTTGACTGATATGATAGGCACCAGGAGAAGATAAAAACACTGTTTTCCACTAAGGACTCTGGATTTTCTGATATTCCCACATGGGGGGATTTTTTTTTTTTTTTTTTTTTTTTTAACTAAATCAGAACATTAACGTGATTCCACTTTACCCATCCACTAATTTTCATTGACCTCTAGAACTTTTAGATCCTTAGCCCTTCACATTTGGTCAAAATTAGCTAAAAAGGAGACTGAGTAACAGCATAACTATAAAAGTTTTCCTTTCTTCACGATATCCACATTGAAGATTAACATTAAATATAAGTCATCTCAGAAGTATAGCTTAATTTGAGTGTCCAAAAGAAAGTAACAAAGGGTTTTTTTCAAATTTATATACACATACAAACTAGCAAAAGTCTTCTAAACAGAGCACTGAGTATATTTTAATTCTGTATGTAGCACAGTTTCAAAGTTCAAGCGTTAGATTTACTTTTCTAATTCCACTCAAAAATATGAATATTTAGAAGAGTTTGTTCCTGTAAAACTTACGTTACTATTTGGTAGCACTTCTGCAACTAAAATAGCTCAAAGCTCATAATGTTGGACTGAATACTGTGATGACACTACTGTAAAGTTCATGTGCTTCTCCACCAAGCAGATCAGGTAGCTTAATGGTAAAGAATTTCTGAAAATAGTTCTCAGATGCTTCTTAGTCACATACAAGAGATATAAGTTTTGAATTATGGCACAATTAAATTCTAATTCATGCTTTCAGATTCTTGCTTCACTGTCCTTAGCAAAAAAACAAAACAACAAAAAAAGAACAAAAAACCCCACACCTTTCTTCATTTTAAAACACACAGTGGGGGAAATTGCATGGGTCAGTTTTTCAAGAACATAAGTGAAAGTGTTCAAACTTGCAAAACTGTGTTCAGGAAATCATTTAAGATAGCTCAGTATGCACAAGTTTAGCAGAGAAACATTGCTGGGTAATAAACTCCTGAATGTTTGTATGACCATATGACTTTGCTAGGAGTTTGTTTGGCAGATCAAAGTTCTCCATTTATGCACACGAAACATAAGCAACACAGAAGCAAAGGTACAAGTTCTCTATCTACTCCAAAAATGTCCTCAACACAGCTTTAGTGATACTCACATACAACTAAAAGAGCAATTCAGAATGTAACTGCAGGCCTAGATGCCATTTTGGTTTAACTGCAACAATTTTTCTCTGACATGGATGTCTTTCTAGACTATAAACTCTCCTCACTTGCAGAACACCTACTCAGAGTGCAAAAACAGTAGTATAATTCAGGCAGCGGAAAAACTGCTTGTAGCATTCACCAAAGTGAAGAGATGCCAATTCAAACCTTATAAATAAGAGGTACAGTCCCACCAAACTTCCTTTCCAAATAAAAATAAGCAAGTCATTTTACAAAGAGAACTGTCAAAGTACCACTGCAAAGCAAGCTGACTTTCAGAAACAAATGTTTTTCTCAGCTCTACCTACCTGGACAATCAACTTCATCACTCTTGTCCTCACAGGTGGGCCATCCATCACACTGCCAGTTTGAAGGGATACACTGGATGGTACCACTCCGACAAGCAAACTGCCCTGGGGTGCAGCGGAGCTCTAGGAAACAAGCAGAAAGTTGTGTTTTATTTAAGTATTATTTATTCTCATAAGTTCACACATACTAATTGCCCCTTACAGTATATCACCAAAGATTAACAGACAAAAGCTTTGGATAACTCAGTCTGCTAAGAACAGCTTAATCTCATACCACTTCCATGTTTTAAACTGGACATTTATGGTTTTAATAGACAGGAGGTCCTGCTTCTTGTCTGGAATACTATCAGACATCCACAGTAAAAACTTCTTGATAAAAATACCACATAAGATCTATTACTTCTGAAATAACTTCCAAATTCATGAACCTATCTTCCTTTTCTAGCTTATGCTATTTTGTAGAATTCCTACATACAAGTATATCCTTTGAAAGAAACTGTCAGTATCTGCAAACATGTAGTGCCTGCTTCTACAAGAGTACTGCCTACTTTCTGTCATTATACTGTCAGACTGAATCAGCGCTATAAGTACGTTTCAAAGCTCTTTTACCAGTTCCATCTATCAAATGCCACAACTTAACAATTCAGTTGTAATTTCAGTATTCCTCAAAATACTTTGCAGGGAAAATCTGCCAATACAAATGCTAAATAATTTTATGCTTCTTTACAGATTGCAGGTTATCTGTCTGTAAATCACCATTAGCATTAATAAGCTCACCTTCGCGCCAGACCATCATTATTCATCTTTCTTCAGGACAGTGGATGTCAAATTTCCATCCAATGTTTTTGAACAATTTAACATATTTTACTCTCATTGAACTACAGTAATCCCAGTTAAGCTATATTTACAAAACCAGCACTTTGAATTTTCTTTCTTTAAAACAAAAAAAAAAAAACTTAATTTTTCTATGGTAAAACATACTCATATCTGATTTTGAAAGAYTCAGGTAACCGTTTTGCTTTTTTATATTCTAGGAAAAAAAATCTCTAAAATAAAATTTAAAATAGAGGTATGTACTCTCTCATTCACAGTTTACAACTTAAAAGAAAATGTTTTAACTTGTAACTGTTGAAATACATGTTTAACTAAAAGCAAATCAAGACAGAAGTTATGTTTAAGTGTTCGGGCACCACTACCATGCTTTGAACAGACAGAGTAAAATCAGCCATAATCCATTCCCAAATGACAAACACTACTAATTCGCAGAATTTACCATTAATGGCTTTCTAATTTGGTAGTAGACCAAAACCCAGGTCCCTCAAATACATTCCTACATCAAAACAAAATTAACCGTGCAAGTTTCTCTTCAGAATATAAAACTGCTCTTCCAGAAAAAATAAAAGTGGGTATATTCTTTTAACACACCACCTACCTAGAATAAACATTAGGTCACAAAACAGCTAGGAACTCAAACCTGCTAGACTACTACTGACAACAACATAAGCTGCAGCTAGACAAGTGTTCTAACCCACTTACAGAGTTTTCCTTAGTCCATATATAGCTAACAATGAACAAGCACAGTGAAAATAGAGAAATCTTAACAGTTTAGGTCATAATGCAAGAAACTCATTTTGAGAACAAGAACTAAATTATCTCATTTAGCCTAAGTTGGGGGGGGGGGAGAAAAAAGTTTGCAACTAGGAAAATAAAAGGTTAAGCTTCACTTGTCCAATGTAGCAAGAGACAAAACTAAAGAAAAAAATAAGTTAAAAGAAATACAACTCAACCTGAAATTCAAACTATTCAAATTTTAAGTTCACAGAAAAGCATCACCTCTACAGTAAATTACTGGAGTTCATTTTACTATTTTAATGTAATCTCAGCATGAAATATAAGGTTTCTTAAAGTTTTATTATTGCTATTTCAGGTATGGAAGTTATACTGAAGGGTGTGGTAGATACTGAACATCTGAAAGACTATGCTCTGCCCAGCTACAGGTTCCCATTATACCTGGTTGCACACAGGGCAAAATTCAGCTCAAAGTTCAACACTTCAAATAAACTCTTGATTTTTTTATTGCTTGGTTTTAATGGAAGTCACACATGCAACCTGTGAAGAAAGCTATTCTGCAGCCCTATAAGACATTAAACATGGAAAAAACTGTAAAGAATATTTTTGGTCTTTCTACAGTTCAGTACATGCTATTACTATGTTATGTACAATTACATACTCATTGGCTCAAATAAAAGGATAAGCCCATACTAATATTAGAAAATTTTTAAATAGCAGTTACATATCAGTGTCATTACTTCCTGTACTGCAGACACTCCTCTATGAAGAATGTGCATACATGAAAAAAATACAAAACATTTTTACTAAAACACCTCTCAGAATAACTCAGAATAACCAAGTATTTTCTCCCAATGGAAACTCCGCTATGTCTGATGAATTAGTTATTCCAGAATGAAAAATAGAAGTGCTGTGTAATTTTACCACAGAGAGAAAAAAAAAGGCATCACCAAAAGAAATACTGCAAAATGAAAATCTCAGTACAGGAAGTCTTGCTGGCAACGCTTCCACTGTATGATCTTAACCCGGAGCCAGCATCTCCATCTATTGCTGAACTACTTAATTCATCGTGGGGTTTCTGGAAGAGTTTCACCCTCATTGTTTAGTGGTTTCTACTTGCTGCCAATTGCGGTTTAGCACCAAGACAAATACGCAATCACTTGAAAAAGCCTCACCACCCCCCTCGCACTTTCACTCGCCAAACGGAGTTCAGCCCTAGACAAACCAGCGACCAGCTTGCCGGTTTAATTTAAGACCGGTTCTTCCCCAAAGCCTCACCGCTGACAGCGGACACTTTCTCGCCAGCCCTCTGGGGAAGGGCCGCGCCAGCTCAGCACCACGGCCAGCGCCCGCCGCGCACCCGCCGCGCAAAACCGGCTCGCACAGGGCTCCCAGGGCTCCGGAACAACGTGCCGGAGATGCCACTGTCACCGTCTGCACCCAAAGCCACGTATCCTTGGCCCACGCTGTTCTACCTACCGACAGCGGGAAGCAAAGGGGAAGAAAAGTATTTTAAACTATCATCTCCTCTGTCTCTTCCTGCTCCAAAACTACGACAACAAAAAAAAACCCCAAAGCAGCGTTAAAAGGTGCATTTTCCACCAGCTGTTAAAGCAGAAGTATTCTGTACTTTTGATATTGTTAGACTATGTAATCCCCCGAATTCACCTACAGTAAAGCAGCAGTTGCAGAAGAAGTGCATACACAACGCTCACTAACGGTCAGCAGCTGGCTGTAAGTTAAAAGATTTAGATGTCCAATTAGAAGCACAACCACTTCCAGTGTTCATGTAAAACGTGATGAATTACATAAGCAGCATTATGACTGACATTACAGATTCTCACAAGAAAGGTTCATTTTAAGGATCAAATACAGCCTTTTCTGTGTTACAGCACAAGATTTAGTAGACAAAAATCACATTTTAGAGCTCTTAAATTTATTTGGCATTTGCAGTCGGGCAAGGAAGAAAGTAGAACACTGGAAATAGCAACCACCATAGTTTTTGTACTGTTTGTAGTTCAAATTTACAAAAGATCACAAAGTTCAGGTGTCTGAGAATGTGAAAACACCTAAAGCAATGAGATGTCATTCTAGTCCCTTCACTTTGCAGTCTCAAATCACTTCTAAAATGTTCACCCTTGAAAATCTTGCCAAGCACTCCACCCTCTTGCAAATGGCTAAAATAAAGAAAAAATAAAATTAAAATTTAAATACCTTGCCACAGGCTACATACAAAATCAGCCCAATAGTATTAATCACTTGTCCTGACTCCATGTTCCACGCTTTCACCACAAGACTATATTTCTTCATTAAAATCTAGGCAACTTCTCAGTTTACCAACACACTACTTGAATGAGCACTTCTCTTCCAGAAATATCAATGGTGTATTCTCTGGACAATCAACAGTTCATTAAGAACTGCAAAGTGGCCAAAAGGAGCAAGAAACAAAGAATTACTTCAGGATATATAAAAGAAGAAAAATAGCAATACAGATTCAGACTTTTTATCAGCATAACACATAAGCAGGTATTAAATTTACTGTCAACTGAATGCCAAGATATCCAGTATCAATCTGCTGGGACATATTATCAGATAATGTAATCTGTCCACATGAGACACTCACCTGAAAGAAGTCTTGCCAAAGCTAGTCGTGGACCTGTAATTTGAAATTTAAAAGAAAACTTACAAAACAGTTGGAAACTTAATCAAACACCAGAAGTAAATGGCAAGGTTATAAATAAATTTAAACAGTGTCATATAAACAGGAAGTTTCCATCTACTTATCTACTTCAGCTGCCAAATACTATCTTCCCACATTAATCAATGACATAAAATAGATCAGATTTTTGGCTAATACAAAAATACACGTTTTGTACAGGGAAAAAAAAATTCTACACTTTCTTCAAGGTTGTTTACAGTTTTTAGAGAATGCTTTTATTCTTAAAAAGATCTTCACAATTACACATTGAATGCCAGGTGTTTAACAGAAGACATCTCACATTTCAACAGAGCTCAATTTTGGCAGGGGGAGGTACACACATTAATCACCAGGTTCTCTGCTAAGTATTCAAAACAGGTGTTTACAACAAGTGTTAGCCACAGCTCATGAATTCCAGGAAGGACTTCATAGCAAAGGTATATAATATAATGTAAAAAATACCACACACACACCACTATTTAATCTTAATTTCCAGTACAGCTTCAGAGGTTTCATAAAACAAACATCTTTTCTCCATTATAAACTGATTCAGGAAGCCCTCTGAGCATTAATCATTTGATTTTTCTGTCTAATTGAGAATGTCTTCCTTCTAAAAGAAAGCCTGAACACTGAAAAGTCACACGCAGCTTTCCTGCAGCAGATACAAACTTGAAGTTGATCAACACACACTGCTCTGGCTGTTACAGAAACTGCTACCTCTATTTTCAGGTTCAGTTCAAGACTTTTAGAGACTTTGCATTTGGACAACGAAGTTCCCTGCTTTCTTTTAAACCGGGACCAATTTCTTACTCACTGTTCCCTTTTTCAGGTAAACGGACACAGGGATAACTATGCCTTAGGAACTGAAAAGATTTTTTTATTTGAAAGAAGGGAAAAGGTCCTATATCTAGTATTTGAAACTACTTTTCACCAAATATAGTAAATTTCATTCTAGGGTTTCCAATGTCAGATCAAGACTGTCATAGTCACATGAGACAGAGTGTTGATTTAATATAAGTTCATCTCGCTAGTTCAGTATTTTCCGGATGAATTTGATGAGTTAGCTTTGAAACAGCAAGCTTCAGATCAAACCAGATACTGTCTGTCCATATTAATTCTAAGCGAAATCAGCTAGTTTGTCCTCCTGCAACCAGCAAGATTACATG
The DNA here is from genome assembly GCF_003343005.1 of Rhea americana. Classification (NCBI taxonomy): domain Eukaryota; kingdom Metazoa; phylum Chordata; class Aves; order Rheiformes; family Rheidae; genus Rhea; species Rhea americana. Next base: position 1,694,404 of record NW_028186050.1, on the reverse strand, counting down.
TTCCAACTAATTTAGCAGAAACACAACTGTGTGGATCTAGTATCAACGAATGCGGATTCAGACCCTCATAACAGTTGTCTGCAGATGAAGCAACTGTAGATACACTTCATTTCTTTTTTAAAAAGTTAGCTCTAATAGAAGATATTTTTGATACACTGGGATTACACATCATCTTAGCGGCAGAATAGCTATTTTCAGCCCTGTGAACAGGATGAAATCTTTATCTGAATGCCAGAAGCAGCATCTTAATTGCTGACCAAAATCACAGACCTAACCCACAAAGAGCTGTACCAGCTCACAACAACATGGAGCTAAGAGAAGCAGCCGGGGGCAGAAATAGTTCAAAGGGGGACTGACAATAAACATCAGGCTCTAAAATGCTCTACGGAGCTACGGGAGCCAAGCATCCATGGATCTGAAGAAGCACCTTTCCAGTCTACAAGCACTGTTTACTCATCAAAACACCTCTCAGAAGACAAACTAGTAGGTGAATGAGAATGCTTTAAAACAGTCTTTACAGGCTATTTATCCCCTCTCAATTCAAAAGCGAGATATAAAAGGAATTCACTCCAAATTCCAAATAGAAATGCCAGAGGCCTTGTCTGAGGCCTTGTCTCAGGTATGTATAAATATCTCCTGTAAAACATTAGGTGAACATGAAGTTTTCAAAATCTAAAATTCAACTTCACATTTCCAAGAGACTAAAGTTTAGCATCCACAGCATCCAGGTTAACAATAAATAAATAAATAAATAAGAATAAAAACCTTAATGTCAAATCTCTTTTAAAGCAGAAGCATTTCAGTGAAAGACAAGGCTTCCACGACTTCCAAATCATGCATTCCTACTTCCGATACATGCACCACTAGCAGTACACAAATTCAATGCTCTATCAATTCACTGTTTCAGAAGTGGGTAAACACAAGAACCAGTATAGCTGCAGAGCTAGAGGTCTAGACTAAAGCAGTATTTGCTTTAAAAGACATACAGGCCTCAATCCAGGAGAATACTGTAACAGAAAGATTAAATCAAGTGCCTGCTATCACTGATTAGGAAGGTTTGGGTTCTTCTGGCTGTAATGAGATAATTTCTCTTTATTAAGAGAATCATCAGCTGGCAAAGTCTGATATATCAAGATATTCTTTTGGCAGCTAAGACTACAGATGCAAGTAATGTTTTAAAGTTTTTATGGCTGAATGTAGATTTGAATCTATTTCACATTTTTTAATGCTAAGCAATGTTGCTTGCTCTTTTTAGGTTACTTGTTTATTCTTGTCTGCTGAGCTTCATTTGTATGGAAATTGAAAATGCACAAAACTAGCATTCAATGTTATCTCAATTATAAAGCTTAATTGAAATGCATGTATTAAAAAAGATAAGCTTAAGTAGAAAACAATATGCTTCAAATTTTTAACGAACAATGGTAGTTTTACATGTACCTCATATATATTTCACTTATTTTGGRCATATTACTCAAGACTAGATCTAGTAGATCCTCTGGCATAATCTTAGATCGAAGGAAAAAAAAATAAGACAAAAACAATTCCTGTTTCTCAACCAAAAAGTTACTCATGGTACCAAGCTAGATGAATCAATCTATAACATAATATTCTGTTCACATTTGAAGAGGCAATTATTGCTATCAAAAGCTGATTAAGCATTAAGAAAAAACTAACTACAAGAGCTTAGGCCAGTAACTCTTCTTATTCACAAATTTTTTTTTAAAAAAAAAAAACTTGTCCAACAGGTCGGTCTTATATTTTATAATGGTAAACTTACGTATTTAAAGTAACATGTTGATACAGGTCTTCAGTAAGGTATCATTTCAATATATTTAAGGATAAATCTATTAAAATTTTAATTTTTTTCTTAATCACTGTTTTTATATATTCTGACCGAGGCAAAACTCCTGAGCACAAACAGATCCTAGCATCCTCAGTAAGCAGCCTAACTCTCTTAGTACTTATCCCCTGGAGATTTCAGTCAGCAACAGTGTTTAGTAAATAAATGCCTGCAAACAAACATCACAGACATTAGAAAACTCTGACCACCATCACTACAAAAACATACACCTCCTTATCTAATATTTATGCTTAAGAAGTATAACATAAGCAATAGCTCCCTAGACTGGTATTCACTGAAGCAATAGAAGCTTTAAAAATATTCTTAATAGTTCCAACACAGCAATACCACTATGGTTTTCTTTATTTAAATCCTCATTAGTAATTCGAGAAAACTGTCCTTAAACTATAGTCCACTGCACTTGCAACCCACTTTTCTTAAGTCGTAATTCTCTCAAGTCCGCAGCTGAAGTTCCCTAGAGCAGGTACTGCATCTCGTGCAGAACCGACTGCCGACCAACCCCGGCGCAAACAGCGCATCAGCAGCACTGCCTCACTCGGCTGCTYGCGGTGGTCAGGAGTCACTTGCTGAAATGGAGAGGGCTTTTAATGACAGAGTAACAAAATTACATACAGCACTGGAGGATTTTCTAACATGGTCTCTGAAAAGGTTTGCTTATTTTCAACTTGTTGCTGAGGTACAGAGCACCAGCAATCCCAAAACTGCTCTCCAAAGAAGTGAAGCCATGCTTCAGTGATACTCTTCTCAGCTATAGGTCTACAAATTTTCACTACCCACTCATCCCACAGCAAGTTTCTTTACCTCACCGTATGAATCCTATTTCCACTACATTTCTTTGAATTTATCCTTACTGCTCACTTCCACAGCTGCATTCAGTGCAACAACAGGAGTAAGTTACTTTCTAACAAGGTCACAGCCAGAAAAGTAGGCTATGATAATACTACCTTATTTTCAGAGAACAGCTGGTAAGAACTCACAAGTCACCATCAGATAATTATCCATTCCATAAATGAAGCCATATTACTGCAAGTTGCTCAATATAATTCCTTGTATTTTCCGTCCTTCAAATTAAAACGCTATAGGAGAACAGAGTACTCCATTTTCATGTTCAGTTCCGCAGAAAGATACAATGCTCAGCAGTTCATCCATGCTATTGAAAATGTGCTTAAACACAGTTCTTAGGTCATGACTAACCCAAACAAGTTACACAGCCTAGGTGTGTTCAGGAGACTGAAGCACAATTGTATACAGCACAGAGTCCAATAAATCAAAAGTCTTACTAGGACGCAACCACTACCGTATCCTCAAATTTAATTCCATCTCCTCAAAATTAGATTCTGAAGCTACRATACCATTTACTAGAAACAACTAAGCTCCAAAAGTAATAATACGTCTTATAGGCATCTGAATTTTCTATGTAACCTCAGCATGGTTTCATGAAATAATTAAAACTATCAGAGCACTCCAGCATAAGAATACAAATCCTTCACAAAGAACTCTAAAGAGCATTCTGTATTGCTCATCAGTAGTGTTTTGTCATTGGAAGTTATGCTAGATGATCTCAAAATCCATCAAAAGATTTTACATTATGTTAAGGAACATTAGCAGGTTACTTCCATCTTCCATTCTCCATCCCCTCTCACAGAAATTATACATACACACTGCCTGAGCTTGGAATTGACCCAGTTTCTCCTTGCTCACAAGTGTCATTCACTCCAATTCATTGTCTGCTCTTTGTTTGGAGCATAGATTCAATTCCAGTAGGGAGAGAGAAGGGGAGGGAAAAAAAAAAAAAAAGACACACACACACACACACACACATTCCCCCCTCCCCAAACACACACACAGTAAAGCAGTGCAACAGACCTGGCATGCAGCCAAAGCAACAACATCAGAGCTTCTTGAATGGGAACCCTGACTACGATTTCCTAGGACTTAGAAAATACAGACTTTGTGCTTTATGAATGTGGACACTTATACCTCAAACTGAAAAAAAAGAAGAATTTATTTCCCAGCTCCCCGGTACCACTAAAACCAAAGAGCAGAACAAAACTTGCTACTGAAACTAAGCAGAAAGAGTATTGTGAATTATGCAATTTAATACTACAGTCTAAAGAATGTYTTATTTTCATACTAGTGAAGAAACGAACCAGGAAACATGCTGGCCTCTTTTTTTCCTAATAAACTGTTACATTGCAATAGGTAAATATGCAAATAGGAAAAGCAAAATACAGCACTGGCACAAAGGAACACTCAGTGCAAGCAATGTATTAGACTTTTGAACCAAAACAACAGGTACTCTAAACCCCCTTACGATGGCTCAGAATTAAGGCCTGTATTTCTACTGTAACAATCTTGTTCATGACTTCAGATGTTTTTGTAAAGCCTCAGATGGGACTTCGGTTTAGTACAACAGTGACAAGTGATCTAAACCTGTGCAACACTGAATTTTTGATCTCCTCCCTAAAGAATGTCTGATCGGCAAGCGAATCAGTARAACTGCTGATTCTCTCTCACAATTTAACTCACTAACCAGTTTCGAGCTAGCTTAAGAAAGAAGTCAAGACCAGAAAGATATGGTGTTCATACGAGTTTTAGAAAGCCTGGAGACAGCATAAGGGAAGGAAATGATGACTGCCTTGAACTTCAGAAGGCAGGAAAACCCCGCTTGCTTTGCACCGTTTAACAGTAGCTAGACAGACGGCACATCTGTCCATCACGCTATCACAGAGCAGTGTCACTTCTCAGCTGGCAGGGAAGGGAAGTGGCGAGCTGGGGGACCGCAGACTCTTACAAGATACAGCAGTTCTCCCAGGCTCTTCATGTCAGAGGACGTATTACGTACAGGCTGACAGAGGATGGCAGGAATGCAAGCGCTGCTGCAGCAGCAGTGTCAGGCAAGGCTACTGCAGCACAGGGGACACAGACCACAAGCCCCCTGGAATCCAGGCTTCATGAAACCTCACTGCTCAGGGAACAGCCTGGATTTTCACCTCACAAGCAAGTTTCTCTAGAAGGATCTGAAAGTATTTAGTAAAAAGAGAGGTGACAGCTGATGTTTCAAATTGTTAAAATCAAACTGCAATTAATAGCACGTTAAGACAACAGCGCTGTTCTTCGCAGAGAGTTTAAACACATTCGCACAATGTGTTCATTCTCCCAACAAATGCAGTAATAAGAAAAAAAAAGCCCATGAAGGAAGACATCAATACTGAAATATTCAGCAAGTTACCAATTCTGTCCAGGAAAAAATATCATCAAGAACAGCACTTTCCCCTTTAAAATTCAAATATCCATGTCAGAGCAGACTGATTATCCTGAATACATAGCATATTTTAAACTGACGGGACTATTTTGGTACCCTCACCTGGCTACTTCTTAGTGCCATCCCCAATCCCCATCCCAAAGCTTCACCTTTTTCTAAAAACAGCTTTTATGGCAAATCATACTACTTTGCATCTAAACACTCTGAAAGCTTGTATTAACACACACATACTCCTGCTGATTTTCAGATCTGCACAAAAGCTGGGGTCTCTCTGAACAAACATGCCGAACATGGAAAAAAGTACCCAGTTCTCAGCTCTGTTTCCGTAAGTTTGGCAGTGTTATCTGTGCCTCTTTCCCCCCAGAAGGCATCYGGGATTGGCCCTTCACTGATTCGAACTCCAGCAAATTTCAGAGTCACCTCTGGGACGTTCAAAACCACACTGTGGTGTCAGCAACCCTAGAAGGACCAGTCTGGTAATCAGAAGCATTTAAACAGAACCGTTATTTTTTTCTTCAATTTTTGACAGCTTTTCCCCCCAAAGCTGCTGGTCAAAATACCTTTAAAAAGAGATCTAGAAAAAGCAGCAAGACGAGTCATTCAGAAAATACTTCTTTATCTTAAGCTACTTTACCTGATAGTTGCCTACCCAAAACTGAACTAAACACATTCAGTTAGCTCCTCTCCTCCTCCAACCAACTGTACCCTCAGGATCAGAAAAGCACACACCCTTATCAAGCCAGCTATAGCTATTCCAAAACAAAAGCTAAGGCACAGTATTCCTTCCTACATGAAACACAGCTTCCAGTTAAAAAAGATCACTCATGAAAGAAACTGTATTTCCTATGTTAAATAAGGGTAGGAATAAAAAAATAGCTAGAAAGTAACTAACACTTTATAAAGATGAGACAGTTTTCCATAAAGCAATGGGAAATTTTAATACAAAGTATTACATGAACTCTTGAATTCTGAAATAAAGAAAATAAAGCAAGAATATTCAGACGAAACATGATAATAGCAATTCAAGAACTGTCCTAGTAATCAAGGCTAATTTGTAGAGACCATTAAACTGGAAGTAGGAATTGCCAGATTTCAGAAGTATTAGTCAGTCATCCAATTTACTTCCAACAAGACAACACAGGTTCCTATTTTGCAAAGAAACAGAAAAACACTAAAATCCTATTAACTTTTTTTGTACAGGATTCAGTGGTATTTATGCACGCCATCAAACTTTAATTGTTTCATTGAATCATGCTCACATGATGAAATGAAAATCCGTATTTCAAGGTTAAACATGCATTTACAACATCTTCCTGAATTAAACTATGAGGAATTGCAAGCCTTTAACATCAATGAAATAAGTGACAAAATCCTACCTGTTATTTTTTTTATCATTTTCTCCTAACCCTATTTCTTACCTTTAAAACCAAAGGAACATTGAAGAAGCTTTTTACATGATCATGGTCTTAAACAAAAATCTAACCGTTAACAAGACATGAAACTGCATATGTACGTGAGCACTACTTTAATGCAGGTCACACTAAAAAAAGCCTTCGCTACAGCTTCATTTTTTCTTAACGTCTCTTACGAGACTTGATGAGCAAGCACCTAGAACTCTTAAAAGGAAAAATTTGATACACAGAAACATTCTGACCTTGAATATTGAAAACGTCTTCTGTCCTTTGCAAAGTAGCTGGTGCAATGGCTGTCATGTACTGGAGCAAATGGCTCGTGCTTTGAATAGCATTCCACTGCTTCAATGAAGCCTAACACGACAGGAATGTGGTCAATATTAGTTACTATTACATTTGCCCACGTTGTACGAGATACTCTGCTTTCTTATTCTACAGTAAAGCAAATATCTGTACAGAATGTCCATACATCAAAATTGTAATTTTAATAGTTTTGTCAGAAGTCAGCAAAAAGTTGACAACATTTATAAAAGCTGATTAAGCCTTGAAGAATAGATTCATCAGTCCCTGCACCTTCTAATAGCTGAAGTACTGCCAGTGCCCTTCACCTCATTAACCAGCCGCTATCATGCAAGTGTCAGGTACTATACCATGTAATCTCACCTTTGCCATTTTTAAGCTTTCAGATCAACAGAAAAATACTAATTGCATTCAGCTCTTATGCATACAAAGTCACTGATGAGCACTTAAACAGCAGAGCATCCTTGGACAATTTCTCTCCAATTTACTACCAGACTTTAGGGGCAATGCTTCTAATTAAGACTTCACACTTAGGTCTTGCCAGTGCAAAATCCCCAATTTTTTCTTGCATGCTTTTCCATTAGGATTTTTCTAAGATCTCAAAGATGCCAAAGTACATTTGTGTTTGTGTATTTTAGTCAGTAAACAGCAATTCAAATGTAACCCAAGTAATTCCACAAATTTATCACAGATAAAACATAAATGCAGATTTGACCTTCCCTAGATCCCAAAAAGTTGTAACATGCTTTAGAAGTTTGGCATACACAAGGGAAAATGCTGCTGATGCACAAATTCAAACTGAGCAGATGCCAGAAATAGTATGATTCATTTTTTCTTATAGTTACTTAAGTAAAAAAAAAAAAAAARGMAAAAAAAAAAAAAAAAAAGCTTTTTTTTCATCTGCTAAAATAACATTAGCACAAAGTAAATCCATAAATACAGATATTGAAGGGCAATATTAATTCAGTTTTACTTAAAGATCTCAGACACTCAAAGACAATACTTAACACTACCTTTATGTAACTCTGTCTATTTTTCCAAAGAGATGGCTGAGCACAGAGCTGAGTTGGGAGGTTGGAGAAAGCACACTCAGGCTGACCTCCCTGAGCCTGTGCCCTCTTTCCACACAAATCTAAAGGCCTTTATTCACGCACTTCAAATGTCAACTTCTGTGGTACTGGCACTCTGTAATGCAGATTTGCGGGTCAAAACACAAATCAATCGAGGCTTTAGCATTTCAAAGTCACACCTTAAACTCCCTTAAGAAAACAAAGTGACAGCCTGCGCAGAACAGCCTTCTACATTCTAAGAGAAATGCCACTTTAACACAGATTTTTTGCTAGCTTTCATTCTCAGAAAGATCTTGTTGTGTTTCATGGCGGGAAAGCTACAAAAACCCACTATATATATAGACAGATAGAAATAGATATATAGATATATAAATGAAAGAAAACAACACAGGAAAAAGTTACACAATGAAATTATGAAAAAGAGAGATCAGTAACAAAAGAGCAGGAACTGCAGTAAGTGTAGTAAAACAGTCAGATAATTTCATTCACCAAGAGCTACTTCAGACATTTCCATCCACAAAGCTTGATGACCGTCAAACGCTAGTCAATAAATGCAGTAGAAACCAAATATAATGGTTAGTTAACCAAAATTAACTAACTAGGAAACTGAAATTTGTTTTGTTTAGCTACCTTTAATAAAACACAGATCATTTTCCATTAAATTTAAGAAAAGTTATGTTTCTAAATAACCTAAATGGTAGGTATCAAACTCTGTTTGACAATAGCTAGACCATTCCTTAGGAGTTCCATATAACTAATACTATTAAAATGCCATTTGTCCAACACAGAATTAGCAAGCAGACTCTTTAATACAAAGATAAAATGAGAAGTTTCACAGGAAACCATAAYATGCCAGAGGACTTGACAGCCTGGGAAATGCAGATTATAGGTTAATCCTGAACCCATGTTTCTAAAGCAACTCTTTCCTACAACTGTAGAAGCTACAGTTCTTCTGCAGCTAACCAGAGACTTAGCCAAGTGAACTGTAATTTCTCTTCTACTCTCAGTAAGGTCTCTACAAAATCAGCACTAGAATTACAAAGCAAAGAATGGAGTCTGTCACATAAACACCTTTAATGGCACCTAAACCCTTTCCAGGGTGGTAAACAGCCTAGTGGAAGGACAGGAAGGAACTGGTACTGCCAGGTACCTACCCACACTTAGCAGCGATTAAAAACTGGTGGGCCCTGGCATCAGAATGGTCTTGGGAAACTGGCAAACTTTTTTTAAGAAGGAAAGCTCTAACATAAAAGGGACATGTGCAAGATACTCTATCTAGATAGCAATAATCAGCTGCAACTGCAGAACAAGCAACAGGTAGCAAATGACTTTAAAGACTCCAAATTCAGATTTTTTTCTCACTGGAAATCATTAAAAATATGCTAGAAAAATATCCGTCCAGAATTGTCCGTGTCTAGATTTTGTTTGTTTGTTTGTTTTGGAAAAGGAAGATGAATTACCTTACCTCTTAGTATCCCTTCTAGGTATAATTTTCTACCAGCCTACGTAAAAGAAAAGATTAACAAGTCTCCTTCCATCACAAATTAGCCTTTTAGATTAGAGTAGACAAAGACTGACTGAGCCATTCTGATCAAATCTGTCATTAGCTACAATCTTTTTCTTTTCTTTCGCAAAGCCATCCTCATTGGGGCTACTGATGCAAGAACCTCTGTATGTTTATTTCATTATACAATACTAACATAAAATCAAAGCTGAATACACAAATTAACGCTATCCCTCCCTCATAGCACAGTATCTGCAGAAGTGCGATGCCACTGAACTATTTCCACATTGTTTCACCAGCATTCCAAATAACAGAAATTAGATCCTGCATATGCACAATTTATTATTGTGCAATTCATGTGAACAAAACAGGAAGTTCTACTAATCACGAAAGAAGTTAATTCTATAGGATGCATATAAATAAACAGGACTTTATAGAAGTTGCAAGAAATTACCACATAAACTCAAGAGACGTAGACATTACTCAAAGAGACTCTAGAGGTAGTTACTACTCTTGAGTAACAATTTAACATCAAATAATTTGAGATCAAAAACAGTCCTAACAAAGTTAATTCCAGGGGACAGAACAATTCATTCAAGTCTTGGTTGTGTTTTTGGCACTCACTGGGGAGTTTTACATCTTTGATACTTAGCATCTAAAATTCTGTCCTAAAATTAGATCTGCCTTTGCCCTTAACTACTGAGAAATTTCCAAGAGAAACTCCAACAACATCCTTCTCATGCCACAGAGAAAGGCTGYGGCAACGTTCCTTTCTCTCTCATTTCTGCCTTCCTGACCTAACGTCGCTCTGCATCTCACTCTACCTTGCTGATACAGAACTCACACATTTGTAAATCCTCAAACTCCCTTTTTATTATTTCTCAGAAACAGAGCAATGCATGGAAACTGCCCTCTGACTACAAACTCCTTTTTTACCCTTTATTTTCCAGTCACAGTTAATAGCAAATCCACTCACAGCTTCTAAGTTTTGCTTTATAATTAATATCAGGAACTAACAGTGAGAAACTATCAGATCTGCTAGTAACGTCTGGTACTTTCTGCTTTGCCCCTCTGCCACACTTGTAACAGCTGCAGGGAAGATTTTTCACTGCATCAACCTTGCTTTCATGTTAACAGTAAACAGCAGAACACAACCTGATAAAATTCATGCCCCAACATTCAAATGACTTCAAAATCTAAAGAAAACACCAAGAAAAAATTGCTAATATATAACAGTGGGAGGGAAAAAAACAACAACAATGAACGGTACAGGAAGAAATAGGGTGGAGGGTGGCAATATTGGAAGACAAGGCACATTCACAACTAGCAAAACTCAAGAGAGAAGGTGTGATACAAGAAAACAGTTCTGCTTCCCAAATCGAGAAGCCCTTCCTTAGAAATTCAGTTTAACACAAAGAAAGGGACTATAGTCTGCAGTGACATGGAACTAAGTATTACTATCCCAGCTTTCTCTCTAAGGTAAATAGACACAGTGAACCAAGAGCAAAATGAGAACTTCAAGTGCTTACCAATGAACTCTTCAGAAMAGAGGAATGCTGTGCCCAGGTCACATTTGATGACTGATGTATTTGGGTCTTCATTTTAATTAAATACAGTTTTGCTACTCAACGAAAGACAAATTCGGTCACACTGTAAAAGTGGATCACCTTGAAACAATGTTTATCATGCCTTTTTATTAGTCTTCTGCTCTGAGCAGCTCTGCATTTAAGACTTAAAACTTTTGACTAATTAAAGTTTAAGACTTGTAYCTTTTGGCAATAAAGAGTTGGTGATCTAAATGCACATGAAGTGTATTTGGTACAACCCAAAACACCCCACTTGGTAAGTTCTAGTACARCATTCAGTCACATACACTAAGCATGCAACCTGAAGCTAAAGTTGCGGTGGGGGGGTAATTAAATAGCTCGCATTGGCAAATCTTTCTAATCATTGCTGATTAGATCCGTTGTGCGAGATTTTTAAAAACATAACTTGTCTAATAAAAGTACTTCCTCTAGCTAGCTTTGAAGTAMAGAAAAAAGCTGCAAGAATGAGAACTCAGCTGGCCTTTAGCTGCATGGTAAATGCTTTAATAAGAAAACCCAATGACCTACATTCACAAGCCTCTACTAAAACACTATTATAAAACCTAATATAAAGCCTGAGCATGTTTAAAAGTTTTCCATTAGCAAGCAGCAGTATCTTGTTAAAGAAATATGAACACACATTATTGTCTTTAGCAATGATGATACCAATCAATTCTCTAAACAACATTTTAAAATGTGTGGTCTTAATCATTCCAGTTAAGTTACTAATATTACATTAAAAAAAAAAACACCAAAATCTTTTCCTTTTAGTTATGTAAYGGGATGTTAACAGAAACAGAACCTCTTACATATTTGCAAACAATGCTGCAAAACTGAATTAATAACAATTTACATCTCTGATGGGCTTTAAACATCTGATGGAAATGCATTAGTGTTCTGAAACTCAGCCTGATTCCAATCTAGCAYGAATACAGTCTATTCATGAACCACYTAACACATCACCAAAATATTTTTTTACATAAAGACACCAGCTCTCAGTCAGCTGGTCAGATAACCTGAAAGAAWTTTTTTGAATTGCCCTGGAAATATATTGACTGAGTTTTTCCACTGTACACACATATAGCTGGAGAGGTCTGACACATTCAGCTTTAACTCACATTAGTAGTTTCCAAACATACAA
>NW_028186050.1:1679194-1682205 GCF_003343005.1 Rhea americana | reverse complement strand
AAAAAAAAAAAAAAAAAAGCAGAATCCTCTAAACAGGGCATTACAGCCAAACACAACACAGAAATCAGGCAGTAGCCAAAATAAACAGTTTGTGGTCAAAATAGGTAGAAAGGGAATGGAAAGAGGGAAGCAATCGGACTAGGAAAAAAAACAGAGCAGAAACTCCTGAAAGACACAAAATTACCACTGAAATTTCACAGGCTCCTGAAATCTAACTGCCCATGGTAACTTCAGGAATACAAGTTTCTAAAGCTAGTGATGATGCCACAGCATGTTGGAAATACCTGAATCTGTTAATGATKGTAGAAGGATAAAAATGACCTGTGWAACCAAGACAAAAATCAGAAAAAAAAAAAATATTTCTCCTTATTTACTAAAAACCTTCACTCTAGATACAGAAAAATTAGGTCCACATAAAATCACTGTCTTTCAGCTTGCCTGAAAGGATACTACAGTTGAGGAGGCTTAAAAGAAGGTTTTATTTATCTAAGCAGCACAGCAAGAACATGGGTAAAAAGCTAGCATCACATTAACATGGAAGTACAAAGAGGTGCCTGATTTGCTGGGACTGAATTGTGAAGGACCACACATTCATCTCAAAGTATATAAAATCTCACATCACTCTGTAGCATTCATTTGATAATTCTAACTCCTCTCTACATCAACAGGGCAGTTACTACAGCAGACAGGCTTAAAGAAGCAGCAAAAAAAAAACAGTACTAGGAAAATATATTCTACATCCAAATACTATTCTAACTCTTCTAGGGAAATCCTCAAATCCTCTGCCCTCCCTTCCCTAAAGAAGACAGGAAAGATTTCATTACCATTATCTTTGACCAAAGCGATAATTTCACTTCTATGCATACTTTGTACTTGCATGAATCAGCTTCTCCCTMCTTGAACCTTCTGTCTCAGGACCCACCCATATCCTATTTAAATGGCTGATTTATTTGAGCTGGTAACTTCAAGATGTTAAATGAAGCAAGTTTAAAGAGAACAACACTGGCAAAAAGATGCAAGGTCACAGGCTCTTTTCTGAGAAGAAAGAAAAAGGCATCACCATGGACAGCTCAAAGATACTATCAGCATTTACAGTAAACAGGATGGATAAGTATCTTTAGAAATAAATTCTGAAATTCCCCAAACAGCATCAAATTCAAGCTGCACTACTACATCCAATTTTGATTGCTTCACATTAAGGTAACAGCAAGATTCAGAGARCAGATCTGGATTTGTCATAGAGGAAGCCTGATGCTAGAGGTTACAAAGCCAGTGTTGTATAACCTGAAGAGATGAGAGTCAAGGTTCATCTCCAAGGATGCTCCCTCATGTAGTTCTCACCATGGACTACAGCTACAGCACCAGAAATCTCTAAAACAGACAAACTACAATGAAAATTTCATTCACCTTAAAGGAACAAAYCTCAGTGAAGGACTTGTCTTTGTCCATCAAGCATCTGCTTCTGACAGATTTAATATCATGCTAGACAGGTGGATAAATGTTCTGACCCAAGATGGAAAATACATTTTTCTGATTTCTAATAAACTGAAATGGTCACTTCCATACCAGTGTTCAGGGTCAAATTTAACAACCTATGACAGTACGCAGAAAGCTATGAATCTGTGCTGAATATTTTTACCTAACAATTCAGCTATCTGCAGCACTCAGTGCCGGCTATAAAGGAAGTTTCCTGAAATCAGTTTTACACAGCACCTTCTCCAACATGAAAGCCTCTACCTGTACTACTACTAAGTTAGCAAGTGTTTCTTTCTTTGTCGACTTAAAAACGTAACATGACCTCCATGTTTACWGTACTGCCAATACTGCCAAAAAACAAGATAAAATGAAACCAGTCGCACACACAGCAGTTTCAACATCTTAGTTATTGAGATAAGACAGCCTACACTGGCCCAATTGTGTCTTAGCTGTACCGGGAACTTGCTTAAACACTTTGCTAATACTCTTAGTTTTATTAATTTGGGTCATAAAAGTTATTTTGACCAGAAAGAATAAGGGCATTTCAAAGTTACAGTAAGAACTTCACCATTCTTGCTTCCAAATTTACAAAAGAGTCAGTACTGCTTGGGAATAAACTCACTACGAATGCTTCGGGAGGACACCTCACAAATCTGCAAGTCCAGCCCAGGTAGCCTCATGCTTCRGCTGTTGATCATCTTTGGCAAGAAGTCTAAGATATGTGACAGTTCTACCAGGCACCAAGTAAGACAAACACCCCAAAAAGAGCTCCACTGCATGATGTATTTAGAAAAGTAGTAGTTTGCAACCAAACACCAATCATTTCTCAAAAGTTAATCAACAGCACTGTGTCTGTCAGCTACCAGCCAGGCTGAACTTACGGAGGAAAAATACCAAACCCTACTAATAAACAGCAATGGAAACGCAGCAGCATGGTTCACTTTTCAGGTGCTTCTTCCTTATCTTATGGGCTTTGGGTGCTTGCCCTTCCCTCCTTCCCAACCGAGAAAAACGTCCCCTCCTTAACAATTCTTGGCTGCTGTGTTAAATGCCTCTGAAAGCAAAGTCTTAAAAAAAAAAAAAAAAAAGTTCTCAAAATTTGTAACGGACATATTTGAACCCACATTTAACTTGTTTACCAAGATGAAGATCAGCCAGCACAGCGGCAGAAGTTCTGCCCAGAAGATGCAGCTAAGTGTCACCCTTTGTAAGGACAGCGAAGGGGTGACAGAAGACACTCCTGCCTTCCAGACCGCTTACGGAGTTAAACCGAACGTGAATGCGAAACCAGTTTTGAGCCACCACGACACGCACTGCGCTTCACCCAGCTCCCAGGCGCTGAGGCAGCCCGCGCACCAGAGCACGGCGCGTCCTCGCCTCGCGCCCGCCTTTCAGACCCCACCGAGCGCTCGGCTCCCCCGGCGATCGGTCCGCACGCTCCCGCCGCCCGAAACCAGAGCGTGGGCCCGGGCAGGGCCGCCGCCGCCGGGCCGCAGACACGGGCAAACCGGCAAAACGCCTCCAGCGGCCGCGGC
>NW_028186050.1:1653430-1678452 GCF_003343005.1 Rhea americana | reverse complement strand
GCGCCAGCGCGCGGGGAGAGCTCGCGCGGGGCGCCGCGGCCCGCAGCCCTGGCGGTCGTTCCCCGTTCCGTCCATGGCCCCGCCACCACCGCCTCCGCCAAGATGGCCGTGACCAGCCACCTCTGTCCCCACGGGGCAGCCTCGGCGGGTCGCCTCCCTCCCGGATGGGGTGGCCTTTCCTCTCACCGCCCTCCCTTCAGGAAGGCCCTGACGAGTCACCTCCACCCCTCCGGCAAGGTCCTGCCCCGTGGGACACCTCCGCGCCCGCTGGGACAGCAGCAGCCTCGCCTGCCCCGGGATAGTCCTTTTGGTCGCCTCCATCCTGGCAGGACGGTCTTTCCCCACCGCGGGCTCCCCGGCCCCGGGTCCCCGGTGCCCCCGTTCGGGGCGGCCGGAGCTGCGCGGAGGAGGAGCAGGAGCACACCGGGGCTTCCTAGCAGAAGCTGGCCCGTCACTGGTCTCTGAGGCTGACCATCCTTCAACTGCTTTATCTAATTGCTCCAGACTGTCTGTTGCACCCAGGCAGGGATAGGACACACCAGGTTTTCATAGGCTTTCACCGATTTTCCAGGGATTTTCAGGTATGCAAGACACACACMGGTAACTCCCTGACACTACAGAACGGCGTCCAGCACTGCAACATTTCTGCAAGAAGTGCATTAGTTTCACTGTGCGTATAGCTTTCATAATTACAGCAATGACAAAGCTGGCTGGCATTTTTATACCTCCTGGAAACAGTTGCATTCCAGGTTCTCAAGCCCATCCAGAGAGGAAATATGTGTGTGTGTGTGTGTGTGTGTATATGTATATATATATATATATATATAAAGCTATTTGTGCAGCTCAGATCATCTTTAATGGCCCTGCAAATGACAGGCGCATTTAGGAATTTGACCCTGGGTGTTGCTCCACGTCAAACAGGGTGGTGGTTGTCCCTGAAGAGAGCTGCCAACGTGAGTAAACCCTCTGTGGAGGGAGGCTGCCATCCCTCAGCGCCGCAGCATTTCCTGAAGCCGCGTTGCAGACTGCAGCCCGCTAACGCTGGGGAGCGAGATTGTCATCTCCGAGGTGATTTAGGCAGTTGTTGTTTCCAGCAAAACAGCAGCAGCATGACTCTGAAGGTTGCAGAGGACCCGATATCAGTGCAGCGCTCCCAAGGCGCAGGGCAAGGGAAGCACCCACGCCGAGAGCCACGCTCCCCACAAGCCCGCCGTTGTTTTTAGCCCCCTGGGAGCATCTCGCTCTGCCACACTTCATCCTGCCCCCTCTCTGCTACGGTCCCTCCTCGCGCCACCCCACTGAGCCGAGTGCTGGCCCCTCCTCTCCGTCCTTGTCCTCTGGCATGCCCCATGCCTTACCATTGAGCTACATCTGTTAATCGCTGCCTTACGCCTTTCAAAGTGCAGCAGAGCCGTGCTTCTTAAGAGCACAGGCTGCAGCCACGGGGGTGATCTCTCGAGAGGTSACTCTCTGCAAGCTGTGCTCTGCTGTCCGCGGTCACTCGCGTTCGCTGCTCCGGTGCGGGGGGTGAGCCGGAGCACTCGCTCGCCTCGGGACCCTTSGCAGTTTTTGCCGCCGAGGTAGCTGGAGCTCGCGTCAGAGCGACGGGCTCCCGGAGCGCACAGCCCACGCCGCCTGGAGAGATCGCCCGCGGCTGGCAGGCGCTGCCTGCTCCTGCCCCGGCAGCGGCCGCCCGCGGGGGCACGCCRGGCCTTGGCAGCAGCCGCGGAGGCYGCTCCTCCRCTCGGAGAAGTCTGTGCCACACGGGCCAGGAGGAATCGGAACGAAACGATAAACCATCTCCTCACGCGAGGCTGCTCTCCCGAGGAAGAGGCATCGTCTGAGGCCCAGACCCGAGGCGCTGCTGGGTTCCCAGCTGTCAGTTCATAAATCTCTGCAAACTTTCCAGCCTTTCCCACCTTTTCCAACACCAGATTTCCTRGATTGCTCTGCTCTGCTGTTCCCACAAAACATAGCAAAGCTTTTTCTCTTCTTGAAAACGGCTTGGTTGACATCTGCTTCGGAGACATTCCTCTGGCAACGTTTAATTCAGCAGTAGCACAGTTGCCCTCCCCAGGACAGGACTTCAGAGTTGAATTAAAAGGAAGTAGGAGGGTAGGAAAATAGAGGGTGTTGATCCTGAAGCTTTTAGGAGAAAACTACCCCAGAGCCCCTGCATCCCTTCCTTAGAAAGGAGCAAGTCTGGGAAGAGATGGAGCGGGCCAGCGCCTGCCCTGCCCGCCAGCTCCGCGCGAGCCCGCCTTTCCCAGCGCCGTGCCGCAGCGCGCGAAGGCAGAAGGACACTTCTGGAAAATCAGGAGAGCTGTCTGCTCTCAAGCTTCAGCTGAGGACTAGGGGAGCTCGAAGGTGATGGCTGGTGCCTTCCACATGTGCATGAGCTGGGAAAAGTCCCTTAGCTTTCAGTACTTCTTAAAAAGGCCCGAGTTTTGATTAGAAAGGATAAAAAGGCAATTCTACCTTGAATAACCACTTCCCAGATTAAGTTGGAATTTCCTCAGGCGGTCTGAGAGGATGCCGTGGTATTTGGGGAAATGCCGGAGCATCCAGCTGGACCACAAGCTCCATGAGGGGCTGTGCGCGCTGTTTGCCTTGTGGTTGCCACAGGGAGTAGGCAGGAAATGGGTAGTTTATTCTGCAGGAAATTCCATCTTTTCAGTAAAATTCAACTCAGAATTAATAACAAAGCCAAAACCTGGGAAGCTGCCTGCAAAGGTTTTCTTTTTAAAAAAATGTTAACAAAATAAAGGATTTTTCGTATAYTAGTAAAGCAAACAAAAATATCCATGTCCTTTGCTCCTTCTGTTTCAGCGTAGCACATCAGTGACGAAGGAAGGAAGCCAGTGCCACCACCTCTGGGATTAGTGTTCAATGAAGMGATGTGCTGCTGCAGCAGCTCGATCGCTGCAGACCATAGTCTGGTAGGGCTCCACCAAGGCCTGAGGCCCACAGCATGCTCTTGGCCTCCGGCAGGGCTGCCAGCTGAGCTCCTTCCCCAATTCCGACAGCTCAGGGCTGCACCAGCCTCCTCAACCAGCCGTGCCCAGATGGATTTTGCTATATCCATCACCAGCATCCTCCAAGGAGCATCAGCACCTCCTTCTTGCGTGGCGGCACCTCAAGCAGCAGGAAACAACYGCTGCCTTCCTTGGCATCTTCCCAGCCCTCCTGTTCCACACAGCTCCTGACCTCAGCCACAGGCCGCGTGACACCCAGCCGACCGGAGCTAAGAGCAGGCTGCTGGCTTGCAGGTGGGTGTACAAGATTTTTGCAGGCTTTCTTTGGCACCTGCTGTTCCTGCTCACGTCATTGTGCTTGGAGAAAAAGGCTATGTCATGGGCAGCAACGCGCAGAAGAGCTCCTTTGCCAAAGTTAAATCTGCCTACTTGGAGCAGCTGAAGTTCATTGTGGCAGTGGAAACTGCTGACAGAAACAAAGTGCCCGAAAAAGTTCCTGGAGTGATTGCTCCTAAGGGAGCCTGAGACATTGGTAGGTGGGAGCTACTGCTCTGCCACCAAGATTTATGAGAAGTTCAAGATAGCCAGGAAAGTATTGTCACTGAGAAGCACACGCGTGGAGCTCAACAAGAGCAACAGGGGTTACCTTAAGATTTGGAGCAAAAGAAACTTCACTAGTTCTCATATGCTGTCAAATACTATCATGATCCAGGTATTGTCATAGTGACTTGAAGTGGGACATGCTCTGGGACAAAGACATGGACATCAAAGTGTCTGACTTCATTTTTTCCACGATGCTACCAGGATGGGAGTGAAGATGCAATTCTCAGCCTGGCCTTTTGCAGATCTGTTGCATATGCAGACCCCTATGCCTATGATATCTGGGGCCCATGCCTTACTCTGTAGATGATGATCTCKAAATAAATGCCCTAGGGCAACTCCCACATGAGAAGAGTGCTCCGCTTGCAGAAAGAACACACACTGCCCTTCCCTGACTTTTACACAAGAATGCAAAGACCTTATTTTCCATGTGCTGTATCCAAAACATCCCACCAGCTCTGGGCAGAAATGGTTTTAGACCACAGTTTGATGTGAAGCAGGCACTAGAAATCATATAGCATGCTTGAGTAAACAGTCAATAACCTACAAAGTCACACAGAAGCACCAAGGTGAAGGGGAAGAAGCACTTATTTCTATGGGCTATCTCACTGCTGCAAGCAGTAGCTCCAGCAGAGACCAATGCTTGCCTTTGCTGAGCAGCCCAGGAGGCACCGAATCAGTGGGACTTGCACACATGAAGATCAGAGTAGCACCAAAGCAGCAGGGCAGGGAAGCACTACTGTAAACACATGGGAGAGGAAGCGTATTCTCCCTTTCTTAAGCAAAACTGAGGTTGGTAGTAGTAGGGATGACTGTTTAGCAATACTCAAGACGGGGGTAGCTGATGACGTCCTTAAACCACGTGCATCCAGCAGCTTCTGGCCAGAGAGGATCACAAGCAGGCTAGCACACTGTTCATGTTCCTCAGTGCCATTCGCAGCTCAGAGGTGAGATAAGGGCAGGTCTTGCCCACAGAGATGCTTGAGCATTGACATTGCTCTAAAATGCCAGGGAGCCAAACACTTGGGGTGTCGAACGCTCTCGGCCCTTGGAGGTGACAACATGGAGGTGGGGGTGAAAAGAAAGACATCGGCCGTGCCTTCCCTGGCACAACATACTTTTCACCAGGACCTGCTCCAACTCCCTCCTGGTCATTCCCTTCATGAAGCAATTAGTGCTGACAGGAGCGTGCCTGGGGCAGGCACCAGCATTGCATGCCAACTGGGTGCTCAGCTTTGTGCGTGCAGCTCCTTGGCTAACACATGTTGGGTATCACAATGACAATTCCTGTTATTATTCACCAAGTTCTCCTTTTTCCCCAGCATAACCCAGGAGCTGAGCAGAGCGTGCCTGGGTTCACTGGAGGCAGGAGGTGCTGACTATGCCAGGAGGAGCAGAGCCAAGGGGGTCAAACAGGGAACATCCAAAGCTAGCTCTCATTCTAGGTCAAGGGCCCTATTTTTGAACTGATGTTTGTAGACCGGTTGCTCTGAGGCCCAGGCTTGTGAAAAGCCCAGTAACTGTGAGTAGGGATTCATAATGAAGAGGCTACAGATGCAAATATGAGGAAGCAGTAATTTCCCCATCTTCCCCTCCTCTGAGCAATCAGATCCATTTCCTTTATTATTGCAGAGAAATGCCACAGTCCTCTCAAATATTTCCAACCACAGCTTCCCTTCCGAGCTAAATAATCAGAGAAGTAAAAATCTTCATTGTTTTCGTATTGCCAGTGCAAAGTTCTTTTGCTGGAACTCAAACAAAAGCCAACTGTCAAGCCAGCCCATGGCACCCTGGCCATCCCCTGCCCAGTCCCAACCCTCCTGGGCCACACATGCCTCAGCATCAGGCCGCAAGAGAGCTACTTTTGTCTCGAGGAGACACTCTTGGCCCTAAAAATGAAGGAGGGTTCAGCACATAGGGAACTAGAGGCTTCGGGAAAGTCAAGCAAAGCATCCTGCCCTCAGGAAGTGCTTCTGTGGTTTTGCTGGGGCTCAAGCCAGGACTGCATGCAGTCGCCTGGGGGGTTGCTCAAAGCACACGGTGATCTTGGGCCTTTATGTTCTTACTGATTAACCTCACCAAACTCTGTTGTTACTGTTCTGCTGGTCAGCATTTTCTTACTTGTGTCCCACACAGAAAAGGAGAAACAATAAGCTTTGAGGCATTCAGCACTTTGCTTCTTTAAAACATCTGAACGCACCTTCTCCGAGATGGGGATAGCATCTCGTCCTAYGTCCCTGCTGGCTCTTCTCTAAAGGTTCTTGCAACATTCTCTTTTAACAATTACATCCTGCTGGTTTGTAAAATTACCACCCGCCAAAAAAAGAGCTAGAATGTTGTGTTTTTCCTATCTACTTATATGAACAAGAATCTCTTGTGGTCCCTCATCGTGTTCTCCTTTCCATCATGGAGCAGAGTCAAGCCCAAGACTACACATTCATGCGCAAACAGCCTCTTTCCGTAACGACATCACAGCCCCACACCACACATCACACAATGCCCCAGTCCACCTCACCCAGCAGTGGAGCAAAGCGTGCTGGGCAGCCACCATGGAGTGGGGACACGCAGCCTGCCAGCACGGATGATGCACACCCAGCACCAGCTCCCATACCTCTGCTGCCTCTAGCATAATGGATGATAATACAGTGCTTGAAAAGAGAGGCTATATCATGGGTGTCACTCTGGGGGAAGGCGCCTACGGCAAAGTRAAAGCTGGCTACTCTGATAAACTGGAAGGCAACGTGGCAATAAAGATTATCGACAAGAGGAAAACTCCTCGTGATTTCCTGGAAAAATTTCTCCCCAGGGAGATAGATGCTTTGAAACGTATGAACCACCCATCAATAGTCAAAACCTACGAGATATTCGAGACAAAGGCTGGCAAAGTGTACATCGTAATGGAGCTGGGGGAAAAGGGAGACCTTCTGGACTACCTCAAGAGCAATGGAATGATGAAAGAGGACGTTGCACGGAAGAAGTTTCATCAGTTGGCTTCCACCATCAAATACTGCCATGACATGGATCTTGCTCACAGGGACCTGAAATGTGAGAACATCCTTCTCGATAAAGACCTCAACATCAAGCTGTCAGACTTTGGCTTTTCCAAACMCTTAGATCGGGATGAAAATGGGAAAATTACTCTCAGCAAAACCTTCTGTGGGTCTGCTGCATATGCAGCCCCTGAAGTGCTACAGGGCATTCCTTTCAACCCCAAGATTTGTGATATATGGAGCTTGGGGGTCATCCTATATATAATGGTCTGTGCATTAATGCCATTTGATGATTCTAACATCAGAAAAATGGTCGGCATTCAGAAACAACATAGGATTCGCTTCCCCAAGTCCAGACACCTGACTGCGGCGTGCAGAGATCTCATTTACCGCATGCTCGAGCCCAGTGTATCTCGGAGGTTGCGCATAGATGCAGTTTTAAGACATCCATGGTTGCAGATGGTAGAAGCTCAGATTCCTCCACATCTRCAAGCTGCAGAAGAGGGTGAGTGTTCCCAGAATCTGCATGAGGAAAAATCTGAGCACAAACAGCAAACAGGCTCATCGTCTACGGATGGCCACCCAAAGAAGGAGGATTCCTCTGCCCTGGAGACAGTCTTGAAAATTGTGAATGCTGCCAGCATTAAGCCCACTGAAGAGGCAGATGAAGCAAGTACTTCAACAGATGTCAGAGGAAGAGCAACTACTGGAGAATTTGACCATTAAAAGCATGTTATTATTGACAATTTTCATGATATCCCCTGAAGATGCTTTGGCACTGGAAAATAGATTTACACAATCTAATTTAGGCACTAATTTAGGGTTAAAAGTTTATGTGCCCTCTCCAGCAGCAAAAAGCTTCAGAATCCCATCCAGAGTACTTACATTAGAAACCCCAGCATCTCCACRGAGAAAAAGAGGAACTTAAAGGTAGATGCTTGAAATGAGGCAATATGAATATCTTGTCTTCAAAACCAGAGAAAAATAACTACAAAATGCAGTGTTCTTTCCAAATTTTTTTCCATTACTGTAGAGTATGCCAGCATGAAATACCACCCTGGAAGCACTTTGCAAAGCTTTTTAATTCTGCACCAGTTCCCATGAAATACACGTCCTGGAAAGCTAACACATTTAACCTACAACACAGCAAGTTAAGGTAGCAAGTCTTGCTTTGGATATGTTACTCATCTCTAATTGCTCCTCTCCAGCCTCACTATAGGAGGTTTCCTGGCAAAGCAGGTTCACTTTCTACTTCATCATCTCGGTGGACTTCTGCACCCAGCTTATGGCCCAGGTAAACATTTTCCTGGATTTACTTTAGGGTTTACTAACTCTCCCACGAACCATCACGATATATCTAGCAATGGAAGTCTTCAGAGCCCTTTGTTACGGTAATGTGTTTTGTTATTAGATGAACATTTATGTCTAGATTTATATTAAAAGGTATGAGAGGAGCGAAGAATGATATTTAGCAACAACTCAATGTAGCAAACATATTGCACAAGGTGACTCCCTCCCACCCATGAAAGCAGAGGCATCACCCAAGCCACGAACAAAGTGTGTGTGGCAAGAGCACTAATCCATGCCACGAGGAAGGCTGGGGCTGGACGGTACAGCTTCGGGAGACGGAGCAGAGCTGGTTGCAGCGTATGCCAGGCTCATATCTCTTCCTCTGCTCCCTCCATCCTCTGTGAAGCTCTAGTCTCCCTATTTCTGAACAAGTTGCAGAGGGTTRCAACGGGGTATTAGTAAACTGCTGTGGCCTTAAATCCTCAGCTTCTCAGTATTATCTTTCATGCACTCAGTATACCTTCACATAAAAGCAACCCACACTCTCCCCAAAAGCCCCATATAGTCAACAGTTATCTACTACTTTGAAAAGATGGCTGCAGCCTTCATCTTACAGATGACTTACTAAGTCCTTTAAGTCTCCAAAGCAGGCATTTGTTCTCCCGACAGCCCCAAGAAGGAGCCAGCCTCACCCCACAACTGGAACAACTGCACAGGCTGGTAGGGTTAGGCAGGTAGAAGAAAATGTCACCATACATGGCATRTAATATCACCATGGCCTTAATATCACCCAAAATTCTTACTTACCAAACAGAACTAAAATATAAGTGCTGTCACTGTTGGAAATGCAGTTTCCAAGAGGCAGGGAGCAAGGGCGAGTGCAGACCCACCCAAACACCTCTCCTCCCGTGTCAGGTTGGAGGCTCAGCTCTTCCTGGTCTTACCTCTCCACTTGTGC
The DNA here is from genome assembly GCF_003343005.1 of Rhea americana. NCBI lineage: Eukaryota > Metazoa > Chordata > Aves > Rheiformes > Rheidae > Rhea > Rhea americana. Next base: position 1,669,639 of record NW_028186050.1, on the reverse strand, counting down.
CTTGCTCCTTGCATGCCTTCTGGAGCATCTACAGCCAGGTGCTTCCCAGGACACAGCACCATGCTAAACAGTCCTTTGATCTGACTCAACATGGCCGTTCTTGTTCTAGCATCAAATGAAAGCTAAGGCTTGTTTCTCATCCCCTTGAAACAYAAAACTCTCCTTTCCCTGCTACAGAAGAGAAAGATGACTGCCTGTGCTGAGAATTATTTCTTTGTGAATAAAATAATGAGAAAAGAGGAAAGAATAGAGCAACGTATAGTCACAGTAGAACAGTTCTGGAGAGCCTCTTTTTTAAGCGTTGCTTACCCTCGCTAATACACATCCCAGATCTTGCTGTTGATCACAAAAGCAATTCAAGTGTTTACAGATAGATGCCCAGAGCTATTTTGTACCTGGTAGAGTCTAGAACATCCACAGGGCCTGACAGACACGGAAGAGCCTGTGGCAGACCCACACACTTCCAGAGCAGCAGCTGAGGTCAGCTTGGATATCCTAACATTGAAAAATGACACAAGAGGTGTTGTAATCTCTCCCATCCCTACAGATAACTCTCCTGAACGGATGATCTACCTTACATTTGCTTTCAGCYAAGACAACAGAAGGAATTTATACTTRGTGAAGGATGTGCAAAGCTGTCAAGCTTTTGCACAGTTCAAGAGATCATCAGGGCTTACAYAGCCACCACAAGGCCTTCCAGAAACAAAGCACTCCCCTCATTCTGCTTTTCCAGGAATGATCTCCCAAAAATCAGACACCCCTCCCCCAGAAACATGGATGTCTCTCCACATCACCTGCAAACCTCCCWGATATTATTTACATCTCTGTTTTGACATGTCTTCAGTCTGAGTGTGGATCAGTCTTTGGTCTGAGTGCTTCCTTGGCTCACTGCGTTTCTCCAATTTGGGCAGGTGACCCTCCTTGCCTAAGGAAATATCACCCCGCACACGAATAGAGGAGGGTCAACGTGAACATCTAGATGAATAAGCACAAGGGCGGCATGCTCTTGTTGGGGAAACCATTCCTGATGGGTCTTTGTCACCCAGTGCTCCACAACGGGGAGCGTGTTAAGCGTCTTCTGTTCTCCTACTCCCCCTTGTTCCCAAGAGCCTGCTGAGGGAGACGCAGCAGAAGCAAAAGCAGGCTCCAAGCCTGACTAGTCACACGCAGTGTCTCTGAGAGAAGCGTCTGTCTTTGTTCTCTCTCTCCATCCAGCAATGGGGGATGCTCAGGGATACTCTGCAGTGGAGCTGATGCTCATGATGGGTATCTCCGTGTCTTACCTGTCCAGATGTCTCTGCACCATCCCTCAAGCTTTCAGTCGGGGAGCCAAGAGGGAACTGTCACAGCAGCAAGGGGAAGGCTCCTGTTCAGGAGTGTGGTTCCCTCTCCTTGCCCCCCAAATCAGCAAGTATCCAAAACCCAGCAGGCCCACCTCTGAGCTGCAGGAAGATCACAGCAGTACACACCACCAGAGGACACAGGGACGTTTGCCCCTGTGACCTGCTGTCTGGCTGGTTTCTCTGTCCTCCTAGAAGAGGGGGGAAGATGGGATTGCCTCTTCAAAATTGCTTTCAGAGCAGCTCTGCTCCTAGCATTTTTCCATCAGGGCTCAGAAAGAAATGGTCCTTATCCACAGGCTGCGCAAGAGTCACCGTGGCACAGAACCACCTTGAGGTACAACACCAGCAAGCTAACTTGGCCTCAGTCTCAAATGGGAGAGGTGGGTTGCAGTCAAGGCACAGGGAGGAAGGCTAAGAAGATAACCCCAGAGTGGGAAGCACAGCAGGAGGCTGGAACCTAAGCAACACAAAGCACTGAACATCCTGCATGCACATAGGCCATGGCCAGGCAGCTTCGTGCAAGCAGATGGTCACCCACTGCAGCCAGCCCTGCTGAATGGTCACTCAGGAGAGCCAGCCTACTGGCCTGCCAATAGGCTCGAGATCTTCAGAAGTGCTCTGGGTGCTATTTTGGATGGGAAGCGTGCTTGGATCTTGCGTGTAACAAAATGCAGATATACAAGAAAAATAAGGCTCCAGAAAAAAGGGGGTGCAGAGCGGGCAGGGAAGTCACAAGTCACCCACAGCTGAGCTGGTTTCCGACATTTGATTTAGCCATGTAAGGCACATTATCTGTAAGTGCTACAGTAGCAAAAAAAACCTCTGGCAATGAAGAGCCTACTGATTCATTAATTACAGATAACAGGCTGCTTGCAATTGCAGCAGGAAGCAGAGACTAGATATTGAAGCAAGTGTTACAGGAATAGCCCATCTGCAAAGCGCTACACGCCCTTGAACAGATTCAGTTTTACACCATTTCGCTGAACATGAATTACATTCCTAGCAAATATGTAAAGACCCTTCAGTCAGGCATAATCAAGACTATGATTTTAGTAAGGCTGTCTAAGTTAATTCACTTGAGGGAAAACAAATCCAACACCCTCCTGCAAGATATTTAATATGATCTGTTTTTAAGCAYGAATCACACAATACAGAACTAGTAAGTCTTTGATATCGTATTCACACATCTATTATTCTGTAAGCTGGCTACTTCTTGGTACAACTGGTTTGAAATGCCTGGAAGCTCTCAGTCAAGGCTTTTCTGAGCATAGAAATGGTCCTGTACACGAGTATCACCTATTAACTATATGCATCAACTAAAGGAAACCAATGGTCACATTGTCTTCGATATAACAAAAGTGGGGGGCAGCATTAACAGGAATTTGTGGTTATACAATTTTATTTATTTTTGCATATGCACATTGAGTGTTAAATAGCCAAATCCAGTGGATTTTAAAATCCAGATGATTTCTCCTCTCCAGTATGCTAGACACCAGGCAGCCGCTTTTCCTACTCCCAGGCCTAGGCAGTAGCACCTACTCCCAACGGGGACTCAGGCACACAAAATACAGGCACAACCAAGCACACRCACACAGACCGACACAGGCCGAGAGCAGTGCAGGCGAACACCACGAGGCCACCAGTGCTCCTCTGCCATTATCTGTGAAGTTCAGCCTTTCGGGGCACTACCTGAAACCTTTGCTAGCTGTTCACACCACTGTTGGGGCATCCAGCCGTTTGTCGTGCCAAGCCCCGTYGTTTCTCAGGGTCTATTCAGTGAGCTAAACCTCAGGCCAGGGCTTGCATACCCAAACAGAGGGGTCTTGCACTTTGTGGATGTAAGCAGATCATGGGACCATTAAAAAACATTTACCTAAGTTGTCTGTGGTTATTTAGCCAGTCTAGTCCTTAAAGGGCATCTCTGAAAACATGGAAATGTTAGCAAATCGATTCTCTTTACATTAATGCATGAATATGAGTAGCTTTATTTCCTAGCTTCAAGGAAAAGCTTAGTCTTCATTTATTTCTAATCTAAAAAAATAAAAATTAGTCATTCCACACAGTAGCTACTCCAAACAATGTCACATTGACTGGTACGTTTTTAAAAGGAGCACTACAAAAATCAATTACTTTGGAAGGACTTTGATAGCATATTCATAGCCAAGGAACATAAGTTTTGGATATGGCAAGAGAAATTTCCCCTCCAAGACAAACAACACATCAAACATCCAGAACCTTAAGAAGTTCGTAGGCATTGCTCAAAGAGTTGTATAAAATATTCCCTGGGTAAGACATCACCTGATTGAAGCAAATATCAAGACTGCCAAACATTACACAGACTGTCTCGTATTTTGGCGTGGTGCGAGTATAAATATTTGGCTATGCCTACTTCCTGCTCCAAGGTGTTCACTGCTTCTCTGGGCTCAACCACACAGCACAAGTATTCATCTCGCGTTCAAAGGTCAGCTCACCCAGGGTCGAGCACAGCTCTAAGGGCAGACTGTGCACGCATAAAGCAACTCTTGATTTTTGGGGGTAATTACAAAAATTAGCCAAGAGCGTCAAAGAAATGGGGAGGGGAAAAGCCTCAGTTTGGCTGTCTGAAGTACCATCCTATTCTTCAAGATGACATTTTTATCCATTCCAGCGAACTAAGCAGTACTGGTCCTGGCCCTAGTGTTGTTGTCATCACCAAGTCTTTGAAGTTGCACACAYGGGAGCTGAAAGACCAATTTGAAAAAGCTGATCTCAAGACAGCAAAAAACACCAGAGGCTGATTATGGTGAAGCAATCAACATACAAAACAGTAATCCTCTGAACAGTTTCGAAGAAGTTGTTAGCACAAGGCTTCTTCAAGAATACCTGAACCTGGAAGTCAAAACACAGCTCAACCATTGAGTAAGAGTTTAAGAAAGTAGCTGCAAAGCCTGCAAAAGCAGTCGATCATCAGGTTTACAAAATATAGGAGCTGAATGAACACCAAGGAAAGCCTAYCCCTTCTCGCAAGAAGGGCATGGAAAAAAAACAATTCTTGAACATAACCATTTTAAAAGATAGAAAAGCAGCACCCCACATTCCTCAACATCAAAACCTGTTCTTACCTCTGTGGTGGCAAACCATCCTCTCCGAAGAAAGCTGACTGACGAGGAGTGAGGCTGCTATATGTTAAAAGCAAGTACAAGTAGTTTGTCTCTGAGGAGGACCTTAACGTGCCATTCCTCAGGAAACCTCAGGCGCTATTCACAGCTTGGATGTCTGCCAGTCTAGGAAAGGACCTTTCGCACTGCCAGGTGTGCTGAGGCAATGTATACCTCAAACCTTGAAAACCCGTACTTATTTTGACCGCAAAAGATTGAAAAAAAAAATCTGATTCCTCTCCCAATCAACATTGTATTGTGGACTTGTAGGTTTCTCAGCTATCACTGCAACACAAATGAGTGAAGAAGCAGGAGCCAGAGATGCCATTCCTGCTTCTGTTCACTGTAAGCACCCACCCTGAGGGTGGCAGCACCACAGGGAGAAGCAGAGAAACTGAGAAGACAGAGTGTTGAAAAAAATGAATAAAAACACTACAGAAAAAAGCCCATTAAAAATTCAGCTGAGACACAAAAAAAAAGGCAGAATTTCTGTCTTCAGGAAAGAATCATCTTTAAGAATAGAGCCACAGCATCTTTAAAGAATAGAGCCACAGCACCTTCATTTAGTATTTACATTACACACCTCACACAAGAGATGCATACAAATAATTAACTCCTTCAGAAAAGTTTTAAATACAGTACTGCATAGATGAAAACTCAGCTATGTGGTTGTGCTTGAACCTTCAAGCCAAAAAGCATAACTRGAGCATTGTTCCATCGTAGAATGAAACCACTTACACTGGTTTACCAACATGTTTTGAATTTTACCAAAATTCAAGATAACCAGCAAAAAGTGCTCATATTAAATTTCAATGTATTAAGAGGAAGGAAAACCTCCAAGAGTATAAATACTTTAAGAGTGCTACTTCAGTAAATTAAGTTACTGCAGAAAATTTTTCCGTAGTCATATGCTTTAGGAAAAAGCTTATTTTGTAAATAACATTATCATCAATTCCTTCACCATTTTACCTCATGGGAAACACTTCTAAAACTGTCCAAGCAAAGCCTGAAGAAGCCACCCCACAAATGACCTATGCACTCGTTATTTTTTTCCTTCATAAGCCAGAGAAAGTATCACTTAAAAATCTCATATACATAAGCTTAATCATTCCTTACCGAATTATTTTAACACACAATCAAGTACCTAACATATACATAAATATAAAAAGTATTAGAACCATTTTATAAAAGAGGAAAGAAAAAGGTTTAAGCTACTTCCATCTTCTTGGCAAAACTAAACACAAAGATCGCTTATGAGCGAGGTCGAGCACAAGCCGACGCCTCTCGGAGACCCGAAGCTCAGCCGTGCCCCAGACCGTGGCGCCCAGCAGCCTCCTCCTGGGGCTGGAAACGTCCCTCCAGCCCCCCGGGACGAGGGGGCACCCGGCCTGTGACATCACACAGCCGCCAGCGCCGGGCGCCCGCCGCCCGCCCGCCCGCCGCGGGGGCAAAGCGTCCACGCGGCGCCATGGAACGGCAACATGCAACGGGCCGGAGCGGGTAACGCGCAGCCAGCCCCCCCCGCTCACCAGTCCTCTGGCACGATGGAGGATATCATGGTGCTTGGAAAGAGAGGCTATAACGTGGGTGTCACTCTGGGGGAAGGCTCCTACGGCAAAGTGAAAGCTGGCTACTCTGACAAAATGAAATGCAACGTGGCAATAAAGATTATCGACAAGAGGAAAACTCCTCGTGATTTCCTGGAAAAGTTTCTCCCCAGGGAGATAGCGGCTTTGAAACGTATGAGCCATCCATCAATAGTCAAAACCTACGAGATATTTGAAACATTCGTTGGCAAAGTGTACATCATAATGGAGCTGGGGGTAAAGGGAGACCTTCTGGACTACATCAAGGTTACTGGAGCGATGAAAGAGGAAGTTGCACGGAAGAGGTTTCGTCAGTTGGCTTCCGCTATCAAATACTGCCATAACATGGATCTTGCTCACAGGGACCTGAAATGTGAGAACATCCTTCTCGATAAAGACCTCAACATCAAGCTGTCAGACTTTGGCTTTTCCAAACCCTTAGATCGGGATGAAAATGGGAAAATTACTCTCAGCAAAACCTTCTGTGGGTCTGCTGCATATGCAGCCCCTGAAGTGCTACAGGGCATTCCTTGCAACCCCAAGATTTGTGATATATGGAGCTTGGGGGTCATCCTATATATAATGGTCTGTGCATTAATGCCATTTGATGATTCTAACATCAGAAAAATGGTCTGGATTCAGAAACAACATAGGATTCACTTCCCCAAGTCCAGACACCTGACTGCGGCGTGTAAGGATCTCATTTACCGCATGCTCCAGCCAGATGTGTCTCAGAGGTTGTGCATAGATGAAGTTTTAAGTCATCCTTGGTTGCAGACTCCAGAACTCACAGTTCCTTCAACAGCACCAGCTGCAGAAGAGGGCGAGTGTTCCCAGAATCTACATGAGAAAAAGTCTGAACACAAACAGCAAAAAGAATCCCAGCCTGCAGAAAGGGAAGGAGAGAGGGAAAAGGGATCCTCTTAGATATGGCTGGTTTTAACAGTATCACAACAATTGATGTAACTCATGAATTGCTAGCTTTCAACTTCTGATTCTGTGAACCCTTTAAGAAATAGTCCTTGTCTTTTGCTTCACTATCAAAGCACAGAAAATACAGCACATCTGCTGAGCTGGACGAACAGCTTAGCACTACTGTTCCCAAAAGGCCTGTCTCTGATACRGTTTGCAGGGATCAGAAGCTACTGCCAAATGCACATCGGAAAGCTTCCTTTCAGGTCAGTGCTGTTGACTGGCATTTACAGATCATAAGCTCACATCTCTCAAGTTTCTGTTTGCACTGGCTGAAGAATTCACACGTGCATTAGCCCCTTACAGACTCAGTACCACGAGGGCAAGGCAGGTTATTAGAAAGAGTGAATTGATGTCTAAAACTGTATATGTATACTGTTCTCATGAGGCACTAATTCTCCTGACAGGTCCCTTGTACACTCAAGATCATCAGTTTAAACTCTGGTCAAATTAAAGAGAAGCCCTCTAAAAGTCTGGGTCCTGTCTCAGTATTTACACAGTTTGAACAGGGAAGTGAGGAGCTTACAGACTTGACTGTATCTTTGGTTTTTAAGTCACAAGATCTACCTCCCTTTTTTGCAAAGCGCAAAACCAAAGAATTTCCACATGCTAGGGGAAGGTTTAGTCAACCTTTGAGAAAGGTTTACCACATTTTATAAACAGAAATATCTGTACACAGCAGTATTTGAATGTATCCCATAGGGTCACCTCAAAGAGAGAAAATTCATCTTCACAAAATGCTTGCTGTTTTCCAAGAGTTCAAACTCTTCTCTGCCATTGCAGGAAGTATCCTTATGCTACAGCAGGCCTGTGTAACATATTCATGCAGTTCGAAGGGAAGTTATACCACAGTAGGAAGTATTTTGCTTCCAAAAAAAGCACATCACAGCCCACTTTAGCTACATGGTCAAGAATAGAGCTGGTCCCAGATCTAGGAACTGCTAGGTCTTGTTCTAGCAGTTACGCTTAGATACCCCTTAATACTGATGGTTCACAAGATCCAGTTGATGCACAGCTGGGTACAGTCAATTCACTATTGCCTTGATGATGAAAGGGCTACTTAGAAGAAATCAGATGCCTTCCTTCTTTTAGGAAGCTGCAGTAAATTGTCTGTGATTGATGTAGTATCTTGAGACACTGGTGTCCGAGACACTGTCCTTGACAGCGGGGTGCCTGTGGGTGTATGAGGCCCACCTGCTGGGGTCTTGTAACCAGGAGTTCCAGTATGGGCTGGGGAAGGAGTATAGCTGGCTCGCAGAGCTTTGTCAGTATATTTACTTGCAGTCCTGTTTACCAGTCGTTGCAAAGCTGGTGACATAACTGGGCTTAGTCCTTTTGGAGTAAGGCTGGAATACAATAAACCGGTTTAAAAGACTTTACTGTAAAAGCCTGCCATTTATTAGGAAAAGTATCGATACTTCCACAGGAGAGTTTGATGTCCCCCATCTTCCCCCAAAGTCCAGACCCACCACCTGTAGAAGTCATTCTGCCTGCCAGTAAGTGCAGCCTGTCTCTCGAGGGAGCTACAGTTAACACAGGCACATCTAACATCCCTTCCAAACATGAACAGCACTGCCCATCTTGTCCTTTGAGCCTGCTCTGTCCTTTGYGTGACCCAGTCAAGTAAGCCTTATCATGTCTCTTTTTATTGCAACAAGGTAGGACACCCGTTCAGGACACTGCGTGGGTGGCTGCAAGGCAGAACCGTAAGGCTCACAGGAGGGAGGATCAAGAACAGCCTTCAACCATCTTCCCTTGGGAATTAAGTCTCTTTTTACTTCTAAAAACTTTTAGCTTGACTGTACCTGGTCCTACTTCCGGTACTGTAATTTCTCCCTTTCTACACACATTGATTTAAATCTCATCAAAAAACACCCATTCCTAATTCTGCTGTCAGACTCTGTATAAGCTGAACAGAAGTCTTACCTGGCAAGGTTTTCTGTGACTTTTCGAAGTGCCTCCTGCTTTTTCGCTCGGTTTTTAGCTGCTACTTCATTAGCCATCTTAAGTCCTAACCTCTCACGGCGCCCAGGCTCCAGGATCTATAAATACACCACACAGTTCACTTGTCAGAGTACTAATATGAGTGTCGCATAAATGAGTCAAAGCACCTTCACAGTTGTATTCCAGCCCACAAGGATCTAAACTGGGGAGGAAGGCGYCAGTTCACTCCTCTCTGCTGCTATACATCAGACCGAAAGGATATGAAGAGACCTTCAGCCTGCCTTAGCAACTAACAAAAATGGTAGAACCAGTTCAGCCAAGGAAACAGTCATTACCTCTGGCATTTCCTCCTGCTGTCTCTCCTAGACAAACAATGTCACCTGTGTCTTGCCTAATCTGGCCTGTAGCCAGTCAGCTCTCAGGCAAACAGAAACATTGCTGAACATCAGGAAAACCAGCCAAGGGCTTCCAAGTCTGACAAAACAGAGGCACATACAGCAAATTACATCTTCCCTAACTAAAGGGACACCAGTGCAATATAGCTGGCATGCAGGCTCACATGCCACTAGGAAATCCAGAGTGCCTTTTCTACCCTTAAGTGATATAGCTGCCTCTGGCTGTGACAGCCAGAAAGATTACGACAGAGAGAAGTCCTAAGATATTTACCCATTCACACATTAAAATCAGATAAACAGGGCACCTCTCCAGCTTCTTCAAAAAGCCCCTTTGGGCCCATTATAAAATATTCAGTCTCACCCTCTTGCCAGCCAATGAGTGTTCCACCCAGGTATCTCCACCAAGTAGCTTTCATGTGGAGCCATGTCCATCTCCACCCTCCAAAAAGAACCTAGGTCATTATTTTCGAGAACTAGGAGCACAGCCCAGATGTGTCACACACCTCACAACAATGTCAATCTACGAGTTGCTCAGTTCTTTTTCCCTTCTTAGTTCCCCCCAAAAAAGGAATGACATGCTGACTTCTGACATTAAATACCTTGAAGGCTGGTCCAGGTGTTCTGTCCACATATGGCGTTTCTGATCCATCTAAACGCAAAGGGGTGCTCTCGATTTCACCCCACGTCATAAGAGGAGACTCATTCACACCTAACAACAGATTAAAAGAGTCAGACTGATGCAAGACATTTTGTTCATCACAAAAAAAAAAAAGACAGGCAGACAGAGAAACAAACTACAAAATGCAACAAATGGAACAACACACAGTGTAGCCCCTCCACTACAGCGGAAAAATCACATCCAGTGTTTAATAATAACATGTGGTTCCTATTAAAAGGGCATGACCTTAAACCCACAGGATTGCCTATAGCTGTGTTACTCTCTAGGTTGTAACACCCAAGCACTGTCCTTTCAATGTGTTTATTTTTCCATTTGGTGTGCTTTCACTTAGAGACACTTCATTTTTTCCTCTACAATATTAGCCTTCCGCTCTGCTGTGGTATGAAAACTCTTTAACCACAGTGAACTATTTAAAAGCAGGAAAACAGGCAGAGAACTTTAGACAAATGTAACAGCCAGACATACTCTCAATTTAACTTGAGGTAAACTGACTGTATCTTTCCTAACAGCTACAACAGCAGAACAGATTCTAAGAGCCTGATTAAATAACTGGCTAGAAAATCTTGCTGTCCAGGATTTGGAAAAATGCATTTATACTGCAGAAAGAAGGTGTGTTGCAAATGCCACCTACAGGCTCTTCAGAGGAAAAGCCTCACTRTGCTTGCCTTTCAGCAAAGTGACAAAAGTCACGGAAACATAGTGGCTGGTGAAGTAAAGCTAAAAATTTGGATATCACATTTGAAACAGAAGATAATCACTATGTTCTACCTAGAAGTACCCAACAGCTAATATATCTGAGCAAAAAGAATCTACAAAAAATAAGCGTATTTGAAGGGAGAAAGAACCTAGAAAGTAGTAGAGTTGGAGGAAACTAGTAGGTTAGACCACGGAGCAAGTGAGAAGCCACTGTGAGCCAGTCTGCACCACCACTCAGCTACTACTGACACGTATTTAACCATGAATACGCCCCATTTTGCAAGATGAGCAACTGAACTTATTGGAAATTTAATGTTTGTGAAATGTTTGAGATTCCTATCTTTAAGCACTAGAGAAGCATTACCCAGGATAAAAACAAGCTCCAGAGCACTCCAGTTACCCCAGATGCCTCACCCTACATGATTCCAATGCAAAGGCACAACAGCACAGTCAAAGCCTCTCAGACATTGTACGACTTCTTCCCCAGTGACTGGACTAAAATGCAAGCACTGAATCAAGCTGGCATATACTAGACACCAGAAAGCCACCAGCTCATGAGACACATACAGATAGATTGCTTACCTCCTTTTCTAAACACTAACAATTATATCCCAGTGCTGGATGAACAGTACATCAGAATAAATGTAAAATTAGTCCTCTTACAACACAGCAGCTAAGAAAATCATCTTACCAGGGGCAGGAGAGGGAGTAGCCACAAATCCATATCCATTCACTTTTGGAGACTCCTGGGGTATCAGCTCTTTCCCATCTGGTCCCACTTTGCCCTGTTTGTACTGCAACAAAAAGAAACATCATTTATCTGCCTTTGAAGAATCCAAGCACATATCCAGTACACACACAGTTCCCCTGCTTTATGAACAACACCAGAAGGCAGAGTATAACAAGGTTTTGATGAGAAACAGTAAAAGTTATCCAACCTGGGCATTGAGTGCTGCAGCTTGTTGGAGCTGTGATTTGCTCAAGGCTTGACTAAAAGGGTCCTTCACAAAACGGGTGTTTCGATGGACAACTTCCCTGGGCTTCTTAAATACATCATCCTCATCAGGTACACCTGGAATGGTACACAGATTTTTAACAAAGTGTTCAGGTACTACTAGGCAATGTGCCCTGAAGTCTCCAACAAACATGAGACTGGCTGCATATTTCTACATGACAAAGAATCCAGCAGCAACTGCAGTTATCTCCAGCAATTTAAAATAATATTTACACTAAATCTATGCTGTGTAATACCTGAAAGGTATGAATAAATTATAAATTRAGATTAGAAAATAAATTTAAATGAAAGTCAACAAGACTAACTTCTGTGAAACAGTGAGGTACCAAAAATATTGATTGTACATTTAGAGTCAGAAAGGAAGCTGGGCTTCCTAAATGAATTGCTATAAAAAACTAAATCATATCTTAACTTTAGAGCAGAAAAACAAAACGCAGCATTAACAGAGAGACGAGCTTAGTTATCTGTAGAAATACTATAAGCATTGCTTGGAATGAGACCACTTAAACCAACACCTCTCCTGAGGGACCCGTATATCTCACCTGTGGGATAATACATGAGGGAATTCCGAGCCGTGTACTCCCAGGTCTCCAGCCCAGCTTTCACATTTTCAAGGGCCTGCTGCTCTGCTGAAGGAAGCGCCAGGTTCTCATTTCGTCGCTGAAAGGAAGATGAAGAGAAAAAAAATGAAACAAAAAGACCTATCATGTCTGAAACCTTAGGTCTTGCATTCTCCTAAGCAGACATACACATCTGGAAGAGTTCAATCACCTGTTCAGCTATGTGTCCCCTCACACCTTGCACCTGCATGGCAAAAGCCCCCTCTCTCTGAGGGCTGGCATTCTAGAAATGCCCTGTTCCTAAGGGAGTTTGCAACAAAATCTATATATGAAGCTCGTGTATAAAAATCAAGCAAAGATTAAAGACCTGACTTCTCAGAAAAACCATGTTTATGACTTCATTCATTGCATCTTATAACAACACTTATACTAGTACAAGGTTCATCTGCTTTTTCTCACTCCATTAATCAAAATTAAATCAATGTCTTCATTTCTTAAGAAGGGAGCAGCAAGCTAAATAACTCATATCTAAAATAACAATAATCTACAAGGCCAAAGTAACCAACCTTGGGAGCTTTCAAACATTTCCATAGGTAATACAGCCATTGAAGCATTTGACATATTCACATCATGACCCATCTGCTCTTAACAGTGTTCTACTACCACTGATACTAACAAGAAATGAGTAGAATGCAGTCAGATACTGATAAGTTATGCCGTTTGAAAATTCTCACACTAATCAAACTAGACAAGTATTTCTAAAAGCTATATTAAAGAGATTTTAACGGATATTAACCTTACTGGGCATCATCTACATAATTCTAAAAAGCTATATTGCCACTGAATACATCAAACGAGGCATAGGAGATTTGTTTGCTACACACATAGGCATGTTGTGCAGTAAAACACAAGGTCTGGACACAGAGTGCTGGCTGACATAAAGACATAGAACATCAGCACAAGAGTGGTTCCAACAGCTTCATCTTCCTCTTTCAGTAACCTGATCTGATATAACCCCTGTGCTTTGGGAACATTTTCCCACTGCCCACCTTGTAACTCTGGATTAAAGCAATTACTACAGATTCTTTGAGGATTTACATCAACTGTGATAAAAAACATAATGCTCACTTAAAACAATGGCAGTAAGAACACTCAGGGACCAGTGTCAAGTTTCATTGAAAAGCACTGCAGCTTACATCTGTCACTGAAATCTGGCTACAGTGCCAGCCACTTGCTACTGCTGATCTAAAAAGACTGACAGATCAGTCCCAAAACATCTCCTGTACCTCCCACTAAGCTAGCTGAAGAAAACAATTCTTTAGCCCAGCTAGCCCTACTGTATACAATATTTTGTATCAGCAGCTGAACAGATTATTACTGGTAATAAAAACAGAAAATCGAAATGAGAAAAGCCATCTAACTACAAATAATAAGAGGCTGATGGACAAACACAAGGAACTATTCTTCAGTTGCTCTCAGTTGTATCGGTATTTACGGAAGAGATTGCCAAGAACACTAATACTTGTGCTTAGTGTCACACTTCACAGCTTCAAAGCTTTAGGCAGCAACAGATCATCAGTTCCTCAGCGACTAAGTCAATGATGTCGTTGAGTTACAGATGAAAAAACAAAYAAACAGATGGTATTTCCTTTTTGTATCATTTCAGAACAACACAGACATGTTGGAGCCATTTCCCTACCTGGGCGTACTCCTCTTCTGCACTGTACAGCCAAGCATGCTTGACTTTCTCCTTCTCTTTAGCGACTTCCATGATCTGCTCAAATGAAGCATTATCTTCACTCGTGTGTTTTGCTAAGAAGCTGTCCAGACTAGGAAGTACATCTTTACCATCTTTTTCCGCTTCTCCTAACAAGAGGAGGGAAGAAGCCYGAGAAAGTGATTAACATTTCCCTTTCTAGAAAAGGGCTGTACATAACTCTTGATTTGCTCTGAGGGCTAGCCTTCTACTGACCCACTAATAATTAATAAGAAGCTTGTGGGAGAAAAAGAAATGTAACACAGAACAGTACAACGATAAATTCTTTTTGGAAGATGTGTAATCAACTTTCACAAAAAACCTTTCATGATATTTATAGCTATTCATGTTAAAAGCAAATGCAAGAGCAGCCAGTTGCTAGCAGACATTTTTGTATGACATGAATAGCTCTATTCCTGGTTTGTTGCTTACTGACAAAATTTCAAATGACAGGAAGAATTTACTGCCTTCAAAGAAATAACTGAGTTGAGAATTTACATAGCCATAAAGAGATTCATAACTGGAGTTCACAGAGCTGCAAAGTATTACATCAAGTCCAAATTCACAGTGATTATTTTCATTACTATAAGGTTAAAGAAGACCACTTATATGTCTGCTAAGTGAGTACACCATTACAGGAGACAGAGCTCACAACAGTATTTTCCTGTTGCTGAAGAATTCAACTAGAGAAACAACATTCCCTTACCTTCCTCTGTAGCTTTAATGCCAACCTTCGGTTTATTCACGAGTGGAAGACCACCTGGATGCACTTCAGGGGTTTCAAATGTGGCTGGAGTAACATCTGTGATAGAAACAAAAAGATTCTCATGGTTACTGGAGCACACAGAGGATACTGGCTGCGACATTTTGCAGCACAGTAACTGTCATGTGCCAAACAAGTCATAGAAAACATATCAAGAGAAGAACTATTTTTAATCAAGAAGTTGTGAAAAGACTCCAAAATATTCTGTGCAATTCAGTTCCAAACACTGAATAAGATTTTGCTTTCACCTAAGACATTATTTTTCTTTTATTAAGAGCAACACAGAACAGTCACAGCCCTACATGTTTGCCATACTATCTACAGCTTCACATAACGAAAGCAGGCAGCAATGTAAACGTGTTAACAATCCTAATGTAAGCAGTTAGTGCCAGAACCTATGATAGGGGCAGGAAAGGAAGGCACTTGGTGACACACGGCCTCAGCTATGAGGGAATCTAAACTCCATAGCAAAAAGTTACCTAGACACGAGGCTTTAGCATAAAAAAAAAAGAGAGAAAATCTGAATATCTTAAAGTAAGCATAAAACTGCATACTCAATACTTGCTACAGGAAGCTCTGATCATAAACTTTCAACATCTTCTGCCCCAATATATTACAGTGTCATACCTCAACACAGACAGCAAGAATACCTAACACTACAATAATAATCCAAAAACATAGTCTAGAGTTTTTGATAGCAAAATACTGCAAAAGTCAGAGCATGTAACATCCGCTCAGCAACAGGACTTGAAAAAAATATGCCTATGGGAATGGTTATTCTATAGTTATTTTTCCAAAGAACCATTGCTTCAAGAAGTTATTAGATATGAAAGAAAAGTTCAGCAGAAGGTACTAAACTAGTGATCAGATACTGGCCACTGCCCAATCCAATACATTAAACTCCACACAGTATCAATCTTGATTCCTTAATCATCGCCTGCACAAAGTTCGATAAAAGGGAAAAATAAAAGATTAGACATAAACTCTAATATCTTTAAAAAAACAGGGGGGCTTTTTTGTAGCAAGCTTCTAYGCTCTTAGCTTGAACACGAGGACAGCCCCAGGCAGCCAGCTCTTACAGGGTGCGGGGGTGTCCTTTGACGACTTGCCCAAAGAGGAACCGAACTTGATAGCGATTTGTCTCATCTTCTCCAGGTCGCCGTTCTCTTCAGCCTCCAGATATTCCTTCTGCGCTCGYAACTTCTCCACGTCGGGGAAGAAGTCCCGCTGAATTATCTTCTCCAGGCTCTGCGGGCAGACGGAGCACCCTAAGCGCGGCGCCTCGCTCGGCCGGAGCGGGGCCTCGCCCAGCGGCCCCGCGCGCTCGCCCAGCCCCGGCTGCGCCACGGAGCCCCGGAGGCCG
>NW_028186050.1:1645189-1652769 GCF_003343005.1 Rhea americana | reverse complement strand
GGGCGAGGGCGGCGCGGCAGGGCCTGGCACGCCGGCGGCGGCGCGGCGCCGCGGCTCTTGCGCAGCGCGCACACGCGTGTGGGCACAGCTCTATTTTCCTCGCCGTTTCACACGATGTGTTTTCTCTTGGGCCGCGCCAGGGGCACGCACACAAATGCACTAACGCGGCGCTGCGCTRCCGGTCGCGCTGCGGCACAGACCGGCCGAGGAGGCGAGCCGGACGGCGGCTGCTCAGCACTGGGCTCTCGGCAAGAGTTACTTGTTCTCCCGCAGGCTGTAGGGAGAAATCCTTGTTTGTTTGCTCCGGGAGCAAATCACCTTTCAGTGAGCTTCCACATCGACCCCCATGGCAGCTTTACCTGCCACCGTGATGCCACACAGAGCGAACGTTCATTTGCAGAATGTTTTGTAAATCTACAGTAGCAAAACRAGCACAAATTCTACTGCACAGAGCGAAGAAGCTGGAGGAAATCTCCCCTTCTCTTGAAGCACACACATTCAACACTGAGGCAGCTCTGCCCCTGCACTAGCTTTTGGCAGCTGTTTCTGCTTAAGCAGCCTTATGATTTATTTGCCACATGGACTAGCTTTGGAGGAAGACTGTTTTCACCTGTCCTCCTCCTTTTAGAATCACGGAGGTCCCCTTTGGCTTCATTTTTTTCATTCAAGCTACCCCACTACAGAACCTGCTGGCTAAGGGAAAGTGATGCTCTTGGTGYTCATCCACTGAGACGCAGCCTGACACCACTAACAGGCCTCCTCAGGGGACTTCTTAGTGCCTTGAAGGATCAGAGCTGAAGCAGTTGCCCTCTTCTGATGCCGCCACTTGGCTCGTCGATTTTTAAACCAAACCTAAACAGTGAGAAACAAGAAAGGAAGAACTTCTGCATTTCATTTGGTACTCGGAATAGGGCAGGCAGTTACACTCCTAGACTTTAGAGTGTGGCACTCAGCTTTCATTTCCCAATATAAAATCTCCAGCACAGCACGCTTGATACAAGATCCAGTCCTCCTCCTGAAATCCTACTCAGATACATGTTAAGGGACTTAAGTGAGCTGGGACCCCAGTGGCAAATGCCAAAGTCATGCAGGCCACAGAAAAATGGGATTTACATTTGGGTGCAGAGTTGTGTCAGCAGAATGGGGCGGGGGTGTCTGTCTGCCTGCCTGCCTGTCTATATAAGTGTATCTATGAGAAAGTTTATGGTGCCAGGCCACCAAAATAAACCAAGGCAGCAGGCCTGTTTTATACTCTTCCATTACATGCCAAACCTAAACTGTGTTTTCTCAAATACCTAAGAGTGGTTTTTAAAATGAGGTTCTGGGGCTGCAGCCCTGAAAAAGGAAGACCAGTGCCTGGGACAGTGTTCTCCTGGGATGCTTTACAGCAGAGTGGCAAAATACTCATCCTGGCACCTCACCAAGTGGCAGGATCTCACCTCTACCCTCTCCTCCTTCAAGTGAATGCGGTTTGCTAGGTGCTCTCTGGTGATGACGTCTGGGTACTGGTTCTGATGGAAAAGCGTTTCCAGGGCCTGGAGCTGGTCCTCGGTGAATATGGTGCGATGCCGGCGTGTCCGTCGCTGGATCTGGTGGAAGGGCTGCAGCTCGCTTGGGCTCCCCTGGGTACTCTGACAGGCCCTGACTGCYGAGTGAAACAGCCGCATGGGCCAGGGGAACCTGGCGTCTGCAAAGGAAGAGTTACAGTCAACACCCTTAGGAGACAAAGGACTGAAATGAAGATCCTGCTCAAGGCAGTTCCAGCGCAAGCTGGATCCACCCGAGTGGCTTGGAAGGAGGGGCAGCCAGCCAGCTGGAGCGGGCAAAAAGCTGCATGACCATGATGCAAGCAAGAGCTCAGGGAATCACTTCAGAAGAAGGGTGCAGGGAGGAAATACTGTCTGCATTTGCCTCATTTATTTACCAGTTGAAATATGACCAACTCCGGAAAATCACTGGAAACCTRCAGCCCAGGTAGGAAGGGAGGAGGTGTCTTTCAGTAATAAAATGGGGGATTTTTGAGCCTTTGGGTTTTAAGGCTTTTGGGGACCTTAATAAACATATTTTTTAAGGTTTTGTTACTTTTTTTTTTCCTAGATGCAGACAAAAAATCCTTCCCTGAAATGCCAAGTGAGGTTCCCCAAGACTAGTGCTGTCAAGACGAGCAGGCACAGCTCTGTGCATTGGCAGCACAACCACGGGGCCCTGTGCCCTGCAGAGAACTTCCACTCCTAGAAGCACCACYGTCCTTAAGTGTTTAACAATAAAACAGCAATGCCCAGTAACAAATAGCACCTGCAGTTTTTAAAACCCAGGAGCACTGCAGGAGTGCCTGTTCTTAAAAGCAGCACTGAGAACTCGCCCAGCTGCTCCTTGCCGGAGCTGAGGTCTGAGAAAACCTCCATAGCAATGTGGCAGGCCAGACACTATATTGTTACTAAATCCCCAGGTTTTCCCCTCTACCCAGTGTTGGCACCAGCAGTGGTGCCCCTTGCACAAGCCATATGCAGTCAGTCAAACCCAACACTCACCCAGCCAACTCGGTGAGTCCTGCGGGGAACGGGCACTCGTGCGAGAACAGCAGCAGCAGTTGTAACCTGCAGCTTCCAGCTCTTCCTCCTCCTCCTCGTCTGGCAGGGAGCTGGCTGTGATTGCCTCCAGCTCGCACCGCCCCTTGGGTGCACAGTCCAAGAGCCCCTGGAGGCACAGCGGGACCAGGACCTGGGGGCTTTTCTCTGCCGGGCTGGAGAGGATGTTCTCGATGCTGAACGAACACTGCTTCTTCAGGCCTCTGCTGCTGAAGTCGATGCCAGACGCTGGCTCCGAAGACATCCTGTGCCAGGAGCAGCAGCCGGGGGAATGGGCAGCTCACGCTGAACGGTGCTGGCTCTCTGTGAATTAACAGTGGAGAGGGGTCTTACAAAGAAAAAGACCACTTACASTCAGATACCTTTTAAGGCAGACCAGCAAAGCCATCCAGAATCACTGTTTTGCCTTGGAGCTTAAAGTGACCGTCATTCTTGACCTGAGTTTTTATTTTATACACACACCCCCACACACTTTTTCCTTCTAACCCAGCTGCTTTATGACTGAAGCCATCCTAAATATATAYATATATAGAGAGAGATATAATCCCTTTGGAAAGAAAACCGTAAACTCCCCTGTGAATAAAATAAATTCTAACTAATCTTGGCAGCTTTGTTAAGGGTTAGTGTGGATCTAAGATTTAGCTAATCCCACTGAAATGACTCAAGAAGGAAATCTGATTTCTCCATCTCGGGTGTAGATTTGAGGTGGTTATGATCTCCATTGTGCTGGAGCCTCCAGTTCAAGGAAGGGGGAGGATAGCTGTTCCCAGCCCGGAAATGGACCAGAGGATTAACTCCTTAAAAGAAGCAAATTATCCCTTTCTCTGTCCAGATGAAAGCTTTCCCATCAAAAGATAGCTGTCATATCATACAATATGAGAGAGAAGGAGAATTCAGCTTAATAAAAATCATTTTTTAATGCTAGCATAGCCTTTGGCTGCACSAGAACTCTTTGTGAAAGTTGATTTATTTTTCTGCTCAGAGTATAGAAATGGTATTCCCCCTCCTTCCTCTTTTTTTCCACCTCCATTGCTTTAATCACAATAATAATACGGATGCTTTGCATGTATCTAACATATGCTTTGTAAGGATTGAAAGCCCTTAATAAATTAGATTAGTGGTAGCTCACAGCACCTCTGTGACATAGATTAGTGGCATACAGTGGCATAYAGCCACCCACAAGGGGATCAGATCAGCTGTAGCCCTGCTCAGAGTTACTGCAGAGCTGGAAGGGAAGGGGGTGAGCATTGCCTCTGTGTGAATGTAGACAGCAAGGCCCTGTAGTAACTCATGCAGGAACGTGTCCTTGATGCCAGAGCTAACATTCAAAGAAAACACCAAGGGCTATTGAACGAAAACACTGCTCACTGTTTAGTGAGTCCAGAGCAGCCAGTATTTTTGCCCAGCATGGCCAAGAACAAGTGCTTAATGAAATAAATTGGCAAGCATGACATGTTAAAATGTTTTCTTTGATATTCTTCCYAATTGCTTTCTGCTGTCAGGGTTTTTAAGGATCACATTTATAAGGTTTTCTCTAACAGTGGGAAGGCTTTGGACCCAGCCCCAGAGCCCTACATGCAAGAAGTGGGCTGTGATCCTGCTTTCCCAGGCTCTGCTGCTTGCAAACGCCCCCTCAGAGCCACCTGCATGAGTTCAAGGGCTCTTGTATTCCTGTTCTCTAACAGGAAATTAAAGCTGTTTAAATTCCCAATGCCTCTTAGRAAAACCCTCCTGAGGGTCAGTCCAGTCAGATTCACACCTAACACAACACTGCCTGGGCCACCAGCCTTTAGAAATAGCTAAGCATTGATTTTATGACTACATCGAGATGACCAGACTTCTACAAAGATTTGTTAGTTCAATTACCAACTTCTTCTTTTGCCTAGAAAGAGAAACTCCAGTGAGGTTATGTCCAAAAGCAGAGAGGTCCCTAAACTGCAAATCAGCACAGGAAGAGAAGCTTGGAAGGCTGAACCTCTGCAGAGCAAACAGCAAGGCCTAGTATATACGGCGACCATGGAAGGAAAGAGGACATCTACCTCAGCACAACCTGAGAAAAGTCACAGCTTGAAATGTCTTTCGCCTTACAAAGGTGAAGTCTCAAGCAAATCTTTTTTGCACCAGCCACCACGGTGTACATCACGGTGGGAGAGCTTTCTTCACCRGGGAAGGCAACAATACTTCATATTAAAATAGCGGTGATGACAAGGTACTYGGATTTATAACAGAGTAGCTGGATTGTTTGAGCTCAAGTTGCTTAGGAAAGCATAAACCAAGTTTTCTTGTCCTCAGTGCTGTGTAAGCCAAGGTKGGTCGCGAGGCTTTCGAGACTCGCTTGGGGAATGCTCTCCCACTCTGTATTGCTTTGCRGGATAGACCGAGTATCAGTCCCATTCATGGAGTGATGAGGAGACCCACAGGAGAATGCAGTGAAAATATGGCAGGTTAAAATGTCTGTGTGACATCTCGTGAATTCATATTGAATAGCCYAGTAACACCTCCAGCAGCACCCTGAAAATGAGAGCCAGTCTTCGAGCCTTACTGGTCCCCTTTCTTTTCTCTTTGGCTCTGCTTTCTGCCTGCTCTTTCTCACTCGATGGTGGTCATGCAGTCSTGGGAACTGATGCTCAATAGCCTTTCTGCCTCTGACCCTTCAATCTCTTTAAAATCTGGCTTGGAAACAAAACATTATCTTTTCTCCTATCTCTTTCAGCTATTCTAATTTTGTATTGTAATTTATAACTATTGTCCATAAATCTCCAGATATTTGCTGTAGGCTTGAAAGAAAAGTGTCTTTGTAGCCTTCTGGTCTGTTCATTGCTACGTTGCCGAGACATAACTGCTGCCTGAGACACACTGGAGAACTGAGTTAGCATCGCTGGTCATTACAAATTGCTCCCTAGCCTTCACGTAACTACCCAAACAGGGACACGCAGGGTGCTTGTGGGCCGGGCTCTGCTCTCCCGCGCGCTGTGCGGCTCCAGAGGGGCTGCACGGCTGGCAAGCTGAGCTCGGAAGGGCTGTGGGCATGCAGGATCCGACCCTCTRTGTTCCCAGCTGCAATAATCATACCCCCGAAGCGGATTAATTCTCCTTCCCCATCCATAACAAAGGACGACTTTCCCTGGCTTCCCATGCCTGTCCCTGCCATCCCAGCACACATGCACTTAGCCTATTAGTATCTCCGCTGATTGCTTTCTTTCATTTCTCCCATACCTTTCACTTCAGAAAATGGACTGGTAATACTTCTTTTATCAAAGAATTACGGGATTTAGGACCCAGATCTTACAAAGAGACTTTTGATAGCTGCTGGTAATCAAATCCCGATCAGCAGACACTTCTCTGCACCCTGTTACCGGAGAGGAATAAAGGAAAGGGATTATTGATGTTCTGTTTACTGAGCCTCCAGGAGATAGCATCGCTATTTCAYATTAGAAAAGGAAAGGAAAATAAAACAAGAAAGAAAAAAATGCAGACAAGGGAGGACAATATAGATATAGATAAAAAGGAAAGAAACAGGCTCTTATCATTTTCTTATTGGTTAAGGAGATTCCAAAGCCATTATAGAGGATTAGCAAAAAGGTTAATCTGCTTTAGCCGTTTGCTTGTCAAAAGTGAATTTATAGGGTTTGAAAATCCTTCCTATGGTGAAACTAGAGAAAATCCCCCTCTTCCCCTCCCTTCTGCAGGCCGCACCAGGGGGATGGGAACAGGGGCCTCCAAGACCCCGGACCGCACGGCGCCTCCCGCGGCTTGCCCCGTGCCCGGACACGCGGCCCGCGGGCAGCCGCGAGTCGGCAGCGCTTTCCCCCTCTTCGGCAGATGTAAAGTGGCCACGATGTTCGGGGCAGTGGAGGAGCCAGAGTGGGAGACGCGGACGTCCTCAGACGTTGCTCTGAGTCGCTCAGGGTAGATCCAGGGGTGTTTTGCTCGTCCGTGGCGGTAGCAGTGAGGGCAGAGCAGCTAGATTTGGACTTAGGCTGGGACAGGGGCGGCGGCGCCGGGAGCTGCCCGGGCTCCGCGGGGACACGTCGCCCAGACCGTGGCCCCACCGGCCCGCCTGCGCCCGCGACGGCGGGACGCGGTGGGACGCGGTGGGACGCAGCGGGACACGGCCCACCGGGTCCCGGCAGCACTAGAGGGGGCTGCTGAGTTTGCACAGAGCCTTTCTGGACTCTATGATCGGCGGCGCGCAGCCGGCGGCTGCCATGGGCGCAGAGCGGGAGGCGCAGGCCTGCGCCGCTTTCTACGGGCCGGGCGGCCTCTGCCCGGCCGCGCTCTCCTGCGTGCAGAGCCTGCGGCGCTTTGCGGGGTAAGGCGGCGCCTGGCGGGGCRCGGGCGGCCGCCCGGACCCCCGGCCCACCGCCCGTCCCCCGCTGCAGGAGTTCAGCCAAGAGGTGCAGAGACAGAAGCCTGGAGGAGGCTCTGGAGCTCGCGCGGGCGGCGAGCGAGGGGCTGGGGCCGCTGGGCGACGCGGCCGCCCGGCCCCTGCTCCGCTGCCTCCTGGCTTTCCAGGCGGAGGCGACCGGCAGCTCCAGCGCCTTCCAGAAACTSGAGCAGGTCCGTGGCGCGGCCGGCCGCGCCGGGGGGGTGGGAGACACGCCGGGCTGGGGGCCCCGGCGCCGGGGGGCTGGGCTGCGGATGGAGCCGGGCCGTCCCCGGGTCCATCCAGGCAGTTATAAGAAATCCCCGGGGTCGCAGCCTGGCAAGCCCCCGGCTTTTCCGGCGCCTCGCTGCCCCGTCTCCCTTCTCGCGCTGCAGCGATGCTCTCGCGCATCCCTGCGAGCGGAAGCCTCGGGGACGGGGCGCGCGGCAGCCAGGCGGCTCGGGGCGCAGCGCGGCTGCGGTTTCTCCGGGGCCCTGGAGCGTGCGACCGACCGGCGGTGCGTTTCCCCCCCGGGCAGATGGTCGCCGTGCTGGCGGCGGGCCGGGAGGCGCTGCTGTCCCGCGAGCT
Source organism: Rhea americana (assembly GCF_003343005.1). NCBI lineage: Eukaryota > Metazoa > Chordata > Aves > Rheiformes > Rheidae > Rhea > Rhea americana. Next base: position 1,645,227 of record NW_028186050.1, on the reverse strand, counting down.
GGCCGCGCTGCTGGACGGGCTGCTGGGGCGCGCGGAGG
>NW_028186050.1:1636416-1645098 GCF_003343005.1 Rhea americana | reverse complement strand
TGCAGCGCGGTGCCCCGGCCGGAGCGAGGCCGCGGGGCAGGCAGCCCCGTCACCCCGGTGGGCACCGGGCGCTCAGGGCCTCCGTCCTTCGGCCCCGCAGGTGCTGCCGCCGGGGGACCTGCAGTCAGGTCAGTCCATCCTGCTCCGCYGGGAGCTTCTCCCGGCCCCCGCGGTGCCCGCGGCCCCCTCCGCCGCCGCGCGCGGGGACGTGCCCGCCGGGTCCCCTGGGTCGGCTGGAAGCCAGACCAGCAGCAGCGCCCGCCAGGCAGCCCGGAGCGGGGCGGGCCGGGGCGCGGGGCGGGCGCCGAGGCTCTCGCCTCGCCCGCAGTGTGBATGTTCATCGAGGAGAGCAGCCTGGGACGGCTCCACTGGAGGCAGAACCTGGCCCCGCTGCTGCGGCGCCTGGCCGCGACCTTGGCCTGGGTGCTGCGGAGCCCCCCGGCCGGGGCCGGCCGCTGGGGCTACCTGGCCGTCAAGGTAAGAGCCGGCACGGGATGGGGGGGATCTGCCCCTGGCGAGGACGGGGATTCGCCGGGACCCCCGCCCAAGGGTCCTCCCGAGGGAACCAGCATATAATCTGCTTCCGAGGGCTCTCCCGTCCCCGAGGGGCCCACAAGGAGCAAGGAGTTTTTTTTTTTTCCCGACGTGAGGGATGCTTAAAGCCCTCCCCGCGGTCCGCGTTCCCTCCGCTCCAGGCCTGCCTGCAGCTCTTCCAGGCGCTGCCCAGGGACGTGGCCCCGCTGGCGTGGAGCGAGGCGGAGAGGAGCGAGACGCTGCGGAGCGTCCTGGGACTGCTGCTGCAGGTCGTCGCGGGCCAGGTGCGGCCGAGCCCGCGGCGCCGCGGGGCAGCGCCCGCCCGCCCCGGGGGCAGAGCGCCGCCGTTCACTGCAGAAACGGTCCGAGGGGCCCGAGGGACCCCGCGCCGTCGCCCCCGGGGGCTGCGCGGCCGTGGAGAGGGGCTCCGTTTCTTAGACGGCGTTTTCAGCTGCGCCCTTGCCTCCCCCGCGCGCCCAGGCCCCGAACAAGGACACGCGCCTGCTGGCGGGCACTGCGCTGAGCATGCTGGTGAACACGGCCCCGCGGCCCGCGCGCGGGGCCAGCGCCGCGCGGGCGCTCTGCCGGCTCGCCGACCAAGGTGCGTGCCCGTGCCCGAGCTGGGCACGGCCTCTTACCAGGGGGACAGCAGGGGCCAGGCATGTTGGGGTGCGAGGAGACAGAGGCTGACGCAGCTCAGCAGCAGTCCAAACGACACCACGCCACAGTGTCCCACTCTCCGGGCCCCGGAGATCCTACAGCCACCAGCCTTCTCCAGCGGTGGCTCAGGGACTAGCCAGACAAGCAAGGGGAGTTTGCTCTTGGATAAGTATTTGGGTTTGGTGCAAGTCTTTCTCCCATCTAACACAGCCATTTCCCCCTAGGTGTCGAGGAGCTGAGGTTTGGCGAGCTGACGGTGGAGGCCACCTCCATCCTGGAGCCAGACGGGCTGGAGAGGCTGGTGCTGACCAGAGGCTTGCTGACCTGCTGCAAGACGGACATCCTCAGCTGCCAGCTGGAGAGCTTCACCCACCAGGTAGGAGCGCTCAGGCTCAACAGCCAGAGATTTAGAGAGCCTTTTGCGTGGGGTGTCACTTTGGCAGCCACCGGTGAGGGTTTTGGATACCGGCAGGTAACATCTCTGCCAGCGTAGCCAGGCTGCGCCAGTCCGCGCTGGCAGCTGGCGGCGTCGCACGGAGCGTGCTGCCTTCTCCGCGCACAGCGCGCCGGGCCGGAGCGTGCTGTCCGCTAAAGGTACCTGAGCAGCGATCGCCCTCTCCTGAGGAGCTGAGAAAGCAGGCGATGCCGAAAGCGGCCCTGCGCAAGCAGAGCGGCAGCCGTGGGGTGAGCCCCCCGCTCGTAGAGCATAAACCCCGGGCTACCCCGGACGCAGAGCTGCCCCCAGCTCTGCTGGCCTAGACTTAAGAGTCAAGGACTTTCAAAGGGGGAGTTAAAGGTAGCTATAAGCTGCTGTAGCAGCAGAGAAACGCACAGCAGGCTTCACCCCGTGTCATGGAGTGGTTTCCTTGCCCTGGAAAGCCCCCGTCTGCCTGCTCCCTAACACGGCCGTGTTCCCGCAGGCTTGCTTGCTGCTGGATGTGCTCTTTCCTGCTGTGTGCACCCTTTGCAAAGAGCAGAAGGACTGCCAGTACTACTGCTTCCAAGGTAAGAGACTACGACCCCCTCACAGTAGGGCGGGGGAGTTTAGGCAATTCACTACCCTCGTGAGGCACCGCAGCAGCCACCACGGAGCTGTCAGCGCATTTGATCTTCTCGGGGGAAAATTCTCTTCTGAATCTGGACAACTGGTTTGGAAACTGCTGTTAACATCTGCTTCAGCCCATTTAACTCTAGCTCACACCTACTTTTGCATATCTGCATGGGCTGGTGGAGAAACTGCCCACTTTGTGCGCAGGTTCCCTTAGTCCCCCCAAACGACTCGCGCTGGGCCGTGGTGCACACGAGGCTCTCGGGCTCACCACTGCATTAGGCCACTCTCTGCTTCCAGTTTTCTCGCTCTGGCTGCAACGCCTCCAGGAATGCCTGCCTGAGATCTGGTGCTTGAAGGGGAGCCGCATCCTGGCTGAGGACTCTGACCTCCTTGGCCAGCTCACCCAGCTGGTGTGGAGCAATGCCGAGACCCCGGTAAGGTCAGGTAGAGTCAAACCCCAGGGCCCCTGCAACCAGAAGCAATTCTTTCTCTGCCCAGCTCRGCCTCTGTTCCTGCTTACGGGTTTTGCATATCACAGCCTCACCTGTTGGAGCTCCATCTGTCTCCTGGCCAGCACCTCACTCTTGTTGGGTGCTCCTGGAGCTGCGGGCAGGAGGGAGAGCTGTGCCCTCCTTGCCCGCAAGCTGGCTGTGGCTGCCCTGGGCCTGCAGGAGAGGGGCACCCGCACTGCTGAGGACTGGGCGCTCACCACACACAGCCTCCGCAGGGCTGTGTTGCAGTGCTTTGACCTCCCCGCGCAGCACCCAGGGGTGCAGTCCCAGCCGAGTGAAGGCCACGTGCTGGTTACAGCTTCRCTCACCTCCTGCCATCCCCGCTGGTGGATGAAGAGATGCCCAGCTCCTTAATCTGTGGCTACCCAGCCAAAGCACTGGTTGCCACAGAAAGGCAGAGCAGCTTTCCTAAAGCACCGAGGCAGGCAAGGGAACAAACTCTAACCTCCCAGCTGCCGTCCTTCCCCCCGCCAGGTGGAAGGGGTGTCCGAGTTTATCCACAGCTCCTTTCGGCTGCTCCTGGAGATCTACTGTCTCGAGTGCAGGCACTTCAAAGATCAGGAGAGRCCTCTCTACAGGCAGATGCTGCAGAGGATCATCTCAATGCCGTGGCAAGCCAAAGCCAGATACGTGCCTCTGTGTGCCATCGTCCCCTACGTGGGCAGTGAGCAGGTAGGGAAGCCCAGGCAGGAGCAGGAGAGGCAGTTTGGGCCAGCAAGAGCTGCTAGCCAAGCCGGGGAGGGCTGATGTACGTGCGCTGCTAGTGGGTGACACAGCATCCGGCAGCCTGAGCCACGGGGTGGGACATGAGCTGGGGGTGCCACAGCATGCACCACTGGCACCCTCGGAGACGGGGCCCGTTAGCTCTCRGCTGCGTTCCCGGGACTGCGGGATCCTCTCTCTCTGCTGGCAGCCTCCAGCAAGCCTGCTGCTCTCGGGGCCTGCAGGCACCAGCCTGGTGCTCTCAGGAACATCTTCCCAGGCTTCGCCACGAAAAAGCATTCATGGCCCCAGGGAGAGACCCAGGAGATGCCACCAGCTGTGTCCTAGGGGATTGCCAGCTGGGAGCAGAGCTCTCTGTCACTTGATGCCCCCCAAAATCTGGCCAGAGCTGGCTAAAAGCTGTGGCTCTTGGGGTACCAGCAGTTGCTCAGTGCCACTGGGTAGCCAGAAAGTGCTGTCCGGRTCCAGGTGTGTCCTGTGCCGTACACAGCGTTCAGTCCGGTGGCGAGACAAGGGGAGGCTGTGCGCGGGCCACACGTCAAGCGTCCCGTGCAGCGACATTTGGCTTTCCTCGCAGGTGCTGGATGCCTACCGGGACCTGCCGCAGCACCTCCTGAGCTGCCTGGCCACCAACCGCCTGTGCCCGGCCGCCGCCGAGGTGTACAAGGCCGTGGTGCAGCAGCAGCGCGCCGAGTGGCTGCGGGGGCCGCGGGGCCCCGAGGAGGCGCTGGCCGAGCGCTGGGCGCTGCACTGGCTGCCGCTGCTCTCGCAGGCCCTCCGCTCCCCCGTGCCCATCCTGCAGAGCAACGCCGCCAACCACCTCCTGCCTTGGACCCTGCGCCTCCTCCCGGCCTCCTACGCGCCGCTGGCCGCCGAGTTTGGGGGCCGGGAYGCGGCCGCGCTCCGGGCGTGGGTGGCGCTGCTCAGAGCGCACAAGAGCATCACGGGGACGCTGGCGGCGGAGGGCGAGACGCGGGAGCGCCTGTCGCGCTGCCTGCACGCCGGCGAGGAGGGCGTGCGCCTGGCGGCCCTGGAGCTCCTCTGCTGCAGCCCCAGCACCAGCCGGGCCCTGTCGGGCACCGAGGTCCGGCTGCTGCGGGAGTTTCTGCCCCTCAACCTCAACGGCGACTCCTCGGCGTTTCGGCAGCTGCTGCAGGCGGCGGTGAAGAAGGCGCTGGTCCGGCTGCGGGACAGCTCGCTGGCCCGGCTGCGAGGGAGGGCGCCGAGGGGCGCCGAGCCGGGCGCCGGAGCCGAGCCRCTCGCCCAGGCAGTCGGTGAGGCGGCTGCCCCGGCACCTCTCCGGCGGCTTTGCACGCACGTGCCGGCTCCGTAACGCGGTCCCCCCCGGGCTCGCTCCCCGCAGGCTTCGTGGAGTGGCTGCTGCAGCTCAGCGTCTCCTCGCTCACCCCGGGCTCCAACTACCAGAGGAAGAAGACGGCCCTGCTCCTCCTGGCAGCGGTTTTGGAGACCTGCACGGACACCTGGAGCCCCGAGCGCAGGAAGGGGCAGCCGCCGAGTGAGTAGGGGCCACGAGCCCGGTGCATCGCGCTCAGCCACTTTCTGCTGCGCCCCGTTCAAGGCCGGACCTYGGCCACCGCCTCCGTGTCCCCGCAGAGACCATGGCCGCGCTGCTGAGCTACGCCAGGCACCAAGGCTGCTGGGACTTCTTCTCGCAGCCCAATCTGCTGGCGCTGCTGAGCTGCTTGCAGGACAGCACCAATGAGGTGAGCGTCCCGCGGGCACGGCACGTCCCTGTCCCACGGCCCCCGCTGGGAACGGGCAGCCGAAGGCTGTGAGGGGCCATCCAGGAGAACAGCCAGGGCATCTCCCCGATGGCCATGCTCATGCCACCAGCACCTGCCTCTGCTCAAGCAAACGCTCTCCGTTATGCTCCGCTGTCTTGGCAGATCAGGGATTTGGCCTCGGAGCTGCTTGTYCGCTACTTCCCGGCGCCGTTACCCGAGCCTGTGGCCCTGGCTCTGTTCCAGCTCGCCCAGGAAGCCCTGAGCAGCCCCCGAGTGCAGGAGGCTGAAGCTGGAGCCGTGCTGATGGAGACGATCCTGCAGAAGTACGACCTTGCGGGCCCTCCTCCCCGGGGCTCGGCAGCCCTCGGGCCCCCAGGAGCGGGTCAGCAGTGCTGGTCCCTCAGAGGCTGCACGTCRACACCCCTGGGCTGACCGCAGCCGGTGGCAGTTTGGGTTTGAAATAGCCTTTAGCGGCGCTGGCCGGTGGTGGGTTGGGGTGCCGGTCCCAAGCCATGGGAGGAAGGCTCATCCCAGCACACACCAAGCAGGAAAGTCCCTCCTGCTTGCGGCAAGGTCAGCGTTCGCCTCTTCCTTCAGGTCAGACAGCAGCACCCTGAGGAGCCTGTCCCTGGAGGCTGGAGCGGCCCCGACACCGCAGCCCCGCGGGCTGTGCTTTGCTCAGCACCTTCTCCGGGTGCTGCAGGCCCAGTACGCTGCGGCGCGCCAGGACTTGCTGCAGGCAGCAGCCACTAAGCCGATGCATGGTATGTACGTCCCCAGCCCTGCAAGAGGAGCAAGCGACTCCCACAGCAAGTTTCTTCTTCCCATGGAGTTTGGAGCAAATGGGCATCATACAGGCAGCTTGAGGCTGCAAGTCAGTACTGATGCTGTGGCCCAGCCTCAGTTTCCCTCTACGGTTTCTGGCTGCCCACCAGCCTGCCCTTGACCTAAGGACCCCGTTTCCGCCCTACCCATTTTGGCGAGCCTCGTCAGCAGGGGGTGTCAGGGTGGACGAGCTGGGGTCGCTGCCAGCACCGCTGTAACCACAGCGTGGTGTTTGCCCAGGAGTGATCGCAGCCCTGCGGAGGTGCCTGCTGCAAGTGCCGGAGGTGGCCGTCTCCATGCGGGCGGCAGAGTGGGCGCAGAGCTGGCAGGAGTTCCTCACCAGCCTCGTGGCCACGGCAAGGGACATCACCTCCTTCCTCCTGGGTGCTCTGCAGAGCGGGCAGGGCCCCAGCAGCGACCAGCAAGGTGAGTACATCCCCGAAGGGGAGCCCCAGCCAGCCCCAGTCGCCCACCCAGCTCCGGGCCGGCCCTGGAGACCCCGGTAGCCAGGCAGCTAGTGTCCGTTTTCAGGTCCCTTTCTCAACTATGCCTGAGAACAGAAGTAGAGGTAGAAAYTATTGCCTTTGGAAAGGAGCAGGCTGCTTGTGAAATCAAAGCAGCTGGCAGAGCAGCGGCGGGTGGCATCCTTCCAGCAGTGGCTTGGGGAGGGCAGAGCTGCCTAACGTGACTGCTGTTCTGCTGCTAGCCACATCGCAAGAGGGGAAGACCTCTGCCACGTGCTCGCACGCTGCACGGGACACGGCAGGCCTTGTGCCCCGGCCCCCCGTGCTGCCACGGCCCCCTCCCTCGGCCCCACGCTCCCCGCAGGCTCTGCCCGGCCCAGCTCAGCAGCAACGATGTCCGTCAGGCTGGTTTCTCTCCTTTGCAGCCACTGCCCCATCGTTTGCGGACATGGGGAACGCGATCGCCTCCCTCATCATGCTGGGGAAAGGCCAGGGGCAGCGGGAGGACGACTCGGTCCTGCTGTCGGAGGAGCACAGCCTGRTCCTGACCTGCTGCTGGGTGTCCGTGAAGGTACGAGCATGCCGCGGGGCCCAGGGGGAGGCACGTCCCCAGCAGCGGGGGGGGGCGGCCCGGCGTGGCGTGCCCACGACCRCCGCTGGGACAGCTGCGTCCCCAACCCCGCTCCCTAGGGAGATTCCCATCCCGTTCCTCCGGGTTGTCCACAGACCACCTGCAGCATCCTCTCCCCTCCGCAGGGGGTACAACAGCCCCCTCACCTCCAACACCTCTCGCAGGAGCCCCTACCCCCCCCTCCCCTAACATAGCGCAGCTKGTTTTGTGAGTGCTGATAGATCCCGGCTGCGGGTGCCCGGCTGGGCTGGCGAGGTTGTTCAGGAGGGTTGGAGAGGGTCTGGCGTCYGCCCCCGCGCATCGCATGGCCACAGCTGAGCCGTGCCCAGGAGCAAGCGATGACCACGCAGGCTGGCCTCCCTGCTGTAACGCGGCTCTGCTCCTGCCCCCGCGGCTGCAAACACCCTCGACCTCCCAGGGACCGCAAAGCCCAGCGGTCAGTCCGCGAGCTCGGACACGGGGAGCAGCCCGCAGACCCTTGCAAGGCAGCCCTCACCAGGGGCCCCCTGCGCCGGGCAGGGCTGSCACTGCGAATCCTCTCTGCCTCCGCGGGCAGCAAGGCTGCACGGTGGCAGCTTCRGTGGGCCGTGTCCCATCGGGCCCCSTYGGTTCTGCCCCATCGGGCCCCGTCGGTTCTGCCCAGGGAGCCCATCAGGCGCCGAACCGACCACGCTGCACTCCTGCCGCACGCACGGCCTGGCGCCGGGGGCATCGATCCAGCGGCACGAGCTTTTCCCCCAGCTTTTGGGTTCCTCCCAGGAAATCGGGCTGCTCTTGGGAGGCCTGGCAGAGCTGCTGCTGTCCCCGGCGCCCGCCGGACCCGCGTCCCCGCTGCCGCTCGCCAGCCTGCAGACGGCAGCCGAGGTCTTCCGGGAAATCCTGCTGCGGTGCCGGCACTGGGTAAGGTGGGCACGAGGCACGGCCGAAAGCGCCGCTCTGAGCTCCGGAGCCCAGTCCCCATCCCCACRCCGTTAGGTCTCCTCGCCCCCTTCCCCGTGGCCGAGAGGGGCTTTCGTGGGGGCCGCGGCGGGCGGCAGCGGGGGGCACGCGGCGGTGCTGAGCGCCGCGCCGTGCCAGGGCGCCGTGGAGGGCTGCAGCGTGGGCTTCACCAAGTTCTGCGCCGCTCTGCTGAACCACGCCGAGGCRGAGCTGCGGGCGATCCCGCCGGCCATGCTGGCCCAGGTACGGCTCGTCCCGTGCCCCGGGAGCCCCGCCGCGTGGCTCTGCGCCCCTCGGGCCGGGGGGCGAGCGCCGGCCTGGCAGCCGGGACGCGGAGGTCCGGTGCAGCCGGTCGCCTCCGCTCCGGAGCGGCTGCGGGCTCCGAGCCCGGCAGGTTCCCAGCCGCGGGTCGTTCCTCAGGGGCTGGAGGCGCTGAGCGGGCCCCGGAGCAGCTCGATAACGCGCCGCGCCGCCGGCTTCCCCATGCTCTTCCTCTGCATCGTCAGCGCGGAGGCGCCGGCCCCAGCCCGGCCGCTCCTGGCCCGCTGCGTCGAGGCCCTGCTGGCCCTGGCCGCCAGCGCCCTGCCGCGCGACTGGG
>NW_028186050.1:1614261-1635077 GCF_003343005.1 Rhea americana | reverse complement strand
CTCACCCTCGCCGCCGAGCTGCGGAGCCGCGAGCCGGGCCCTGCCGCGCTCCAGGTACCGCGGCTCGCCGGGCGGGAGGGAGGCGCGGTGCCGGCGGGACCCGGCTCCCGTCCGCCCCCTGGGCTGGGCTCCGCCGGCGCCGCAGAAGGCTCCGCGGTGTCGCTCAGCTGGCGGCTGGCCTTTACCGCCCTCRCTGAGGAGTGGGAAAACCGCAGCTGTGTCGTTACGTGCGGCTAGCGCGGGGCACGGGCCGCGGGGCGCTGCGTCCGGCGCGGTCCGTGCCCAGGAGCGCGCGTCCTGCCTGCGAGGCGGGGCGTTCGGAGAGCTGCCTTGCTTTTCTTCCAGGTGGGCTCCGCCGTCCTCCACCAGACCATCGCCTGCTTCCTGTGCAGCGAGGCCGCCCGGCTGGCGGACGAGGAGAGCATCAGCTCCGCTTGCTCGCTCCTCCAGGAGCCCAATGCCGACGTCCAGTTCGCCCTCCTGAGCTGGGTGATCAAAGAGGAGGGAGGAAAGTGCGAGGCGCTGGAGAAGGCTCTCCRGATAACGCTACTGGTAAGACAAGGCCCAAAAGTCACAAAGTCAAAAACTGGAGGCTCTCGGRCTGATGGGTCCTAATGCACAGTATGGTGTAGATGAAATGAAACCTCCAGCTTTTTGCTACCTAGATGCTCATTAAAAAGCACAAYATTCGCCAGTGCTCCTTTCTCCTGTTATCTCCCTCTGGGAGGCTGCACCAGGTCCAGAGCGTTCATCAAGTTCTGCTCTGGTTAATGTGCAGCATTTCTACAGCTTCTCTGAAGGCCATCAAGACCCCAGATTCCCCAGGGAACTAACCAACTGTCTATCTTCTTTCCCATTATTGACCAGGAGAACTTACAGTCAGTGCTGCAAGACAGAAGGAACAAAGAGTTCCTGAAATTATACCTTGAAGCTTTGATGCATCTTTGCAGAAATCTCACGTCTTGGTCCGAGGATGCTTCCTCTAAGTTCCAGGGTTCCTCATCAACATGTATGGAAATTCTGCTCCTTATGATGGAAACTGAGGAGCCTGGCCCAGACCTCCTGTTCCAGGCCCTGTATGCCACTAGCCTGCTCCTCACCCTCAGGTGAGTCCATGCTGCTTCCAGAGGCAGCTTGGTCTAATTATCTGAGGAGCTTTTTCTTAGTTCTTGCTGGATGCAGAGCTGGGCCCTTGCAGCATAGCTTTTCTTCCATGGCCTATAAAACAGCTGGTTTTGTGCCTTGGACCTGCGCTCTCCGGGCAGCCAGTGGCATTCTGCACACTCAGAGATCCTGGAGGTACTGACTTGAATTCACTGTCGCCTCTCCCACTCTCTTCCTCCGGCCCCCAGCAGGTCTGGGGATGAAGCMCAGCTGCTGGTTGAGCGATGGTGCGTGATGCTGGAGAAGTGCAGCAAGTGTGTTTCTTCGGAGGTGCTGAGACTGGCGGCAGCAAGATCTCTCCAGCTGGCTGGCGTGGACGTGGTGCAGCGCTGCCAGGGAGCCGCCTGCCCCTCACTTGTCCCCGTGGCCCTGCGGTAGGTAGCTGAACCTGCACATTTAAATGGCCCAGGCCCCCAGGAGCATCACCAACAGTGCAGTTTCCAAGCAGYGCTTGCTCAGCAGACACCCCAGCCCCAGGGCACTGATGGGTAATTGCTTGACTCTCTTAAAGGCCATTTGCCCTTGGAAAAATAGAAGGGTGTTAGAGAATGCCCCACCTGCSTAAATGTCACAAACACCCAAAGGCTCACATCCTGCAAAAGATTTGAGGGTGGCATTTTAATCAGTCCTCCTTGCCACTGTGTTGGGACAGTCTGGGAGCATGCTGGATTGCACCTTGTGCTGCTTATAAAGTGGAATTTGCTTYCCTTCCTTCAGGCTGATAAATGTGGGCATCCACCTCCTGCAAGATGAGGAGCAGGAAGTCCGGCATGAGGCCTCCAACTTTGCCAGTCTGGTGCACCGGGTCCCAGGAGAGCAGGTCCGAGATGGTTACATCTTTGTGCAGGCCAACACAGGGCTCCTGGGCCTCYTGCAGCTCCTCCTGGAAAAGTTTGGGGATCACCCAGAGACCTTTAGCTCATTGCTGCAGCACCTTCCCCTCATGGATCTCAGGGGCATCTTGGAAGAGCTGAAGGCCAACAAGTGAGTTGCGAGACCTCTGAAATGGGTGTGAAGGAGGGATGCACGCAGAGCGTGGTGGTGTTTGGTCCTCTCACCAGCCAACAGCAAGTGCCTGCTGGGGGGATGCAATKAATGCTTCAAAAGCATCTCTGTCCCCTCAAATCAAAGTCCACATTGCACTGGGCAAGCTCCCGCTAGCTCCCAGCCTTGCACTGTCCTTGCACCTTCAAGGGCTGAGGTGTAATAGGGAGTGTCATCTGTGTTCCCTAAATCCTATGTCCCGCCTGGCCTTTTTAGGCCAGTCTCCAGGGCAGAGCTCTGGCTTTGCATCCTGGGAGCAACAGGGAAAGCTGCACGTACTCAGGACTGAATCAGTGCAATGAGCAGAGCCACCACCTTCTCAGGGTCAGGAGGAGGGCCCTGTGGTGCTGCCTCAGCCAACATGGGTCCCTGGCATCAGGCAGCATCAGATGGCCTGAAGCTCCATGTGYGGTTCGGCTTCCCTTCCAGAGCCAGCAGCCTGTATAAGGAGGATGAACCCAATGTTTTTGCGGAACCAGCTGTCCTCTCGCAGCTGCTGCTCCCCTTTCTGCTGCAGCTCCTTGAGAAGGYGTCCGTCTCCTGCCCACTCCGCGAGTCAGCTCTCTGCTGGCTGGAGGCCACGGGCCCCAGCATCCTACATGACCTGCAGTACTGCAAAYACCAGTGGAGCCAAGGTAGGGTGGGACACTGCATCCCTTCCCCAGGGGCCCACGAGAGGCACGGTCAAGTGGCAAGTCAGTGGGGAGAAGCAGGGTGGCCTGAAGCCCTTGAGATAGGATATGTGGACTCTTCGCCCCCAGGGGTGCCTGGAGGAGGAAGCACCACTGCATTCATGCCCGTTCTTGCCTGCTCTCTCCACAGAGGCTGCTGGACCCCGGTGGATGAAGGCCCTGGGCTGCGCCAAGCTGCACACAGCCGTGGCCGTGCTGCTGGCCAAGGCCAAGCTCCTGGTCCGTGCACTGGAAGTTGTGCACGGGAGCACCGCAACCGCCCCGGGGCTGGGCTGCAGCGCCCGCGACCTGCAGCAGGAGCTCGTGCTGGTGCAGGGACTGCTGGCTCGGCACGGGCTGGCCCCCGGGCCGGGCTGGGGTGACGGGCTGAGGGAGCCAGGCCCTCCATCCGGGGCTGCCTGACGGCTCCTGGGCGGCATCACGCCGAGCCCCGCAGCCGAGGCGATGCTCTGCTCTCCAGCAGCCGGCCAGACCTGCCGGTTCGGTGCGTAACTCAGGGGAACCCCATTCTGCTGCTGGCACCGCCGCGGCAGCCGGCCGGCCTCCGTTCCTCGGTGGTTCGTACGGCTCTTTCCTAGGCCTCCATCCTGACAAACACCGGTGGGGGGACGGYACTCAGCCCTTGTGCCTGCTCTGCTCTGTGCAGACTTTGTGGCTTCTGTTGGGCTTTCACCACCTTTTTTTAACCAGGGTTTTAGGCCACTTTGCAGGCTGGTGAACGGGCTGTGGCCTGGGCTTTTACTATGAATAAAGAGGCCAAGAACATCCCCAGTGTTGAAGCCTTTTACTTTTCCTGTTCAGGAGGGAGGTTAGAGGCTGGGGAGGATCCCGTGGGCGGTGGTGGAGCTGGGAGCACGCAGCCTGCCCCAGGTAACGGCAGCACCTGGGCAAGCTGGAGGCAGCCTTACCCTGGGGAGGAGGAGGAGGAGGAGGAAGAGCAGGAGGTGGTGGCGGGGGGACAGGCTAACAGCAGCCTGCAGCTCCCAGCGGGGATTAAAATACCAGAGAAGCCTGCAGCCGCCCCAACAGCCAGGGCACCCAGGTGCACCCATGATTTGCCCTCCCACCCTGGGAAGGACRCAAAGCTACCGCACGGCGCTGGGGCGCCCACACTGCCCCAGCGCTCGCCTCCGCCTCGGGAGGCCCCACACACCTGGGCGCAGCCCCGAGGGGCCGGGCCGGGCTGCGCTCCACGGCCGCCGCTCCGCCGCCCCAACCCCAGCCCCGGCCCTGGGGCGAGGTGAGTGCGGTGGGACCCCGCTCTGCCCCCGCCCGTGGCYGCCATGCCTCTGTCTGTGGCCAGGTGCCTCCAGCCCTGCTGCATCCATGGCGCAGTCTGTCCATGCCCCACTCCATCCGTGCCCTGCTCCATCCATGGCCATGTCCATCCGCATCCTGCTCCATCCGTAGCGCGGTCCATCCATAACCCGCTCCATCCGTGGTGTGAATCACAGGAGGGTTGAGGTTGGAAGCGACCTCTAGAGACCGTCTAGTCCAGCCGCCGTGCTCAAGCACGTTGCACAGGATCTCCTCCAGGTGGGATTTGATTACCTCCAGAGAAGGAGACTCTACAGCCTCTCTGGGTGACCTGTTCCCATGCTCTGTCACCCTCACAGKACAGAGGTTTTTCCCCATGTTCAGGTGGAACTGCCTGTGTTTCAGTTTGTGCCCGTTGCCTCTTGTCCTGTCGCTGGGCACCACTGAAAACAGTCTGGCCCCGGTGGTCCATCTGTACCTYGCTCCATCTGTGTACAGGCTGTCCGTGGCGTGGTTCATCCATATGCTGCTCACGGTCCATCCGCATCCCGCTCCATCCGTAACGCAGTCAGCAGCCTGTCCAGAGCGCGCTCTGCCCGTGCCGCGGGCAGGGGGAGGCGAGCGGGAGCAGCAGCTGGTCCCTCGCGGGGACTGTTCGCTCCTGCTGCAGGGGCAGCACAGCCAGGACCAAGCCAAAGCGGATCAAGTTCTCCGAGGAGGAGAAATCCCTCATCCTGGAGGAGTCCAGCCTCCACAAGGACATCCTGATCCCCGAGCGGTCGGTACAAGAACACAACAGCCGGCAGCGGGCCTGGGGGGCGAGGGGGGGGCAGTCGCCGCGGCCGTCGGCTCCGCCAGCCCCGGTGCGGCGCGCGCCCGACCCGATCCGCGAGCAGCGGCACGACRGCAGCGCCAGCCCCCGTGCTGCCCGGCGGGTGCCGCAGGGCTCCGTGTTCTCCCTCCGGGACGGCTGCCGGCTCGCTGAGGCCGCGGGCACCTCTCCGAACGAAACGCCGTCCCCTCGGGAGCCCCTCAGCCCCGGCGGAGGCGCCGCGGGGGCCCGTTTCCCTCCGGCGGCCCCCGGCCCGCTGCGGGCGCCGGGGCGGAAAGCAGCCGGGCGCTCGGTGGGGACGCAGCCCCCCGGGAGCTGCCCCGCGGCGGGGGGACGCAGGGGTCGGGCCTGCCCCGGGGACGTGCTGCAGCTCGGCGACAGGAACGGCGCAGCACGAGGGTCGGTCGGGGGGCTGGAGCCCCTGCCCCCGGGAAGGGCCGGGCCCGTTCAGCCCGGGGGAGAGCAGCCTGGGGGGGGGAGGGGGGTGTATCAGCGTCTACAAGTCCCTGCAGGGAGGGYGTCAAGGGGACGGGGACAAACTCTTCCCAGTTGTCCCGTGTGACAGGACAAGAGGCAAYGGGCAGAAATCGAAGCACAGGCAGTTCCGCCTGACCGTGGGGGAATTTCTTCACTGCCAGAGTGACGGAGCACTGGGACAGGCTGCTCAGAGAGGCGGTGGAGTCTCCTTCTCCGGAGATCTTCCAAACCTGCCTGGATGCAACCCTGTCCATGCTCTAGGTGACCCTGCTTGAGCAGCGGGGTGGACCAGACGATCTCCAGAGGTCCCTGCCAACCTTACCAGCTCCGCCAAACGCAACGTCCCCGCCGGCCGCTGCACAGCGCCCGGCAGCCCTCCTCGGGCAGCGCTGGGAGCCAGCCCCGGGGCTGCTCGGAGACGGCGCGGGACGCGCCGGGAGCCGCGTGCGCCGGGGGGACGCCCCCAGAGCGGGCTGCGGATGCCGAGCCCCATCCAGGTGCTTGCAACGGACCCACAGGCGAGGGCCTGGACCCAGGCCCCGCGTGCGCGGGCCAGCGGGGCTGCTCGCTGCCCTCGGGGGCGCTGCCGGGACTCCAGCACAGCCTCTGAAGCCAGATTGATTTTATTCAAGTTGCAAATGTAAAACAGAATTAAAAAAACAAAAACAAAACCACCAACAACCTTCATTCACTGGCTTAAGAGCAGAAAGCCCAAAGGTAAACCTCCTCCTAGGCTTTCCTGTTTCCTCCGTCGCCCTCCCATACACTAGTGTTAAGGCTGCATTTGCTACCGGTAAAGGTCCAGTCCCAGGCCCCGGCTCCCCAGCGCCGCCGCCTCCTCCCGCGGGAAGTTTTGGCACGAGTCGGGAGCGGCCAAGCTCCAGCGCAGGGCAGCGGCAGGGCTCCGGTCCTGCCAGCCGCAGCGCGCGCGGTGCTAGCTCAGCGTAAGGCTCGGTGAGCCGCCGGGAAGCCCCACGGCGGCGGGGACGGCGGGGAAGCGGGGAATGTGCAGAAGGAAGGCCGGGGCGGAGGACGGCTCCGGCCCAGGGGCGCCGGGGCCCAGCTCCGAGAGGCGCCGCGCCTCCTCGCCCGCGTCCCTCGAGCGGTGCAACTGTAAACATCGAGCRCCGCGGCGGCCCGGCGGGCGCCAAGCTCCCCCCACACCCATCTCCTCAGGAAGGAAAACTAAGAAGGGCCTGGGCAATTTGGGGCAGCAGCCGCTCAGCAGCCCGCGGCGGGCAGAGCGCGGGCAGCAGCGCCCCAAGGCGTCCGCGGTGCCGGTGCGCGGGGGAAGGAGGCCGCTGCCCCGGGAGCCCTGGGTGGCCGTGGGGGCTGCCCGCCCCCTTCCCGAGCCCAACGCGGCCCGGAGCTGCCGCAAGGCTGGACGCTTCGCCCCCGGCCCGCGGCGCCAGCCCTGAGGGCCTCCGCCAGCTGGGGCGCCCCTGCTGCAGGCGCGGGACACGTTGCCCCACGGCAGCTCACGGCCACCCCAAAAACACCGGGGGTCCCAGCGCAGCGAGGAGCTGCGCTCCCGGGTGACCCCTCGAGCTCCTCGCTGCTGGGGACCGCGGGCGCTGCCGGGCCCCCGGGCCGCCTCGCCCTCCCCAGCTGGCTCTCACGGAGGCAGGAGAGGCAGCGCTGGGCTCAGCCTTCCCGGGGCGCCCGGGCTGAGCCCTCCTCGGGGACACGCAGCGACTCCCGGCAGCCCTGGCTGCTGGGGCGCTCGCAGACAGCTTCTCCTCCCTCTCCATCMTTTTATCACACAACTAATAATTTAAACTGCTGCACAGCTCCTTCCTATAAATAAAGATCATGGGGTTTGTGAGGGGAGGGGGCTGGAGGGGGCTTTCCCAGCCTGCGTTTGCGTAGTGGGAGACTTGGACCCTTGGCAGCTCCTGGGGGGAAGGTCCGTRCGGTTCCTCCGGGGTTGGTCATCTTTTTCCAGCTGTTGCCTCGCGGCGGTGGAGGCGGCACGGGGGCCCCGGCCCGGGCCGTGCTCAATCRGTTTTCCACACCTTGTTGAGGAACTTGACGACTTCGTCGTAGATGACGAAGACGATGGCCACGTCGAGGCAGACGCGGCCCAGGCGAGGCACCGTGCCCTTGTAGAACCTGCCGGGGGAGGCGGCGGTGAGCCGGGCGCCCGCGGGGGACCTCCCGCTCCCCGGCCCCGGCTCGGCTCCTCCCGCCGGGACAACGGGACAGGAGCCCCGGGGGAAACGCCAGCGGGGCGGCACGCAGCGGGGTATGGCTCCTCCTGCTCCCCGGGAGCGGGACCTGGGCACCGCACCGCCTCCGGGGTTTGCAGCCCAGACAGACCCGGGGCAGGGTGCTGCAGCCAGCCGAGCGCTGCTGGCTGTCTCGGGACGGCGGCCAGGGACCCCCATCTAGGAGCCCCCAGGGACAAGGCAGAAGTTGCAGTGTGCTCACATTCCCTTCCCAACCCTTCCTCCCTACCACCACTCGTCRCCTCGCACCCAAGCCTCACCCCAAACGCCCCCCTCACCCTCGCAGCCCCCCAAGCTCGGGGGCACCCCGCTCCCACCCCTCTCCCGGCAGCCTCGGACCAGCTCTGAGTGCTTACGCCAGCGGCCCTTCATATTTCATGATCTGGTAGGCACAGTCCCAGGTGCTCTTGTACTTGTGTGCTTCGAGCCCCTGCGAGAAGGAAGAGGGGTCAGAGTCTCAGAGCCAGGGAGTGCCCAGGATGGATTTTGGAAGTGACATGGGGAGCTGCAGGTTAATCAGGCCACTGTCTGCAACTTTGGGTCACTGACCCTGGCAGGGACATACTCCACATCTGTACAAATACCTGCCAAAGACAGAGCCACTGCCATCTGAGCAAACCATTTCAGAGCACCATGCATGTCCTCCAGGCCAGAAAGGACAGAGCTTGCTGCTACAGGACTTTTAAAAAAATGCAGAGTCCTTCCCCAGTTCTCCCACAGCTTCGGGAGCCTGCCCCAGGAGCTGTGTGACCCAGAGCAAGTGATTCAACCACATCAAACACAGAGGGGTCTTGAGGCCGCACAGCAGTGCGGCGGGGGCACCATCTGCTGAGCTTCAAACAGGGGTTGCTCTGGGTGCAGCCCCTGAGAGTTGGCCGGTCACAGCCACAGCAGCACTTTGGGATTCAAATCTCTCCATTTCCCCCCGATTAAACACCCCAGAGGAGGCAGGGGTGCAGGAGGTGACAGRGGCTCCCACGTCACCAGTGCTGTACCTGCATCCTGGTTTTCACCACATCCAAGGGGGTGTTGCCAAAGACACTTGCAGCTCCTGCAAGGGCTCCGAAGATCCCTGTGATGAAGGGGTTGATGACCTTGTTGGGATTATCCCCTGGAAAAGAGAAGAGTGGAACAAGGAGTATAAGGCAAGGAGCAAAGGCAGAGCACTGGTGCAAGGAGGTGCAACGACAAGCAGAGCAGAAGTGATGGAGCCCAGGAGGAAGGTCCTCAGATTCACTGGCTCACGGGTAGGCTTAGTGCTGTGCAGCAAGCAGGAGCCCCGCGGTGTCTGGAGGGACAGGGGGAGTGAGGAAACCGCAGGAGAGCAGTCACTAGCTGCCGGAGGCCAGAAGACATTTGCAGAAGGAGCAAGGCAAGCAGTAACCCTGGGTGGGCAGGGCAGGGAGCAGGAGGTGAGCACCATCTGGTGGTACCAGCCCTGGAGGGCAGAGGACCAAGTGGTCCCAGAGCTCCACACAGCACTCAGGAGATGCAGAAGGATAGTGCTCCAGCTGGGAGCCCCAGTACAGGGACAGCTCAGCCCCATGAGCTGAGGGTGCCCCTTTCCCCTGGCCTTTCTCCTCCTTCACAAAAGGCCAAGAYGACAGAGGACGCTTTGGTGGAAACTCCTAGCGTGTCCCCCACAGATGGTCTCAGGCAGCTGGTAGGCACAGCCAGGACAGCCTGGGGAAGGYAGGGCTGGTGGACAAGACGCTCAGTACCTTTGTACCAGTTCTTGAGGGATGTCATGACGAAGAAACGAATGGCCTGGTTCGATCCTTGCTTGAGGACGGTCGCAGTTAAGCCCTGGTAGGTCCCCTTTAGCCCTGCAGCAAGGAAAGGCATCAGAGGGGAGCCCCAGCTTCGTTCTCACCACCACCCCAGGTGTCCCACATCAACAGGGTCCCACRTGGCACCACCACATCCTCAGACAGACACAAAACCTCCCTGTCAGCCTCCCCACGCTACCAGGCCACTCGCGGCCCACGCGGGGACAACCTCGCACCACAGGGCTGCTGTTTCAGAGGCACCCCCCAGCCCAGCAGYGAGGGAGCAGATCCCAGGCCGTGCCCCACCACCTGCCCCCGCTCCATCCCCACAGCATGTAGGCCTGCTCCCCAGGGACTYACCCTGCTCCCGAACAATCTCCCTCACACCATGGAAGAAGCCGCGGTATTTGGGCTGAGGAGAGCACTGATCATGGATAAACTTCACCTGTGGGGAGACAAGACATTTGTCCCAGCTGAGGCAATGGGAGAACAAGAAGGCTACCAGCCACCTCTTGCTTTGCTCCAAAGAAGGTGCTAAAACCGAGTGGAGCCACGTGGCCAGGCGACTCCGAGCAAGGCTGTGCGCGCAAGTCTATGCCCGCAGACCAGCAGCACGTTTTGCAGAGTGAAACCTGGAGAACTGACAACAGAGGCTGCAGGGATCACGTCCATACGCGAATCTGCAGCAGGGACACGTGAAGCGAGGAGACAACCTCAGAGTGGGACGGGGCCAGCTGCGAGCAGGCAGGCCCAGGCAGGCTGGGCCGGCGCTGGAGATGCACTGCGGGGAGGAGGGGCTTTGGCGCAGGTCACTGCATCCATCTTGGCAAGCAACTGGGCAGGTTTTACAGCGTTAAAACAGGTGATGGCTCCTGAGCAAAGCCCAGAGGGATTCCTCCCCCAGGAGCAAGATGACAGAAAGGAGCTATGGCATTAGGGTCTGATCCCTCTGTTATACTCGCAAAATTTAGGTCTTCCCTTAGGAAACCAACCAGGCAGAGCAAACCCTCGGCTCCCCTCATGTCTTCAGAGACCCACCACGAGGGGGCACCCAAAWCCTGAGGATCTCCAGCTCCACCTCGCTCCAGATCCATCCAACCCCCAGGCTGGTTCCTCCAAGCTCTTGGGTGAGGGAAATGCCAGAGCAACATCAAGGTGGTCCCTCCCAACACAGGACCCCTCCAGCTCCCTGGCCAACGTGGCTGGCTACTGCAGAGTGGCATCTTCCCCTGGCCTGGGACAGCTGGTTTCGCCTCCTACCTTTATGGTCTCCATGGGACACACCACCACCACAGCCTCGGCCACGCCGGCGCCCAGCCCGCAGACGAGGCCCCGCGTGCTGTCCAGCTTGCCCTGCTCGTCTCTCATCTGGTTGCTGAGGAACTCAAACATGCCGAACCTGCGGAGGAGGCCGCGGTGCCGACGCTGAGGGCACGCAGGCACGGGGCGGCACCCCAGGGGACGGCAACACGCCCCCCGGGGGGGCAAGCAAGCCCGGCAGAGCGAGAAAGGGGAAGGCGGTGCCGCGGGCCGCGCGTCGTTACGGGGGACGGCAGGGCCGCGCGGGAGGGCAAACRCGGATCCACGACCCCGCGCCGCCACCGCCCGGAGCAAGCCCACCGCGTGGCCGTGGGGCGGGCCAGGACGGCTGGCCTCCCGGGGCCAAACCCGCTCCGTTTCCGCGGGCCTCGAGCCACTGGCGATCGCTGCGCGGGGTCCCCCTCGGGAACAGGGCACCTACCTCACGGCGGCCTTCGGGATGGAGCCGTACACCAGCGAGCTGAGCCCCCGGTACAGCCCGCGAACGCCATGGTCACGGACAGTCTGCTTCACGCAGTCGCCTGGGGCAGAGCACGCGAGCAGGGCGTCACCCGAGCCGCCGAGCCCGGTCCGCGCGCCCGCCGCCCCCCGGCCGGCCGGCCGCCAGACCCGCAGAGGGGCACGCTGCCAGCCTCGTGGCTCCATCCCRCACGCCCGGAGACCCTCCAGACCTTTCCGACCGGCTCAGGCAGGGCTGTCACGCCGGCCCGGCCCGGCCCGGCCCGGGAGGCGCTGGCCACGCAGCGCCCTTGCTGGCCCCAGCACCGCACAAGGACCAGGCTCGCCCAGCACCAGAGCTCAACGTCTGCCCGCCGGTAGCAAGGGAGATCTCGGYGCTGGTGGCCCCACGCAGATACGCCCCACCTGAGCGGCCCACGCGCCGCCCGGGCTCTGCGCTCACCGATGCCCTTGTAGCGAGGCGGGTTTGCTTTTTCATCCAGCTGCAGCTGTGTCTTCACGTACTCCGTGGGGAATGTAATGCAGATCTCGATGCCTCCCGCGAGGCCTCCTGGAAGAGAGAGCAGGGGATACAGGGGGCCCTGCGCCCGGCAGCACAGCGCCAGCGCGGACACACGGACCGCAGCCCGCCGGCTCCCGGGAGGAGAGGGCCGCGTTTCCGCGAGCGGTTAGCAGACGAGCCTTTTGCTTTGGAAACCGCTCACGTAGGTGCTCGTGGAAGCAACTGCTCCTTCGCCGACTGGCAGGGCAGATGTCTTCCCAGCCATGGCGAAGAAGGGGCTGGCGACGGCCGGCTCGCTCGGGGCCGCCCCGCGCCGCAGAGCCCTGCTCTCGCACGCACCGTGAGCAGCACATCGGTATTTCTGGCCCGTGGCCCAAGCCCTCAGGAGCGCAGTTCGGTGGCTGCAGGGATTTGCCTGCCCGGGAGGGGACAGCCGGACGGAGCAAGGTCAGACAGACGGACYCACGCGGTGCTGCGGGCAGATGCTGGCCGGGGTGCAGGTGCTCCCAGGTGGGGGCTGCCCGGCCCCACGCTCCCCCCCGGCCCGCAGCCCTGCTCCTGGCTCTGGCCGCTGCCAGCCGCCCCGTGCTGCCAGCTCTCCCCTCCACCCCGGGGCTCGCTGCAGCGCCCCGGGGCTCRCGAGCGTCCGGCGGGTCACGCACGCGCCTCCCACCCCTCGAATCCTGTTCCTTCTGCGAGGCACAACGCTCACCCCAAATTCAGCAGCATTTGCCCCGCACCCGAGGGCGGCACGGCCCCGACACGCCCCAGGGTGGTGGGACGTGCCTCCGCTCAGCTCCGGCAGCCCAGCGCCCGCAGGAGCCCAGCTGCAGACCCCGCTCCAGCAGGCRTGCAATTACAATCAGCACCATCCTGCGCCCTGCAAGCGGAGGCTGCTGGGCACTGATTGCGCTGGCTGAAGACGTTCCCTCCACGCACTACAGCTCGAGCTGCTGCCAGCATCCACACAGCTAGCAGTTTTGGCTCCAGCTGTCTTTGCTCCTCTCTGCACACTTGCCGCTTGCTGCATCCTCCGAGGATGCCGTGCCAGATTTAACTCTGACTTTGCTGCAAGCTGGCGCCTTGCATCTGGCCAAACCACTTCTCCCAAACATGACTCACACTGAAATCGCTGCAAAGGATCAGGAGAGAAAGGGGGCGGGGGGAGGAAAAAAAAAAGAAAAAAGCGCCTTTCATAACGGCTTGTGGGTGGCTGCATCAGGAGAGAAAGCACGTGAAGTGTTTGCTTTGGACGAGCTGCTCCCCAGCAGACGCGTGACGGCTAACCCTGCCCCAGGGCCGCCTCTCCTGCGCAGAGCCTTCCTCCCCGCRCTCCTCATCACTCCCGCCAAGTCACCTCCCACCGCCATGGTCGCTGGAGCTACYGACGGAGCAAAACCCACCCGCGGCAGGAAACCCAGGGAAGCCGGGCTGCTCCCCGGCAGCTCGTGCCAAAGCGCAGCCCCAGAGCGGCCCGCGGTGCCGAGGGCTCGTCCTGGCCCGCGTGGTGCTTATCAGCAGGCTCCCAAGCGCCCCACGAGGGAGCCCGTAGCGGCCCCGACTGCCAGCGGCTCCGGGGGTCCCGGGAATGGGCTTGAGGACGGCAAGCCCACGGCCAGGGCTCACGGGAGACGGCTCTGGCCTCCAGGAAGCCCTAGCTCCTGCACCAGGAGATCGAAAAGTTTATCATGTGCTGTCAATTTCTTGGTACCACGGCAAAGCCTCCACGCCTGCAGAGAGGGACCCACAGCCTCTCGAGAGCCAGCGGGCAAACCGCAGAACCCCCCAGTGCAGCCCGGCTTCCACCTTCCCTACGTTTTTCTGCCACTTGTCTCGCAGGCCGGGCACCGGAYGGGCGAGCTCGGCACGGGCCGGGCCGACGGTGCTCCAGGCCGGGGCCCGTGGGCTCCTCTGAACGGAGCCGCTCTGCGAGCACCAGCCGCTTTCACCGGCGTGGGGACACAGCCCCGGGCAGGGGCCCGTGGGCTCCTCCGAACGGAGCCGCTCTGCGAGCACCAGCCGCTTTCACCAGCGCGGGGACACAGCCCCGGGCAGGGGCGCGCGGGCTCCTCCGAACGGAGCCGCTCTGCGAGCACCAGCCACTTTCACCAGCGCGGGGACACAGCCCCGGGCAGGGGCGCGCGGGCAGCGAGCCGAGGACGAGCCGCGGCGCCAGGCCGGCCCGCGAGCCTGGCAGCGGGCACAAAGGCRGCTTTCTTGCCTTCCCGGCCGCTTGGCCCTCCCAGGCAGGGAGAAAAAGCTGCTGAGCCCAGTCGCRCCCCAGGAGCTCGGCCAGCCCCCGGACCCCTGCCTCGGCCGGGCGCGGGCMGGCGAGCAGGCGCAGACGGGTACCAGAAGGAAGCGACGGGAGACGAGCGCAGCCATTCGGGCCTCCACAGCTCCCTCTGCCCCGGCAGCGC
Organism: Rhea americana; assembly: GCF_003343005.1. Lineage (NCBI taxonomy): Eukaryota > Metazoa > Chordata > Aves > Rheiformes > Rheidae > Rhea > Rhea americana. The sequence continues at coordinate 1,620,913 of NW_028186050.1, read as the reverse complement.
GAGAGGAAAGCGCAACCCGCTCCGCAGGGCCGGCCGGCCGCCCCCAAAGGGACCCCCCCGAGGACCTGGGGCCAGGCCGCAGCCCGGGCAGACGCTTCGGCCCGCTGCCGCCTCACGGGCCAGCGCTCGGGAGCCGGAGCGCGGCTCGCGGCTCCTTTGGGAACGACGCTCGGCACGCACCTCCGCCGGCCCCCGGCCGTCCCGGCGGCAGGGGCAGCGATGGGCAGCGCCGCGACCGCAGCGTCCCCGAGCGCCTCGGGGCAGCACGCCCGGCCGGCGCAGCGGGCTAGCTCGGGGCGGCAGCCGCGGCCCTCGTCACGAGCTCAGCTCCGAGCGCGCAGAGCGCCARGAGCCCCAACCGCGCCGCCGGCTCGTTTCACGGCTCTCCCAACCGCTGCCGCCCGGCAGCCCGCAGCAGCCGCCTCCGGACTCGGACAGGGAGCTGGATGCAAAAGGTCTCCCCAGCCGGCAGCCGCCTGGGAGCAGCTGCCCGCGGGGACGCGCCGCAGCGAAGCCCGCTCCTGCGGCGCCAGCTCGGCTCCCCTCCCTGCCCCCCGGCGCYGCGCCGCGCGTGCCGGCAGCCGCAGCGCCAGGCCCAAATCCCACGGGAAGGGGCCCCGAGCAGGCACTGCAGAGGCACTTCGCGCCTTTAGGTAATTTTCTCCTCCCTTTTCCTCTCCCCGCAGCACAAGCCGCCTGACAGGCGGCCTCATCCCTCCCTGGAACAGCAACTGATCAAAGGTGCTTCCCTCCCCTCGCAGCTTCCTCTCCCCATGCCATTTTATTCCAACAAAAATCTACTTTTATGCAAATAAATTGCTCCATTCCCCACAAGCTGGCTGAGCACTGGCTCCTCACAACACGCCTCCCTCGCCGGGAGCGCAGAGCGCTTTGCAACCTGTTTACCCGGACTTTAACCAGCAGGTTTAGCTCTTGCCACACCGCAGAGTCAGCACGAGCAGCCGACGTGAACCGCTTAGGAGGTGAAAGAGCAGGCGAGAGCGAAGGCCCAGCCCAGGCCCGGGGCCGAGGCTCACAGCTACTAGCTGGACGCAGCAGAGCCAAAGGAGCGAGGACGTCCTTCACCTGGGGACGCGGCTGCAGCTCCCGCACRCTGCTCCGGAGAGCTGGCGGGACGGAGGAAAGGGACGGGGCTCGGGGGGCAGCGCGAGGGCACCGGCCCGGCGAACGCCGCGCCGCGTAGCACRGCTCGAGCACAGCCAGCCGCTGCGCCAAGCGTCTCGCCGTGCCCGCCGAGGTCTCCGCGCACACGACGCCAGCGTGCGCGCAGCCCTCCAGCAGGCCCTGGGGACGCCACCAGCCACCCCCCGCCCAGCTCTCCCGACGCGGCTCCCCGGCTCGGGCTGCAGGACCCTGGCAAGGACAAGACAGGCGCCAGGCCGGGGGGACACGGGCACCTGGGAGAGACGAGCAGAGCCCAGAGCAGCGTCCAGCACCGCCCTGAGGACYAGCACAAATCGAGCGGCTGCAGCTGGAGGAACCCCCTAGCTAGGTACCCCCCCAAAACCGCAGGTAGCATCCACCATCCTCTTCTGGGGAGCAGCACAGGCTCCCGTCAGGAGCAGGAGGGGGCAAGGGCCCTCTGCACTGGTCCCGCCATGCCTCTCCCTCCTCCCAGCGGAGCAGCAGGGGTCCGYGGGCTCTGGAGGACCGCAGGTGCCTGGAGAGGGTCCGCGGGCTCGCGGCCTCTCTGTTTCAAGGGCAGTTTCACATGCAGATACGCAAGCACCTGATTTCCATACGAAGAGCTCCTTTTGCTCCTTTTGACTTCAGGTCTCACTGGAGCCTTTCATCAGGCCAGCATAATTATTCCCAAGGGTCTGGAAGCAAGGGACCAGAGCTCGAGCTGCAGCAGGGTCGGGAAGGCAGGGCTGACGCACACCTGAAACACCCCTCGTGCAGGCCCTGGAGCTCGAGGCCCCCCGGGAACAGAGCCGCTCTTACCTCTTCACCGTCCCCAGCAGCGGAGGGGGACGATCCTCGAGCGCCCACCTGCACAGGGCAGCCGTCCGGCTTGCAGAAGGTGCAGGAAGGCGCGCGCCGAGCGGCTAAGCCTCGAGACAAGCTACGTGGAGCCGCAGGGTAGCGCCCGACAGCCCTGCCTGGCTTGTGCCCACCGTGCTTACGGCTCCTTCCCTCCTGAGGGTACTTTGGGCCTTTCCCTGTTAGCCAGGGCATCCTTCCCTGCTTGGGGAAAAAAAAAAAAAAAATACAGACTGAAGCCCATCAGGGTGCTAAGAATCAGGGAGCCAGAAATACTGATTTCCAGCTCACTGCTGCTGCTCTCTGCRCCCCGTCTCCTACGCCAGCAAAGCCCTCCCGGCGCCGGCCCCCCTCCCCGCTGCAGGGCAGCCAGGCCCTCTCCGGGGTCCACCAGCACCCGCTACTCTGGGCTCCAGCCATCACTCAATTACAGTAATTAAGCTAAACAGTGGAGAATTAATCAATCAGTCTAAGCAGTCTACCATTTCTCCAGCAGTGAAACYGCCTCAACAGGCTTCCACCCTCCCTGCCCCCTTCCTCCTGCCGCTGGCTGCAGTCCTCTGTGGGTCGTGTTGTGAAATGGGATCAGGGAAGGCGCCCGGCTCGGAAACGGGGGCATCGCGCCTGGGATGTCTCGGCCTCTCGGGCCAGCCCGGCGGCACGCTCCCTGCGGCGGCTCGCTCGGGTCCCTCCACCAACGCGCCCCGTGAACCAAGCATCTTGACGGCTTTCACTTTCCACCTGAAGCCCTCAGAGAAAACCAGCCCCGGGCTGCCCCATGGGAGGACGCGTGAAGAGGCACAGGGGAGCACCATATTCACAGCCCAGCTGCTTCCCTGGAGCCGGCTTAGCAGGCCATTACCTGCACTGCTGTTAGGAGGGGAATAAACCAAGCATCCTGCATCAGGTCACCTTCACTCGGGAAATGTCCATGCACAGCGCTGGAGACATCCAGGCCCCTGGCRCACCTCCCATCTGGCCTGGGGCAAGGCCAGCAGGGAGCACTGGGTTTCATCAGGTTCATCAGTAAATACATACGTGGCCACATTCGTCATGGTAACACGCTACGGCCAGGCTGGCAAAAGCCTGATTCCCCCTCGGGAATATACTGAACTACAAACATGGAACGTGCCTCTGCACCCTGCGCTGTCAGATGGGTAAACAGCCCTGTGCAAACAGCGCTGAGATAATACTGCGGACTGGGATGGAGTAATCTGTCCCTAATCTTACTGGAACTGTCCTGTTTCAACAGGCTGTTCTTCCACAACTCCCCTGTGCATCTTTTTTTCTTTGTATTTACATAACAATAATGTAATAATTCATTTTATAATATATTTTAAACCTCTGGGCTGTAAGTAACAACAAAAGCCATTTCCTTTTGCCTACGGTTACAGCACCCTCTGCCTTCAGCGCAGACATCTCCCCTGGGGCCGGCCGAGCCCGCGGTCTGGGCTCAGGACCTCCCTGCGCACCGTTCCAGCACCGCCGAGCCCCAGCTCCGCAGCTGGAGATCAGCACAGGGGAAATGCCAGCTCCTGGCCGACCCACTGCTCCACTTCAGACAGCTACATAAAAACACATACAGAAATCTTTCTAAAGGCGACGCAGAGCTGACATCGGAGCTGAGGGCTGCTGGACATCTCCCCAGGAAGGTCCGTGTGAGCTCTGCCCCGGCATGGGGCGAAGGAGCACGGCTGGCACTGAGGTTTCCCTGGGGAGTCTCCGTTCCCCCAGCCACTAGCGCAGGGATGGGAAGCGCCCTCATGCAGCTCCAGGTACAGCCCAAGCACAGCGGCATCTGGCACAACCTGCCCCAGCAGGAGCTATCAACCAGCCTCCTCCGTGGTTTGGCCAGCCATGGCTTTGCACACCTTGCACCCAACACAGATGCCTTCACCGGTGTTAGCAGCTCCGTTAGCTCAGCTCCATGTGGATGGAAGATGGCAAAAACACCTTAAATATGCCGGCATTTTAGCTAATTCACAGCACTAGTCACTTGCCAGATGCTCTGATCTTTCATTTCAGAGCAATTTGCTGGTCACTTCAGGCAAAACGTCTCTCTGGGGGCTTTGATTTGGCCCAGAGACGTCAGTGGGTGCAGGGGGGGGTGGGGGGAATGACAGCTGGAGCCTGATGGTACAAAGCACTGGAGCATAGCAGGAGAAAACAGGCAGCAAAACCCATCTCCTGCTGACAAGAGGTGGCCTTGAGACCTCAACCAACAAGAAGAAGGTCATCAGAGCAGGGACTCTGCATTGGCATGCACTGTGCAGGGCCACCAGACATGAGAGATGCTGCAACATCCCTGAGCTGTCAGCTCGCCTTGCTGATCATCGAGGAAGACGGATGGCTCTTTCTGATCATTTACGTCAACCAGGGGAAAACGGTACCCTGCAGAATGTCAAGCAGAGCAGATGTGAAGATCTCAGAAACACACAGTTCAAGGCTTGGGTTTAACCCCAGCTCACCCAGAATTAATTCAGACCAAAGAAGCTGAGCAGCTCGACGCAGTTTCCCAGTCCTGCACTTTGACAGCCTCCTTCCCCCACCACAGTTCTAAGGCCTGGGGTCTGCTCTAAGATACTGCAGTAGCTGCAGTCCATGGAAGCTCACAAGCACGCAAGGACATGCTCAAAGGACAGTATGCGCCAGCAGAAACCTCAGCCCAGTATGATACCCAAATGACCCAATGAGTTCCCTCCATACTTGCTGATCCTTCCCATGGCCCTCAGAACAAAGTGCTGCATTGGGCCCACCATCTGGATTCTCTAATTTAGCACCAACGTCCATGTGGGGAACATCTCTTCAGTGAGCCCCAACTGACATCCATGTACATCTCAACAGCAGAAGCAGCCAGCGAATGCACAGGACCCACAGCCATCCCCAAGCAGCACAACCTCCTTCACTCCTCCCCAGGAGGCCCTGGCAGCCCAGAGGGACTTGGCACATTCGAGAAAGCAGTCCTGCTTTGTAGGGAGCAAGATGCAGCTTTCACACCCAGCCCCCAACTTCCTTCTCCTGTAGGAACAAGGTGTCCTAAGAGGGATCATATCAAGGGACTAGCAAAGAAGAAAAAACTTAGAGCCCTAGTTACTGCTTTGTTTTTCCGAGTAACCCCAGGCTCCCTGCTGAAGCTGCACGCTGAATGCCCCAGGGTGACAGCCCTCCTCACTCCTGCTGGTGCTCTCAAAGGGACCTCAGTGCCCACCACTGAAAGACATCGCCATTTCCCAGTGGTACTCAGTGTGTCTGGCAAATATCAGAGCAACTGCCACAACCATTTCTGGCTCCTTCCAAATCAGGAACAGCGTAGGACAGCATCTACAAGTGCCGTTTCCCTGGCCAGGGAAGGTGACAGCAGGCAGGAACAGCAATAGCACACCAGACCACAGCCCGGGGGGGGGGGGGGGGAATGGCTCACAGCGATACCAACCACAGGCCAGGAGCAGGGCAGCTGGTAGCTCTTGTGGGATTGAGCAGACCATGGGCTTCAAAGCTGGCTAAAAACAGAGCAAGGCTGTACTTAACTCCGGGCAGAGCAGGCAAAGCCATTCGCAGGCAGCCTCTGCTAGCCAGGAGGGAAGTCCTCCCACGGAGGGCAGGGGCGAGGGGGCTTGCTTCTTACACTGAGACCAGAAGCGGTCATACCGGGCTCTGAACGGTCCTCTGCAAGCTGGTCTCAAGCTGACCTAAATGTGTTGTGGTGCCCAAAAAAACAAGCAAGGAGATCTCCAGGGAAAGTAAAGACATGGTTATTATTCATTTCAGCAAAAAGCTTGCCTTTGTGTGTGCAAGTCGGTCTTTTAGCCAAGCTTAAACTCAGGGAGGTTATGTTGAGCCTTTGTGTCRTACAGCTGTGTGGTTTCTGATCCAGGACTAGGATCCCCAGACCAACTCCACAGTATCAGTTCAGAGCCGAGTCAGGGGTTCTTCCCCTCTCAAAGGGAAGGCAGGAATAAAACAACAGCAGACACCCAAACCCACCAGGCATTCCCCTGCTTGAAGGCAAAGGACTGAGATTTCCCGGAGCGCAGCACCTCCGGAGCCAAGTCCCGACGGCGGTGCCCGCCCGGGCGGCCAGGACGGCTCTGCTGCGCCGATGCACTTGCCAGCAGCGCTCTCAGCTGAGGCACAGCAAGGCGGACTGCTGCCCTGGCATACAGCTCCAGACACTAAAGCTGGACAAACACCAGCCCATTTGCAAATTGCTTGTAATTCTTCCTTTGTCCTTTGTGACAGCCGAAGGAGGAGAGCTCCTGGAGCAAGAGCTCCACTTCCACCTCCTAGGGAGCGCCAGACGCTCCCTGCTCCCGTCTGGCAGTGGATATCCACCCATGGCGTGATGGTGGCTGGATATTTAACTCCACTGGGACACAGGGACAGTGCAGCTGACACAGCACAGTAGATCAGCCCACTTTGAACACCTCCGGCTCTCTCAAACACAGAGCTCCGGGGCACAGACACCTGCGGGGCAGACCGACAGTTGCCTGAGAAACCCCAGGAACATCAAACAGCTGGAAGCCAGCACAGAGACGCGCAAACGGCGCCGCACCCCCGCGGCGGGGCCGAGGGTTAACACCAGCTCTCTCGCACTTCCGCGGTGCCTTAGCGCAATCAGCCGCCGCAGAGGCCCGCTAAGGAGCCACGG
>NW_028186050.1:1570471-1613426 GCF_003343005.1 Rhea americana | reverse complement strand
ACGTTTGTAACAGGCCAGGAAACCAGAACGTCCCCAGGCTGGAGGAGTCCCTGTGCCTGCGAGCTCAGGCAACGTTTAGTTTTCCTTTGGGGGCTGCTTATCCGCTCTTCCGAAGCGACTAACTCGCGCAAAGCTCGGTCTGGGCGCGCGGGCAGGGGCCGGCAGCCGCCTCCACTCGCTCCTGGCTCACAGCCGCGGGGCAGAGCGCTGGGGAGAAACCGATGTTTCCCTCCCAGTCTCGGATGTGAGGGAAGGCGGGGGAGGCTAGCCGGGTCCTGGAGGGCCGCCGCGCTCTCCCTCCCCCCGCGGCAGCCACCGGACTCCGCTGAGCAGGCCACGCTACGCGCAAGAGCCTCCCCAGCTGCGCGTGCAGCGCCCGCCCGTCGAGGCCGGCGGCCCGCTGCGGCCTCGACCCGCTGCGATCGCGGCGCGGCAGGCGGGCAGCCGGCCTCGTGAGAAACTTCACCGCCTCGCGGCCGGGGAGCAACGCGGCTGCGGCTCTGCGGCTCAGCCGCCGGCAGAAAGGACAGTTCGGGAGTTAGAAGCACCGTTAGTCTGCTGGCATTGAAAATGAACGCGTGCTTCCATTGCAGCCCCCGCTCCCAGAAGAGGAAGCCAAAACTACAAACCATTTCAGAACAGGGTTCTGCCGATTGCAGCGTTTGCAGCGGCAAATCCACCCTGCTGCCTCATATCGAGCGTAAGGTGATGGCCAAGATGCAACCCCGGGCTGGCGTGCAGGACGGCGGTGGGCAGAACCGCTCTCCGTACCCACCTCCGCCGCAGGCCGCGGTCACGCAGGAGAGCGCCTGGACGGACCCCGTCCAACGCCGCGTGCTCCTCCGCACGCCGGCTCCACTGCAGCACCCRCCCAGCTTTCCTGCACAAATTCACCAGTGCAAGACGCTTTGTTTTCTGCTTAATGCTTGACAGCTAGAGACCCATTTCAGCAGCCAGGAGTATCTAGACCCCTTTATGTAGACCTGTAACCACAGGGAGGCCGTGCGCTCCACATCCTCATGCACTTGCCAAGCCAAGCACGCTACTGAACTTCAAAGGCTCTGTCAGCAAGACTTCAGCACTCCTTCACCAGCATGAAAGCCAAGTCTGCACCCCGGCACCGCTCTCCGGATGAGCGCTGACCACTCGAACCTGTGCAAGCACAGAGCCCCAGGGCCACCTTAACACCACCGCGAGGCTCACGTTTACGGTCATGCTCCAACTTCAACATGACCACACACAGTCACCTCTTCACTTCGAGTCCAGCACTGAGAAAGTAAGGGGAAGAAAAAAAAATGCATGTTTTTCGTTGCTATTGTCCACCTTATTCTGCTTTTTACATAAGCCAGTGAGTTGCTCCCATCCYGGTACTCAGCTTATCTGGAGCTCACAGCAGCCACTTTCAAGGCATAAGAGGAATAAAGACAACAGGAAGGAACGAACATTCATAGTCCTATTCATAGAGGCAGGGCAGCTAGTTAGTGATTTGGTTAACAGTACTTGGATGGCAAAAAATAAGATAAATCCTCCTTTTAAAGATGGCAAGCAAATGGAAATGCATGCAGATTTCTGATTAATGTCTGCAACACCTCACTAACTTTCTTGTCTTTCCATGAAATTATCATAGTATGTTCGTGCATGCTAGAAGACATGTATACTACTGCTGTGAGGCCACGATTACCTTCATGGCAAACACTGGCTGTTACAGGTTCCCAAATCATCAAGCCACCAAGACCTGGGCACAGTCTCATCCCTTTCCAAGAAAGTATTTCAGCACAGGCTTAATTATCATCAGTCTCAATGAGATAAACAGTGGTGCTTACTTTGCTGAATAGGGAACGGATTATTCATATTTAATCACATGGCAGATTACAAACCATCACAACYTGACCTCCAAGAAGCTGCTAACAGCATTTGTCAGCAGAAAGACTGAAGGAGAAGACCATCCAAGGAGGATAAGCAACCTCTGAAACACTAGAGGTTGCAACAGGTGTGTTTTAAATCCCGTAAGTGACTTAAATCTTAGCAAAGACTTGACCAGGCCTGAGAGGTCAAGAGCATTTCCAAGGGACAGGGTGGTCAACACATAAAAGGGCAGCTACTGTTATGGACAGGTTATCAAGTCCTGTATCTCACTGCTCTGGATCCAGGAATTTTCATGGCTGGTGGCTGGCACTTGTTCCTGCTGCCATAGAAACAGATAAAAGAATTTTTAAATACACAGTCAAGTACTATTGTAGCCTGTACACCCCATGTCATCCCTCCAGAGCTAGCAATCAGAGAATTGAAAAGAACTACTCAGGATGAAAGCAACCAGAATGAAAACCTTCCCTCTGCAGCTTTCACAAGGGATTTTTTTTTAATGAACACAAACACTGATTGCAGACAGAAYCTTTGATGATCCTAGAAAGCACAGAGACCATAACTACACCTGATCAGTTCCAATTTGTTTACTCCCCTGCCCCATCCTTCCCTCTCCCCTAAAAAAACATTTCCTTTATTATTGCTTGCACACACCCTGGTTTCATGGACCATCAGAAGCAGTCAATACAGGACAGATAACTTYGTATTACGTATCCTTGTATCAGAAAGAACCTCTGTGTCCCACTGGAAAAACAGCTCCACTGTTATCAGAATTGGTCAAGAAGTGTTTTCCAGATATCAACCGTTGCAAATGTTTCTTACTAATCCGCAGCACCTGCGGTCTTACAGTGCGATAAGGAAACGTATTTCCTCTCAGGATCCCTGAGAGAACAAATGGCTCCTTTACGCATAACAGACTGGTTTCAAGGGAGAAGAGATCGTATTTAGGATTTCCGAGTCAGTGCTCCAYCAGCTTCAGGCGCAAGCAGCAGGAGCCACTGTGGCTATGACGAAGATGATGCTATTCCAAAACAACTTGCATGATTCCCACTTGAGCACGCACGCAGAACGAGCTTCCGTTGCTGCTCAAGAGTACTCACCAAGATCACCAACATGGATTCGCTAAAGCTTTATCTCCAACCCTGTGGCTTAAAACTCCACACGGGCTCCAAGGTTCCTAGAGCCCCACAGAAGTCCTGTTACCTTAACATTTTGAGTGTGCCTGATGCAACTCAGAAGATAATTGAAAATCATGTACTACATACAATGCTTACAGCATTTAGAGCATGGTTATGTTTTCCTCATAGCATGATATATTAGTAAAAGAAACTATTCAAGTTGACAAGCCCAGTTAGTGATTTACCATATATGAGGCCATTTCCCCACCTCATACCTCTGAAAAGAGGAAGCATCATCCAAAAGGAACGCTGCTGTCTAGAGACTTAATAACAGCCTTGTCCKTACCCAAATTTGCTTCTAATTTCCTTTCTGGATAGCCAGCACTTTGGGAATTTGTGCTCTGGATAATATTGGAGATCAGAAGAAAAGGATGTATCAGGTGACTTCATTTTTTTCCTTTTATAATCATTATCATGGGGGGGAGAACTATAGCTTTTTCAGATTAAGAGATTTTAAAGTCTTGATAAAAAGAGCAGACAAGACAAAAAAAAATTCTCATTGAGTTATCAAGCCATGTAGAACACGACTGAAAAAATGCCAAATTTGACTCTATTTTTAAATTCAAACACAAAAAAGAAAAGTAAGACTTGCCCTTCACTGATTGTATTTCAGGTTATGATTTTAATGCTTAAAAGCTTATATTAGCAAGTATTTTAGCTCAAAAAAAAAMCTGATGATTTCTGATACCTTCCAGAAAGGCCTAAAAGGCTCTAGAAGCAGAGACTTAGACTGAAACATACCTACACTAAGAATTTCGCAGCATGTTGCTAGTAAAACACAGGTCAGAAGCTGTCATTACCCTTGGAAAGGTGCCCACAGAATACAAGCAGCACTGAAAAACAAAGCCATTGTAACAACCACCAAGTCTTTGAAGGCTGAATGTCTGCTGAAGTAAAAGGTGTAAAAGAATAAAAAGACTCTAAAATCCATTAAACTGGACTGCTGCACCTGCAGGTTGCTATAGCAAGCACTAATTCACTTTGCATACAACTTAATTATACACCAATGTTATGAAGCACTCATGTCTTTAAGCATTTATCAGTTCTATGTTCAATAATGTTTCATCACAAATTCAAGATGTTCCAAATCCACTTTGTGGGAACAAGTGAGATTGAAACACTCTCAGGATACACTGTAAAACAAAAAAGAAATGCACTCAGACTGGAAACAGAAGTGACAAGCCAAAGAACACCCAAGGGAACACGAAGAACCCAGAAATACAGAAACAAATTCTACAGATAAGAAACATGCTCCATCACAAGGCAGTATATAAACTGCCTAAACTGCTTGTTATGGAAACCTGGTACATGCAGTGCTACATGTTCCAAAATTTGTAAGTTTTCTAGCCTCTCAAGGTTTTTTCAGTACAAATTTGACCCACTGTCATACCATTTTAATCATGCTATTAGTTTCTCAGTGGCTAAGTTCTAGCCTGCCAATTAAAATGTCACACTGAAACATAAACATTAACTATGCTGTATCTTGTTTTAATAAACAGCTTTGCCCAAGTATATCACATGTGACAAAGTACAAGCTTATCTACACTCATTTAACTCAGTGGACATCAGAAAATGAAGGACTGGCTTGTCTGTTTAAAGTTTAAGAAACACAGGAAAAATGTTTTACGCTTCTGAGTAATTGTTACTGGTTTTGCTAGGAAAAAAAAGGTTGTTTCCTGTTTTCTACAGCCTTAATAAAGGGTCCATGTCATGCTAAGTGCCAGCTTTTAGCAGTGTAATTGCTTATAAAAAAAAAGAAAAAAAAAGAAAGCTATTGCACCATAATTAAGTGTTGGACCTCAAGGTTACTACTTTTGCCCTTATCACCCCCATAACTACTACCAACTTGAATAGGCTGCCTAGAATTCTCTCGTTTTCTAAGTAGCAAAAACTTATGTTTTCCTCTGCTCTATTACCACTTCATCGTATAGCCCTAAAGAAATGTAGGTCTTAAGCACCACAACTTTACGTTGACGATAACAAGCAGAACTTACCACTGCGATGCATTCTTCCTGAATTTACAGGGCTGGCTGATCGGACTCAACAGAGCAGACAGCAGTAGCCTAGATGGGAATTTTGCTTCCAACAGCAGCTGTTTGTTAGACATTCTTTCTTCTCTACCCTTCACTCAGTGTTTGTAGCAAGACACCGGTAACCTTTAAAGATGTGAGGGAACAAAGCATAGTGCAAGGAGCTCTGGCACTGGCAGACTGAGAGGCTGAACACAGGTCAGAATTTTATGCCAAGATCAGCACATGTCCCTGCAGTCATTTGTTGAGAGATCAGTTTCTACCTAGCTTACAAGCCACTAAAGCAGCCGCATGGCAATGCTTATGAATTGCTTGTCATCTCTGATATCACAATTTGCCAGACTGGGGGAAGCCCCAATGAGGGCTGAGAGGAGCTRCAGAGGGAAATCCATCATTTGCTTCTCACAGGATAAGCATGTGTACGTAAAACCATGTACAAAGGGTCTCTATCAAGTTACTATTTGACCGTATCATGAGCCCAGAAGTTAAKCGCCAGATCCTGCACTCTGCAAGTTCTGCAGGAACAGACCCTTGAACATCATAGCACTACCCCAATTTTACTACTCTGGTGAGAATCAGCAAGAAACTTAAGCTTTAAATGAGGTTTTCTGCAAGACAATCTTATTTAACTTTTGAAAACTTGGATGGACACTAGAACTTCATAAACTGGATCACGTCCTCCACTTTAAGGTTAAAGAGGGGTTATTTCCTGCTGAGAATGACTTAACTGAGAATCAGATAGTGGAGTACTCTGTTATGCAAGAGTTTGTTCAGGGAATATGTTTCTAGATGCAATTTAGAATGTAAGTAGATCACYGAATTCACAAAAGCCATTACACTTAGCAAGGGCCTAAGATACCAGCAGAGTAACTAAAGTCAACCTTGTACTGAGAACACCATTATGTTCCTGTAATTAGATTCCTAGACTGAAGCTATCAAGGATCCTCAGATTAGCTCAATTCTCTACTGGTCATAAGACATGCTAGTATTTGATCCAGCAGTTTACTGTATTGCACTCTCAGCCTGTTATTGCCGCTATAAAGTCACAGGGAGTTTCCTGTGTGAAAGGAAGAAAACTCCCACAGCCATCCCACAAGCTAATCCCCAAACTGGTCTTCAGTTCCAGCTGCTGACTCAAATTCCTGTTGACATACAAGGATCTGTTTGCAAATAAGTAGCTGCGTATTATCTGGCTAATTCCTGCTAGGATTAAGTCTGGACAGAGTATAGGTTTGCTTGCACTAGCTGCTCAGTATTTCAAGCTGAGCCATTGAATGCTGATGGGTATAAAACCAAGCTTAGCAGGTTACAGCAACACTAAGAGAACCCTGGCTTGTATTAGGAAAGTGGATATGGCACCTTCTGGTCACTGCCCTGTATGACAGAAATGACAACATACTCATTAGAACTGTGCCAAGGGATACTCTGCTCTTACTGATTTCATGATCTGTTTCAATGGTTGGCATTTAAAGATGTTTTGTCCTGTTAAAGCAGAATTCAGTATGAAAGGTGTAAGCTTATATTAAAATATTTTAGTGGAGAAGACTATGAAGACTGAAGCGTCGCCCCCAGCACAACACTGAGCTTGCACTATTCCCGTTGTGTGAGTGAAGTCATGAAAGCATGTGCACAGGTTATGCTGCAGGAAGGAGTCACATGACAAGCTGTGTTGCTCCCTTGTTAAAAGGGAGACTGCAATTCCCTTTTAAATTAATTGCTAAGCAGTCCATGCTAGATGATTTGGACAAGTGTCCCTTTTCCTGCCTGGTACCCTTAGCTGCCATATTAAGAAGCTAGTGCTATTGTGGTAGTGCATTACTACCGAGCATTCCCACCCCCAAGATATTAAGACTAGAATCACACAGTGGATACTGCAGTTTTACATTTATAGTTGGACTTTTATAATATTCATGATTAGCACAAGATTCATAACCATAAATTATACATTGTTGTCTAAGTACATAAAATGTTAATGATACATGTATTTGAAGAGTGGCACAAAGTAGTAGTACATCCCTGTTGGCATTCTCAACGAAAGAGGTGGGTGGTTGACACGCTATTGATACTACTGCAGCATAGCAAAACTGAGTCACAGTTAACTGACTGTCAAGTCAGATGGTGCTGACTGCCCACCAGAAAGGGTCAGAACATGGTGTGGCAGGAAGCCATTGCCAGAATCAGTTAAAGGTGCAAATAAAAGTCAGGATTACAGCCCTCCCTACTGCCTCAATATTTTAGCAGCAAGTCCCCCCTCCCCAACCCTGACACTGTGCTCTTGCATCTCTAGTACTTTGCAGCCCATGCACACTCCAATGTTCACTTGCCACACAGCTGATATTTCCTTTAGTACCATTTAATGTCAACGAGTAACATGCTCTCCTCTTGTTAAACAAAAAGGATCTGGGAAATGTTTGCTCTCTGGTATGAGAAGATTTATTTTCTTTAAGTCTCAGATTTACTCCAGAAAATATAGAACAGACTCCACCTGAACCCCAACAGCATTGTCCAGAAAAGGAAACTTTCCCAATATTCCTCTAAACATTCAGAGCACAAATATTAGAAAGCTCATTTTCTTTTGCACATGAGACTGCAAAGAAAATGGGGTAGTCAGATGTACACAAGCTTTCAACAAATCATCATTAAGGAGATGCTTCACCAAATTGTTGACATCCCTGCTACTTCAGTAGCTTCAGCTAAAGCTTTAACAACTTGGTGCCAGGCATTTTCCCAGCTGCCTTCAATGGGCTTTGCAAAAGAAAAAAAAAATGCTCTCTTCCCCCTGGCCTCAAGCAGTTATTGCTATATGAGTTAGTGAAATAGTGCCTTAACTTCAGACAAGAGTCTCACAATGTCATTAACAAAAGCTGCCTTTCAGAGGTTGAAATGTAACCGGACAATAATCAATAAATAACAGTAACAGGCATCCGTTGAAGTCTCCTCACTGAGCAGGGCAGCAAGTGTTCAGCCAACAGAGAGTCATCTGTGCCTTAGAACCATTGTACACTTCTTGGAGAAGTTAAAAAGGGACGGGAAGGAAGAGAACAGAGACAGCAAAGGTCTGTCAGAGAGCTAGTTACATATTGAAACCATAAACAGGCGGCTGGGTGAATCCTGGCGCTGTGTATCCATATGGGAAGTTTGCCTGCGGAGGTACTGCACTGGGGCCTGCTGTCAACATCAACTGCTGGCCTAGAAAAACATGAGAAAAAGAAAATTAGTTTAAGAACCAAGGTTTTCCTTACACCAGCAGTACTATGGGACAGGATTATGAGGTTTTAGCTAAAACCAGCTGCTGTGCAAGCATATACTAGCATGTTACACTACAATTCAACATGCACCACGTGAAATGGGCACCAAGGCCATCTGCTCTTGCCATCAGAAAATTAAGAAAGCAAGGCAGACTTTGGATGAATACCCAACTGATACCGGGAGTGTGATTAATGTGGCTTGTTTTGAAGAGACCATATTGAAAGCCAAACAAACTGATATTGTTTCAATCATGCACAATCAGAATTGACAAGTAAAGTAATTCAAGTTATTAGTTAAGTAAACACAAAAGATCTCTTGAAAGATCTGTCTTCATTTTTAGGAGCACACATGCCTCATGCATATGTTAAATTCAGGTTAACATTTACATTAGACAGTGAACCAGTCACATCCTTCCCTTACCAGCCACTTCTAGGTGCTTGTTAGCAGAATGTCTCTTCAGAATGGCTTCTAAAATAGCAGTACGCTTGAGGACAGCCATGTTTTTGGCTACATATGTCTTAAAATGGATGAGCTAGAAAGCCAGTCTGCTTTTCTACTTGGAAGAGCAGAAAGCAGACACATTCCTCTTAGAAAGAAATACCAGGAGGAATTAGCATGCTCAGAAGTTATTTCTGAGGTTAAGCACACTGCGATGCCCCCTCTCCTGTTACCGTACTGAAAGGCTATTCCTAAGCTAGAATTCTGACCCATGTAAGAGGAGTAATACTTTGAAGAGTAGAAGTACTGTAGGAGTGAGATGTCACTTCAGCAACTTGCACAGTTCATCTAGCACAGACACAACCATCTTATTAGCTAGTGGAAACCAGCTTGCTTTGACTGGAGGCAGTCATTTAAGTTACCTCCATGAAGAGAGACCAGAGTGAACATAACTAATCAATTAGAACCAAGTCTTTCACCTACCAAATACTATTGGAGTGGGTTCAGCTACTTGTTCCTCTTCTTTTCTTAGGCTTTCAGAAGCATCAAGTTTATCCACCTACATTGAAGTGAACAGGAGATGTATGAAGGTTTTGCCTAGAGACTGTACCATCACATGAAAACTCTTCATGCCAGGT
Organism: Rhea americana; assembly: GCF_003343005.1. Taxonomy (NCBI): domain Eukaryota; kingdom Metazoa; phylum Chordata; class Aves; order Rheiformes; family Rheidae; genus Rhea; species Rhea americana. Next base: position 1,604,030 of record NW_028186050.1, on the reverse strand, counting down.
ACCTGAACTATCAAGTGTTCCCTTGTTAGCACAGGTTGGGGACCATAAAAGTCTGCATTCTGCTATGTTGTAAACTGCCCTCCCAGTTATTTAGTGGGAATAAATARTAGCTGGCAAACATAGCTGAGAGAGATCATGAATTTCAAGTGCAGTACTTCTTGGGACTGCCAGTCAAGCTACTGGTTTACTTGCAACTGTTAACCTAACAGCTTTCCAGAGTAACATTAAATATTGGTGTTACTAAAACTATTCATACTACAATGGATCGAAGTAATTGGAAGTTAACAATTAAACTAGCTTACATTGTTCTAGTTATGACCTAGGATTGTCACTATCTCCTGGATTAGACTTTCCTCTTTACTGCCCCTAAAGTATCAAGAAGAAATATGGAACAGAAGTGCTGTTACTCCCTCTGTTGGAGAACTAGCAAGAAGTACACCAAGAGCAGGCGGCCCTGAAGAACGGCTATCAGCAGCCGTCTAGTACAGGGTAGACATGTCCGAATTGCTGCCTTAAATGAAGTATTAAAGAYTGCCAAGTGAGGGCTAACACACTTTGTGCCTGGACTGTTCTGGGACATGGGCTATTCTGTGCTTAAACACCTTTGATTTATGCATAAGAGAAAGATGAATAAGTTCCAGAAGAAGCACACATTGTTGATGAAGCAGTCTGTTCTTTTGTGCCTTTAAAGTTAGTTACATGACAAAGTTTTGGACATACCACATTTATAAAAACCCATTCACTAATTCCATGTTTTGTAGTTAATTTTGTAAACTAAATTAGTTTTGCTGTAAACCACTTTCATCATGCAGATTTTTCTTCTGGCAAGTTATCCAGTATTTAGTACATGTGATCACCTGTAAATCCAACCAGTAGTTTAAAAAACATGATCTTAGATCTAAGTCTCATCTCCTCAGCAGAATATGAGGAGGATGAATTTAAGATCTCTGCAAGTACTTTCATCATGCTAAGAGGCAAGTTTTCTACAAAAGCTTTATTACTTTTCAAACAGATTCACCATGTCTGCAAGACTGCTTCAGTAATTTGCAGTGTAATAATGAATTTACATGCAGAACATTTCATGTTATGTGGCAACTGCTTTTGTTTACTTATGAACCACATCCTTCCGGCCACAAGATATCTGCAATACAGTGATCAGGAGCCCAAATGGTCATGTCTTGCTCAATCACTGGCTTCCATTCCCCATGGAAAACGGCAGAGTCTGGTTGGATTTTCAAGTTGTTTGTGAATAGTTACCCTTTTAGCATTAGAAAGTGAACAGGAAATGAGTTAGAGCTAAGTTATACTGCTCTTCTGGCAGAAGCTACAGCTAGATTCCTGTAACAGAATCCTAGGATATTGAGGGACACAAATGAACACAGAGTTTGAAATCAGATTGTCACCTTATAGAACAGCCCATCAACCTGCAAGAAAATTCAGAGGGGAATACTTAACATGACTGATAACAGGCAAGCTGAAACAGTCACTTCTAGATCACTGGCTTCAAGAAGGTTCTTACTGTGATACCCTACACAAACCTAGAGYCTTCTAAGAAAAGATCTAAAGAATTTTAGATCTTACGCTGTTTGAGACAAGCATTTCAGGAGCACACATGACCAGAACCTCTCCCTCTTCCAGAATTTAGACGAGCTGTAAATATTGTACAGCCAGACTACGCATCTAAAGTTGTTTTCTACAAAAACCTCATTTCCAACAATCAGTTCCTAMGGCTGATATAAGAATAGTGTATAGTATTAATTACTTAAAAGCTATATTCTCTRTAAGAAGGGAATAGAAAGTACATTCAATACTTAACATCAAATAAGGAATAAYACAGGTAGTCCTTGATTTTAAGTATTCAGTTTCAACTATAGAGTGGCTCTAAAAAGCGCACAGTTACCCATATCCACTATTAAAGGCTTAGGTTTAACTATTCCCCTTGCAAGTACCAAAGCATCTATCTAAAGTTTAGCTAGCTAACTTCAAGTGATTAAACCCACAAAACTCTATACAGAAGATTTAGCCTGGGGGATAATGGTATTCCAAACACCTGAAAAGAGCTTTACCTGGTTTGCAGAATACTAATCATCTAGCAAACTGGAAGTCTTAGCTTTCCAGTCTGTGCAATACTCACTTTGGTAAGATACTCTCTCATCACTTGGATGAAATAAGGCATTGCAAAGTCCATGATGTTATGCCTCCATGCCAACTCGAGGACTACATCCGGGTGCAGCAAGTCATAACATGTGAAGAGGCAGGCTGCAAAGCACTCCTGCTTGCCTTCTTCAAGGAACCACTGAAGCAGCTTCTCAGCTAGCTCTGCATCTTTGGATTCTGCAGCATACAGCATAGCATCCTGCAGAAAGGGACAACACTTAAGCTCAACTCTTGCCTGTCAGCTTTATGTCAYGTACATTTCACTGCTGGCTAGATAAACCAAGCATTCTGCAAACTATGAAGTTAGACTTTCACATGACCACACATGTTGTCTTCAGAAGCCAAGGTACAACATATACACTCAGTTAAACCCTCTYGTTTTGAGTCAATTCAGATACTATATCCAACAGACTTCCCTTAAGTAAAGAAGCCCAGTGAGATTTTGCTTACTTTTGTAGCAGAGAAGATAAACAATTCATCTAGTATCCAGCTACCTCACAACTAGGTATTAAGGGTTGGTTATTCAGGGAAGAAATCACTACATCAATTGCTTGGTCTGTGGCAAGACAGAAGACTGTTTACCAGCTCTTCTTCAAAGTAGTCCAGAACTGCCCCATGCAAACTCAGTACCTGCTTGAGGACTAAGACTGCCATATTCATATTTCATCTCTACCCTGCTGAGCATAAAACTTCAGTCCTATGGAGACTGTTCCACACTGACTGAGAAAATTGACCAGATGCCACTAAATGGCTATAGACAAATCTCTCATCTGAGTATAGGAAAATGTTTTGAAACTGGCTTTAAGATACACATTTGAAATTGCAAGCGATTCTGTTCTAAGATTCTACTTACTCTTAGCCCTCCACCTGAAGTTTAAGGAAAACTGGAAATTGGGATTTGAAAGGAACAGAAAACATTCAGTTTTAAGGAAATTTATGCTTCATAGCTCAGACACTTCTAGTAAGTCCCCCCCATCCTCACTATTATTATTTTTTTAATCAAAGGGAGAAAGGCAGCATTACCTCACCTTATACAGACGATCTTTTTTGCAYAGCTCCACACTTTGCTTCCAGCGGTTGTTACCCTTATACAAGTATGCTGCAATACGCCTAAATTCAATTAGTTCATGCTTTTCCAGACGCTGAGCCAACGTTATGTTATCGAAGTTGTCATAGGCATCAATGGAAGCTCTCAAACCCTGTTTCAAAAAGGATCGTTACACTTGCTTCCAGATTGTAGTAAGCGAGAACTACAGCAGAGAAGCATCCAAGCATGGTACACAAGCGTTTYAAGTTCTGCCAACTGGATGTTGATGTTATAGCTACAGCTTGTTTGCCTTGCATATTTGGGGYATCACTCCAAAAGAAGATTTCTGACACAACACGATGCTACTTGGTCATACTAACTTCACTTGGCAGAAGAGAAAAGCTAATCCTTTAGAAGCCAGAAAGGATGGCTTCCAAATAGAAACCAATGGGCCAGAAGCAAGTTTGTTTATAAAAATGTTGCCTCCTATGGAATACTTACTTGATATTTACCTCTACATGAAGCTTGTTGTTCTGAGAGAAATAATTCTGGTATCTGCTTTGTTTGCAGATTATCACACTGTGACCCAAGCCATCTGCACCCTCCTAAAATCCTTTGATCACGTTCTCACTACAGTTGCACTGCAGAAGTTCAAGTACCAAGCTTATGGCCTCTTTATCGGAGAAAGAACAGCAAATCTCTGGCCTAGCAGTATTTTTTTTGTGGCTCTCACCTGGTAGTCCTCCTCCTCTGTTAGAAGGTTGTTTAGAGCTTCATTAACTCCTTTGTTGTTGTGGTTCTGGACTGAACGCAGATAAGGCTTTACTAGAAGTAGCTGATTAACCTGGAATTAAGATGTTTCCAGTATGAGATTAAACATAGCAATTCAAACACTCAGTACTCCTGAAGCAGGTATTAACTCTTGTAATAAGAAATGGTAAGTGCTTGCTGTCAGTACCCTTCAGACAAGCTATAATGTATGTCCAGATGAACAATAGCATAAGTTAGGATACTGTTAACTCTTTCAGCATCTGGGACTGAGCTGCTTCTCAGCATTACACCAGAGGCAGAGCCACTTGACAGACGCCAACCCCTTTCTCCAGCCAGAGACTGAAGCATCTTAATGTGTGTGAGAGGATTTCCTGTTCACTGACTATGCCCCAAGCCCACCTTTGAGAAAAAATTGACTGTCCTGGTGTGATCCAGTCGTGGAGATAACACAAGCAGAAGATCATTGATCAGCAAAGGTTTGTAGTCCAAGTAGAACTGCAATGCTTTGTAGTACAACTCCACATTAGCCACCTGTAYGGTTAGACTTTAGTTAGTACTTCAAATACAGACAAATTTAACGTGCTTAGATGATAACTCACAACACAGCTTATCTGACTTTTAAATAGAAGATTAAGCTTTCCTCTAAAGGCCAGAGGTGTAACACATACATTTCTCACCCAGATTTCTTGTTCAGTGTCAAGACTGTTTCTTGTACGATCTGCTACTAGGAGCAGTCCCAACCAATTCTACATCCACCGTAAAGAGATTCTGGCACAGGGAGCCCACTAGGGTTAGAATTAATGTGACCATCTGTTGAACTCCTAAAGCCAGCAGAGGCTATAGTCTTACAACCTTTTGAGTTGTTGCCTTGTAGCCCATAASCTCAATAAGATTCCAAAATGTGAACATCTTCCTATCTAAACTTCATCAAGCTACTATTTTCCACTACATGCAYGGGACAGATCAGGCTAATTCTTTCACTGAAATAATTAGAAGCATTTTCAAAGGTCTTTCAAGAGCTGTTACAGCCTTGGACTAGGACAACAGTCAGCTCAAAAGGTATTAAGGAGGTTATGCCTCTTGCTTGTGACCTATGATCAGTCCCTGAAAACATTCTGTGCCAGCTGCTGCCACTCTATTGAGTGAGCCACACAACAGAAAACAAAGTGTCCAAGATTAGGTCTTAATTYGTGTTAAACCTAATGAGAAGTTCTGTTTTAAGTATAGCAGGAAAACTGGCAGCAGTTTAAGCAAATTCATTTTCTGAAAGGGGGTTCTGTTGTATGTTTTTGCCTTTGTTCTTAAAGGAGAAAAAAGAACAAACCACAACTTTCAGCAGCTGATTCAGTTAACCACATACTTACCTTGGCAATTATGTCTTTAAACTGCCCTTCTTTCCATGCATCAGTGGGATGATTCATCATTGTAATTATTGCATTGTCATACTCTTCATATTTGTCATAGAGGAATACAAGTTCTGCCCAGAGATGAGCTTGTTCTGCAGCTCTAAGCACCTGAAAAGACAAGGAATCAGTCAGCTTGATTCACTGACAACTTCTCCACTTCACTTAAAGGGTAGTTACCTTACTGCATACCTTTGGAATATTAACTCTAGACCAAAAGAGCTCCAGATGTTCCCTCATTTTCTGAGGCTTGAATTTGGAGTACAAGATGGCAAGTTCAGTAAACATTCCCATGTGAGCACGCTCTAGACCCAAAGCAGCTTCCAAAAGGGCAATCAGTTCTTCAAAGTAGCCACGATCCTGGATGTTAAGATGATAAGGATTTGTCTCAAATTCACAGCCAACTTGCACTTAAAGCATTCTAAGAAGTGTATTCACTTATTTGAACAGAAAAGCTTGTTGAACTTAAGAGCTTAACTTTGTAAGACTCTGGATTCCAATAAAGCAATAGAATGGTAAAACAAGAGACAATGAAAGCTATCACCCTTCCCTTTACTGCAAAAAAACACTTGTATACAACTAGTAAGAAGTGGAGACAGAGTACTTAATCCAATCTACTTCATAGTGCTCCAGAATCAGCTTTATACGGTATAAACTGATCATTTAGCTAWGATCAGTTAACTTTAGACAGCATGCTTGCATCTGCTACTGAAGTTTTCTAGGACATTGACAGTGATCCTACCTGATAATAACTTATCAGCTCTTCCAGTTCATCAGCATGGATTACTATATGTAAGCCACAGATCTGTGCCAAGCGGAATTCCTTTCCATCCACACAGGCAAAACATACCTACAATGAGAGTTTGCAAATAAGTCAGTTCACAGAGGAACACTGCAATGCTTAGTCTCCTTGTATTAAGGAAAAGGAAGCTGATTAATAAATTTCTTCAAATTCAAGGATTTATTATTCAACAGTATTACTACAATGCTTGTTCTGGAATTAAAATCTCTGCTATTTGTTTTACACTGTTCTGAAATTAAGCTTTATAATCTTGAGCAAGAAGACAGCTTATAGAAGAAATACKGTCTAAAGCCAGAAACAGTTAGCAAGCTACTGTCAGCGACCAGTGCAGACAGTTATGAGTAACTGTTCTTAATTCCTACATTACTTACAGAGCAAAGGTGTCCAGTTATGCTCAAAAGCAACATACTTGAAAGCAACATCAGAGTACATTCTCTAGACCATTAAACATGAGTTTAGGTTACCTCCTTCCAAGTCCTTGTGCTATTGGCTTTACGGCCACTGTCCACTGCTGCCTGGTACTCTCCAAGGTGCACCAAGGTAGATGCCAGGCGAGCAAAGTTAGATACGTTGTTATAGAGTAGTTTTGCAGCTTCATACATTCCTTCTTCATAACAGCGGTCACCAACCTGGATTCGGAACCCAATGTAAACAAGAGTAACAGCAAGAATCAAGAGTTAGCTAGCACTGGGAAGCTAGTCATACACTGAAAGTGTGATTAAGACATACCTGTTGTATATGGGCATTATTAGGACCACTAATAAACTCTTCCAGTTCTGAGAGACGATTGGTTTTTGCCAAAGCAAAAATAAGTTCAGTCTCTACATAAGACTCTCTAGCCTTCTTCCTGGCCATCTGTAAGAATTTGACTAGGTCCTCCCAGTTATCTTGAAGAAAGAAGAGATATTTAAGATCTTCTATTTAGCCATTCTGTATTGGTCTCATCCACCTTAGAAACAGTTTTGGCTAGTTCACTCAAAGATTTCCTCCTTCATGCTAGTAAATCATACACATTTGAGTTAAATTCCTTACTTAAGGACACAGTCACCTTCATATGAGGTTTAACTTCTTGCTACTACAAGTCAGTTGTCAAGCAATTCTGCTATACACTTGCTAAATCCAAACTTAAAATGATCTTTAGTTGTACTGTAGACCAGAGCAGTCCAAAGGATGTCTGCAGGAAAATCTTTGGTGTAGCAACAGACAATAAGTTTGTTGACATGAATTACATTAAACTTTGCCTCAGCCACTCCAYGGGCTTCAGTTTAGGCTGACACTGAGAATACAGGATTCCCAAGAATCCCTTCTGCTCAARGTAGATCCAACAACCCAGCTCATGTCCAAGCAATTTGAATTTGAGGATGCTTTGCCTTACCATTTTTGTTAGCTGCTTGAACAACTTCCATGTAGGCAGACGGATCATCTGCCTTTATATAGGAGTCAATGGCTTCCTTCACTAAGTCCTTCTGAAGCTGTGCTCTAGCTAACTGGCTCCATACCGCTGGTTCATTGCATCTCTCTGCAAATTCATAGGCTCGGTCTAAATTGCCAATGTGCTCAATCAGCACCTGTTTGAAATGAAAGTTGCAAGGTAAAAATAAATCAGTTAAAATACTGCCTTGTAACAGAGCTCTACTACCTTTGAGAGCATAGGCTGTTACTATGCAGGAAATACGAAGCTAMCTGCTTTTAGAACAGTCCTTTCAGCCCAGGGGACTTTGTGAGAATGAAACTCTTTGTCACTACAGTTTTTCCCTCGCCTCACAGAGGAGGTCAATATGCTGGTCTCAAGGCAATGACGGGTTTGTGTTTGCTTCTCCTGCTCCTTTCAGTTAAGAGTCTCCAAGGTAGTCACTCTGAACCACACTCAGTGCACACACATCAAGTTGTATCAATGCACACTGGAATCTTTTGATGCCTTTAAACGTGCAAACCTCTGAAGTCACTATTTTGAGTCTATATTRCTACTCTTGCGTGTACTCCTACTTTTCCCAATTTGATAATGCACACAACTGTTCTCTTAAGTCATTCTCAAGTACTCTTCAAGTCACTGAAGAATCAGTGTAACAGTACTCTTCCTCCCATTCTCTTTCTTACTAGCATTCTACACCTTTCTGCAGGAACTATACCTCACCTGGATTGCTGAAGTATTAACATCAAATTTTCTGAATATAGCAAAGGCTTCTTCATATAGTTCATTGCTGATGGCAATGTTTGCAATATCTGGGGCATCATAGTTATCAAGTCGATTGATATATTCCATCACACGAGTGCGGTCAGCCTTAATGGCAGTCAGGATCAGTAGATTCTGGAGATTCCTTTGGTGAACAAGATGCATGTTATAAGCAAGTGCTACCATGCACTACATAAGTGACATGTATGCTAGCAGAGACCGTTCAAATCCAAGTTGATGAGTACTGCTATTTGCCCTCAATAAGGAAATTGCCTGCGAGTATATCCCTTCCTTTTGACACATCACTACAAACTGAATAGCATGAACCAGTTCTGCTCGTAAAAGCACTGAGCTCCTCAAATTCTGCTTTTTCACCTGTGTACAGCTGTGTACAGCTGTGTACACAGACTGTATACAGCTACTTTTCATAGTGCTTAGGCCACAGAACCAATAGGCACAAGAACTTTGGTCACTTAACAGCCTAAACAGACACTGAATAGGCTAAGCCTGTGGGCATGGCTTTCCTCTTACCTGTGTTCACTGAATACAGAATTATCCAAGACAATCTTTTCCAATAACTCAATCAATTCATTAGGCAGGTCAGCAGTCATGAAGGCCTTCACAGTAACAGAAACCTCCTCTGGATCCTGTGTTTCTGATAAAGCTGTTTGGACAACCTAGAATTCAGAWAGCATTAAGTATTTGCCCCAAATACAATAGTTGCCAACCCATTCTGGCAAAGGCTTCAAAATTTTAGTAGTAGTTATTCATAGTCAGCAAARAAGAACTATTCTTGTGCTATTTTAATAGCTATAGCTATTAAACTCATGSCCTGATCTGCCTTAGAAGAACATTCACTATAGATGAGTCCCTGCATGGGATGGAACAAGAATAACTACTGATAACTATGACCATAAAAAAGGTCWGAGTCACTTGCCACCCAAACTCCTAACAGTTGCTGAATGGTTGAGACAGGACCTCAAAGGACCTCAGGGGGAAGACAGACAAATCCTTAACTTTCCAGAATGGTTCGAGTCAATCTGAGGTCTCCTCATACTGATGGAGTCCAGTCTTTAGTCTTTGCACACTACCTGGTCAATAAGCTGCCGCCTGAATGGATTGTTTTCCTCCAGAACATTTGCCCAGAGCTCAGGATCCTTCCTGCGTACCAGATAGCGAGCCTCACTCTTAAACAGCGAGTTCTCATTGCAAACCTGAAGGAGGAGAGAGTTATGAACACCGRAATTAAATATGAATGGCTAGTACCACAAGACAGTTTTAGCTAACTATGAATCAGTCTAAGAGACTGACTAGAACTAGTTGCTGACCATTGCTAAATACCACAGACAAGTTCTTACCCAACCTCTGATCTGGAAGGCTCATGAGAAGGTCTCCAGCAGAGTTTCTATAGCTTCTCTTGATATTGCCGGAGACAAATACTGTGACAGTAGCTTCACAGTAACTATTTGCTTCTGTTTGGAGTGAAGACCTGCAGAAGCCTGAAGAACTTAAGTTTTAAACCTAGAAAGGGAGCCACTTGCTTGGGCAGTGTTAAGTAGTAACTTTAAGGAATGGTGCTGCAGTTTAAAGCTAGAAACAAGTTATATRTCTGATGTCATTAGCTTTGTGCTGGAAGTATTCAGAGTAGCAGGTGGCTGCATCTCCCCTGTTAAAATATTAAGCTTAAGAGGGCAGATTAAGTGTGGGATCTCCCATAGGAGGACAGCAAGGAAGAGTTATGAATTATGATCCTATTAGTGCCGCTGACTTCAAATTATCAACTAAAAGTGTAGAATCCTGAAGGCCTACTCTGTTTTCTACTAACAGGTCACGTTCTGTTAGTACCAGAATTAGCTCTTGGAATCTCAAGTACTTTGCTGTAAGCAGATTATTAGGAGTAGCCTAATAGTCTCAAAACTTTGCTTTATAATTACCGCATCTATTAGTTATCTAGCTGCAGCCTTGAGCCCTTTTCTAGGGGGACACAGTGTCTTAAGAATAGTTCTTACACGAGGAAGACCTTTCCTTCATAAGCAGGAACACTTCTTCATGGCATCAGATCAAGGAAGAAACTGGTAACTGTCAGGTTTTTACGGTTAGCTAGAATGCCAGAACCTATCCTAGCAAAATCACAATTCAGAGCCACCTTTGTAACCTGAAATAAGAAATAGGCTGAACTTTGCCAGCTGTAGATTTTAATTTTACAGCCACAGAGGASTTACTGCTTCAAAAATAGTTCTTTCAGTCTGAGAGGTCATCCACTTCTAGTGGCAAGTCTAGATTATGCCATATTCTAACACCCACAAGAAGGGCATTGCCAGGAAACGGCATTTACTGCCTTTAAACAGGACAAAAAACAAACGACTCCTCTTCCCCCTACACAGTTGACATTCTTTGCATATACTAGTACAAAAGTGCAGGTAGGAGGCAGAATGTTTTCTTTCATAGCAGACACAGGAACTGCAAACTGACATTGAATTCTGTCGCCTAGTTTGAGACTAGAATATGTTTGGAGAACCTTGTTAATGTGACTTGTCCTTGAACTTCTGAGGGAGGTTCAAGGAATCAAAAAGCTTAAGATAGGAGAGGAATGCTATCTGAACAAGTGTGTGCAGTTTGACTGTCAACATCTATTTTCCTCATTTCTAAWCAAGTATTAGAGCAACTCTAAGGCTTAACTACAATGCGGAAAAATTTCATCTTTCTTCCCATTTTCTACCAGAAATTTCAGGAAAGCTTCTTCTTCTATTGTAGGGTCAGAGTAGATGATGACTTGTGCCTTCTGCTTTGACCAAGTGTTCAAGGCTTGTCAAAAAAATTAAGTTAACAAAGGTTTAATAAGTTAGAACATTAATCAGTTGGGCCCAGATCTAAATTTGAGCAGAGTTAACAGATAAAAGACATGAATGGTACCTTAAAGCTGTAGAGCTATATAATTTTAGTTCTGACATAGCGTAAGAGTTGCTCTTGTTAGTATATAAATTATTGTCTCCATGCAGGCCAATCCTTCCTACCCCAATTCCCACGTGAGACTACAAGATAGGATCCTGCAAGTGTTASACAAGGTAGGCTTCCACTTTAGGTAGCAAGAACTGTAACATGTTTATGAATGTAGTTTTGCTAACCTTTATGAGTTCCAGATCACACTGCCCCCTCTCATAAGCAACGCAGGCCAGATGAGGGTCTCTCTTTTCACAGTATTTGCCTACTACACGGCTGTCATAGTAAGGATTCTCACGAAGGAACCGCTCTGGATTATTATTACTGTCAATGTAGATTTTTGCCAAAGCATTATGAGTGGCAGGTTCTTCACAGCCTTCGTGAATTCTTGATTCAAGCCATGGCAACAGCAACTTAAGCCTTTGAAGAAGGAAAYATGTTAGGTTTACAAGTCAGAAGAGGCACACTTGACAACTATCCAACTTCCCTTCAAGAAGGTCTGCTAGTCAGACTCAAAAGCAGATGTAGAACCACATACTGATTTTTAATAGGTCTTAAGTGAGTGAAGGTCAAGTCTGTGGTTTAAAGTCAGGGAAGGTAGCAGATAGCACTAAGCTTTGTCATCTTGCCTTTCAACTCCCATTCTATTAGGCAGCTCTTAAAGCTATTTGTTCATTTCACAGTTTAACAACAAACTAATTACACAAGCTGCTGTGTACCTACAGTGAGACTGCAAAGACAGTTTTATCCAGATTTACTATCAAGGCAGAACAGTCACATTCCATGAACGAGCTCTACGAGAACCTGGAGTTCAAAAGCCGCATTATTCACTATGCGGTGTTGTCAGGCATTCCTATACAGCCCAAGTAATCAAAAAACTTGCTCAAAAAGACTAAGCTGCATATAAGAGTTATGCCCTGCTTTACTGTAGAAAAGTATACCTCATCATCAGTGCTGTAGAAAAGTACAGATCATCAATCAGTGCTGTACCATTCAATGGAACTGCAGCCAATTTAATTTGGATATATACTACATTCAAGAAATCTTGACACTAGGGTCTAACATATGRATTTTTTTGTTACCGGTTTCTTTTTTCCACTTCAGCCACCAGCTCATCTGTTGAAAACTGCCCTCTAACCACCATGATCAAGTTCTTAATGACATCTTCAGAACAATCCACATCAAGAAGTCCTCCAACCACAGCTGGTATACGGCTGGGATTCACCTAGAACAAGCCACCATCAAAATTAGTTATCGTTAACCTATCCCTAGTTCTCCTTATTGGGAAAARTAAGTTTTTAGTTAGCTATTAAACATCCATTAGGCTACGCTTCAAACCAGAGCATTTTTCAAAGCACTAACCCATTTGTATACAAATTCCAGGAAAGACTGTACCTATAGGTTTGTCTGTAGCAGACAAAAGCTCAGTGAAGAGCCTCTGTACTAGAAGCATCAAGATGAGCCTACAACTGAGGTGCTGAAGATTGTTTTAGTCAGCTTCCTTTCTAAGGAAGGAAATACCAAGAGTTAAAACTGGATTCTCCTTACCTTCTGCACATAGATCTCTATATACTTCTGCAGGTTATTGCGATATAAGTAGAGCACCAGGTCATGAACAAAGTCAAATCGATCACAGACAATGATGAGAGGAAGCTGGTCCGTGAGCTTTGCCTCCTGTATTTTGTGTAACAAAACTGAGTAAGCAACCATCATTTGTCATATAGCATTTTCACGCAAGGCAAAAAGTCTARCCAACTTCTCTCSCACTAGAAGTCACACCACATTCCARCTTAAGACTGCCATGTGGACAACTGATTTCAAAATCAAGTAATCAGCTATGAATACTGTGTGGCCAGTCTCTTAATACTGAGTTTTATATTTAGTCTCTTCAGCATATGTCACATTAGGCCCTACATCATAAGCTTCAACATGACTATCTGCATATTAATTCACAGGGCAGCTGCTGGGCCAGAAGTGTTAACAAAACAAAGTGAAGTAGCATTACAGAATCCCATTTCACTAGTCAAAAAGCATAGAAACCCTTCAGCACATAGCACAAGTTGACTCCAGTTTTAATAAGCTTTGTCTAGGCAACATCCTTGCTAAATATCCTGTGGAATATTTCAGCATAGTCTTTGCTTCTGCTAAGCTGGATACTGTTATTGTTAGCYGACAACGTATTAATGGGGTTTGGTACAAGTTAGATCATACAGCCTAGTTTTAAAGGAATCGTGGGTCTAGGTCTATTTTTGCAGAGATAGCCCAGAATGATCTGTTATACGCCTGAAATAGGATAAGGCTCCTGTTCTACTTTCTAGAAGACTACTCACAGCAATGCCAGCTAAACGTTAAGTTGGCATCTCCATTCATTCGAAAACTACAGTTCAACAAAAAATGTAGAAGACAGTTCAGTTTATTGGACAGAACATTTACCTTCAGAAAGTTCTTCACTCGTTCTGGATTATAGCAGTTACTTTCACGGCAGATCCTTTCTACTTCCTTTATCTGACCAGTCTTGCAAGCTGCCTGGATATACTTGAAATGGACATCTGGATCTTGGCTGAAGTTTACAATGGAACCCAGGAAATAGAACAGTCCTAAAAGAAAGATTTTATATAGCCAGAAGTGCAAGTGAAGCAAGTGCAGACTGTTCCAGGCTTTAGCTTGTAGCTTAGTTCAGTACTGCTAGGAGAGCAGCTTTCATTCAACTGCCAAAAAATCAGAAGTTTTTTCCTTCTTTCAGGTTTTGTCTTTCCCACCGTCACCCAAGAGAGTTAAACTTCGTAGTTAAACAAAGCTATCTTGTGATGAGCTCAGCACTTCGCTACACGCCTAAGATCTAGCTGTCTTAGCTGGCCCAGCAGCTATGTGACAAATATCTTGCCAATATTAGTATTAGTTTCAATTGGACAGCACTTCCAGGAAAGCTGCTTGCCTCTAGTACTATACCTTCATAGCTTTTGAAAGATTCAAAAAGCTCCACAAGAGACTGGGTGCCAAGTTGCTCRTGGTATTTAGAAGCTACTTGCACACAGAGCTGTAGGTTTTGCCTGATATTGGCGGACAACATGGCACGCAAACACTCCACAGAGTCTTCAACCGAGAGAGAACCAAAGAAGTTCACAAGCCACTGCAAAGAGAAAGAAGTTTTACTCAGTAACTTACACAGGATACRGTTAACTTCTAAAAATATGACAGCTAGGCAGAGTTTCTATCCCAGCTATTACAGAAAAATCTTTCGTGTRCTAAGAATGGAGTTTTGAAAGGAAGCATACTCAACATCTTTACAACTACAATGCAGTTTAAAAATAAGATTTGAATTGCCCACCAGGGAAACTGAGGGCAGATTAAGCCATCAGTAGTGCAGATTAAGGTTTAATCATTAACTGGATAAATGCTCTTTAATCACAGCCACATGAACCGCTTAGGTACCTCCAAACCATCTTACAGCTGCTGTAGGGAATTTAGCCGCCACAAAGGCATTAAGGARTGGCCACTTCACCCCTGAACCTTATTTATTTCACTTGCTTTCTCCACAGAATGGACCTACCTCAGGATTCAAGAGGTGAGTGTGAACAACAGCACGTTTAATATCATAGAGATCTGTGTAGTGTTCCAAAGCTCGCTGGAGCAAGCCCGCCTTTTCACACAATTGGGCAATATGAGCACGATCATAGTGTGTAAACATTTGGTTTCCAAGGATGGCATCTGCAACCTAGGGAGATTACATTTTATATTCAGTCTATTAGAGAATCACAGCAACTCAGCCTAAATGTTTAGGTCACAACAATTACTTGTCAGTAGCCTTTGATGTTGCTAAACTATTTATAGGTATCAGCACCAGACATCAGATTCTCGTCTGATTTTCTAGATCTGAAGTTTACAAGCCTACTACTCTCTTTTCTTCACTTTTTGGAGGAACTAGGTTGATAGTCTTACTTGTGGGGCATGAATCAAATTCATCTCCAGCAGACGTGTCTGAAGGTGGCCTTCTGCAGGGCGGTTATTCTTCAGAGCATCCAACAAAAAGGAAGTGCACTGCTGGATAAGACTGTTCTCCATGAATACATCCACAATCTGTTGAGATTGGTCAAGTCAGAGAAGGGAGTCTATATACACACTCATGCCTATTTTTATTTGTACACAGTAGTGGTCTGGCAAGAACACTAAAAAGGCAGTTCATCACAGCACATTTCAGTATGCTATGTCCCTTGTTTCCACAGCATTACTACCATGATAACACAGAGACAAGTTTTTACACTTTTCTTTCTGTAGATTCTCTAGAATGCAAGGAAGGCATTACTTTGAGCTATTATGTCAATTTTTTGCCACCCACTATTTAAGCATGGCTTGCAAATCCCATCCCTCCTCTGTTCAGATAGAGGAAGTATTAGCTTTTCTTACAGAAACTAAATAGCTTCAGTTATTTAATAACTTATACTGTTGCCTTATTTCTCTGTCCATTCACCTGAAGCAGCCTCTGGGAGCCAGCACTCAGTTTAAATTTGTTTGTCCATCTTCCTGTAAGTTATCTGAACAACAGGAGTTAATGTATGCTCAGTTAGAGCCAAGACAAGAGCTTTAAGTGGATAGTAACACTCATTACTGCTTAGACCAAGACAATAACAGATTCATTATCAGGATTACTGTGATAAGTCAGAGGAACTATTCAAGTTCCACAGGAACTTTAAAACACACTTGCCTCTAGAGACTGAATGGTAATCAAACTTAACTAAGAGTTTAGTCAAACTTATCTAACCAAGCCAACTAGAGACCTGAATTGGCCTTACCAGTCTGCAAAATGGTACTATGCGATTACCTCTGTCTAGAAAGAGACCAGTACTCTTGTTGTAGGCATCACCTGGTTAATGTTAGCCAGTGGCTCCTCATCCTGTACCAGCATCTGAGAGAACTGCAGGCCTTGCTCTGGACTGACTCTCATCACGCTTCTCAGTAAGAAGATCCAGTCTGGAGTATAGCCAACCTAGAATTTTCAGCAAAGACATCAGTCATGCATGTCTAGGAGCTTTAAGCCTCTTTTAAGCATACAGATTCTTCAGCATGGACATTATATTGTTTGGGCTTGCCATGCCCAAACCCCCATCTTCCTGTATACCTCAGGCAAAAAGATTGCTTGGCTATTGACAAAAAAATTCAGCATTCACCTACTAAGTAACTGAATTTGTGCTAGGGCATTTTTATTGCTAGGCAAGAAAAGAACTAGGAACAAGCACTTCAGTCTGAAGGCACTATCAAGCAAGACCCTAAGCTTAAAGGGTGGACATCAGGCAAGCTGTTTTGTAACCAGTCAGAAAAAAAAAAAAACCCGTCTGATGCATTTAGGAAGAGTTTTATCTTCATCTTCTAGAATTAGTCTGAGCCACTGCAAAGTGTGAGTTATTTTGTATAATTTTGGATGTTCTAAAGTTAACTATTGCAGGCTGCACAGAGCTTATTCATACACTACTATCTGCACTATTAAAATGAAGAAAACACTTGTTTCTCAATCTTAGCTACTTATCAGTTTTGAGTGACAGAAACTAAGCTTATCTTATGGAAGATAGCTTGAGAATGTACAGGTTAAGCATAAGATGAGTCTACTATATGTGATAAACAACTTCACCTTTTTAGCATACAGCACTATTTTCTGGAATTGACCAGTTTCAGCAAAACACTGAATGACTTTGTTTGGCACATTAGCACGAAGATAGACACTGAGTGCAAGGGTTGGGTCAGCTGTCTTCACCAAGTCTCCCAGCTCCTCTGAGCACTCCAGCTGAAAAGTCAGAAGTGGTATTTTGTCAGGCAGAGTAGATATTCATATATTTATTATTAACAAAAGTTATTGTTCACACTCAACTGTTACAAGGCAGCAGAATTAAGTTAGCATCATGATCCAGCCTACCTTGTCTTCCTTCAGCCACTTCTCCAGAAGCTGCTTGCGGCCCTGCTGTAGTACAGGGCGACAGAGTTCTAGAGACTCAAACTTGTTCAGCTGTCCTTGGTCAAGYAATATTCCAAAGTACTGGAGCAGGGGAGACGCCTGCCCAGGCTGAGCTGGCACACTCTGGAACTTCCTGATTGTATCACTGGTACGCAGAATTCCCTGAAGAGGACCAAGATACTAATTAAACACTGCTCTACTGCGAGGTCTGAACAGTGTTAGTCAGGAAGAAGAAAAAAATAAAAAAAAGAGAAAAAGCTGTTAAGCTGAGCTATACACTAAGGCACCTATTTTAAACCCGTTAGGGTACAGATCTTTGTTAAACCCAAGCCACCGTGATGTTCTAGCAAGAAGTCAGTGACCCCAACAAGTTAAGTCCACGTTTGGAAAGGATATCAGACGCTCCTTGATATGATACAGGAGAATATAGAAGTCAGGACAAGCAACTCAGCTGCAGACAACTAGGGCTAGTACAACACCACTTCATTTGTGTAGTGGTATACATTTCATTTGTGTTCATTTCATTGTAGCCAAGTGCTAAAATGCAAGTGAATGTTAGCCAGTGGCTCCTCATCCTATATCAGCACCTGAGAGAACTGCAGGTCTTGCTCTGGACTGACTTGCAGTCACCCTTCTCGGTAAGAGGATCCAGTCTGGAGCATAGCCAACCTAGAGTTTTCAGCAGAGAATTTTCAGTAGAGTATAGGAACTAAAGCAATCCTCATAACTTTAGCATTGGAGTTGCTTACCTTTGGTGCAGATGCTGCTACTTTAGCAGCTTCTGCATAGCTTCCTTGAGCAAATAGTGTGTTGAACTTTCTGGCAAATAATTCCTCCGCCCCAGCTAGATTACTACGGATAGCCATACGCAGACCCAGGTCAGGATTCTGGAGAACATTAGTAGCATAGTTCACAATGTTATCTTCCTCAACGCATACAGAAAGCACCTGGAAAAGACACAAGACAAATCTGAGAAATACTACCCTTTATAGATCTACTGTTAAATACAACATCCAAAGCTGCAACTATGCAGGTTGTCCATGACATCATAGGTTATTCAGAAAAACAAGCAGATTTCTTCCTCCCAAGCAGTTCTGTGCAAGTAGAGGTTAAACTGATCAGTCAAGTAGTTGCTTTCTTCCATGAACTTTATTACATTTCATACAAACATTAGAAGGCTCAAATATACATTTCTGGATTTGTTACCTGTCCTTTTTTGTTCACACCAATAATGCCTGAGGTAGGTTCATGAGGAGCTGTGACAAAGATAGTATCAGCACTAATACGGTTCATGTAGATGCACACACCAGACTCCAAGTCATACATATGAATATATCCATACTTTGTGATCAAGTAGATTACACCATGCTTAATTCCAATCTGTCAAAAGATAAGTGTTACAGTCTTAGTATGGACTACCTTAAAAAAAAAAGAAAAAAAGAAAAAAAGAGAGAGAGCGAGCGAGAGAAAAAAAGAAAAGAAATGAAACTCAAGACAGTTGCCTTTAGCCTTGTGACAGGACAATACTGCAATAACATGCCTTCGCACTGACACTAGTGACAAATATAGCTTCAGGCTTCTTCCTTGCAGACTTGGAAAGCAATGAAGAGCTTTTTTGGCCATTTAGAGCTATAGTTCAACTAAGTAGAGAAGTTGAAGGGAATTAAGACCGAGTAAGGTTGAATGAGAAAGGTATGCCATAACTAGCATTCTAGTCTGGATATGCCAATACCAGTTTCTATTCAGAAGTTAGTGTGAAAAATCCCATCTTCTTCCAGGAAGGCCTACCCAGAGAACCAGAGGAACCTCAACCAAGCTCAGCTGTGGAGGAGTCCAGTGTAGCGGTCAAGTCACTTAAGTTAGGGATGCATTCAAGCCAAGCTGATCTTCAGCTACAGAAGTACTTCGTATCAGAATTCTTCAGCATTCTGTTAAGGAAGCCTCAAGCTGAGATACAGAGCTCCATGAATCCTGCTACAAAGCAAGACAGCTTGCTTTGTTCACCTAATACAGCAGAACATCTTTTGGTTCATTTATGAAGCTGGTCTATTGGCTTTGCTTGCCAATATGCTATGAGATAGGTTGTTCTTCATGCATAATGTCTGGTCTTGCAGACATAGCAAAGTTTGGTCAAGGCAATCAGCTATGTTCTTTCCCTAAAGACCTCCCCACATTAATCTATAAAAGTGCCTTTTCTCTGCTACTGCTCTAGGAAGTGGGCTAATATAGAACTTCCCCCTCCTCCATCCGACTGTTATCATGACATCTACTGTAGATGAGATGCCACTTTCATGCCCAGTTATATTAAGTATGATAATACTCCACTATCTAGAACCCTGTAGTAGGCAGTTCAATAGCTTGAAGAAGTGGAAGCACCTGCTACCAACAAGTGTAGTAGTTTAGAAAGGAACCATGAGTTAAGGGACTGCCAAATAGACAGACTGCTTTCAGTACTCTGTGTCCAATTACTTTTGGACTGCTGTAAATATAAGGTAGTATAGAAGCTAATCAAATTTAACTGTTCAACAAGAGGTCTGACAGATACTGGCAAAATCCTACTAACAGACACTGTTGAAGGTCTGGGGGGGTTTTGTATATACAAATCTACTCTACAGGCCTAAGTTGATGTAGCCAGATATTGGAGCAGCTCGCACATTTACATTTAAGTTACCATTTTAATGTCTAAGCTACCTTCCACAAATCTCTATAGGAAGAAAAACAGAATGAATAGCAGAAAATATTCTTTATGGCAGAGATGCTAGCTACCTGTCAGGCTATAAAGTTGATTTTTTTGGTAAAACATTTACCTGCATTGCCACAGGAAAATCTGTTTGTGCCTCAGGTGGGAAAAACACATCAACAGCTTTCTTAACAAATGGCTGATTTCCAGTAGCTGGCTGACCCACTTCAATTATGTGTAGCTAGAAAAAAAAGAGTGCACGTCACAAGATTGCCTGCAAGTACATCCACACATGAAAGAAGTTCCTCTTTCCAGACATACTATCCAAAGTCACCTGCCACTTGGCTGATGAGTATCTGCCCAATCCTGAAGTAGTGCAGTCTGGAAAGTAGTGCTTCAGATTAGTTGGACAAAGTTTTTCAGAATTTGTTAAAACAAAGGCCAGGAAAATTTGAGAAAAAACATGTTTTCTGTGACAGTAGACTGTATATTCTTAGTCCATGACACGCAAAAAACTTGAACAAGATGTTTGAAGTAAGACTTGCTGTCAATTACCAGTAATTTGTGCACGATAAGACTTGAAAGCATAATACCTTTCAGTGTTACCTCAGCTCTTTACAAACTGCCAGCAATTATACTGTACTGAACTGCTACTGAATTTCACTAATAGTTTGATGCAAAGAATCAACAGTATTCAGGCTTACCTAGTCTCTTCTGTAATGGATCCAAAACACAATGACAAATGGCAGCTTAATAACAAACAATTTTGTATGCACAGAAGGTCACATGGGCTACGAATTGATGCTTCAGCACCCTTAGCATGCTTCTCATTGTGTTTTTATTTGTCCTTATGTCTAAGTCCCACCCAAGCAATATAGATTTTTTGCAGTTTTTATCCCACTGAAAGAAAGCATTTTGGCACCAACTAGCCTGATACATGGTGGGCACAGTTCACAAGCAGTTCCTTAGACTGCATACAGTGAACTGTGCAGTCACTGAAGTTCTGGTTGTACTAGATTCTGCTATGTTTTAACAGTCAAACAGTTGCAGAGTTTACCTTGCCCCCTGCAGGACTCCTCACAGCAAAACAGAAGAGCGTGGAAGGTTTGGCATTTCCCTCTATTTTGAATTCTGCAAAAGCTGCTGCATGGCCTTCTATAGGTTGTGAGACTTTTCTATCAACTGAGTACAGCTGCATTGCACCAACCACACGATTTTGCTAGAAACAGGAGGAAAGAGCAGCTTTTAGAGATAAGATTTTGAATGTTTTATAGCAAGACCTATGCGATAGTGAACGAAACAGCAGTAAGCATTCCTCATATCCCCTCCCACAGTGCTTTAATCACATTAAAAAGTCAAGTTATTCCTACTCAACAGGTATTTTTGAAATTTTGATCTACAGAAAATAAAATTAAAGATTATAACAGCTGTTAATGAAGAAAAGCGAGGCCAGTGCTTTCCTGATCATTTCCATAGTATACTATTTTCCAGGGAACTTACCTGTGCTGAAATTCCTATCAGCAACAGCCATTTTTGATGTTCGTCTGTCCTGTAATTGATTATTTGGCAGCCTGCAAGACTTGCATGTCTATCAAACATCTTTTGGGGTTGAGATTCTCCTTCCATGCTCCAGTGGTAGACCGCGGTCTCTGTCACCAAGGCAACTGTATTCACAGATATCCATTTCCAGAAGATCACTTCCTCTGCCATAGTGTGGGCTTTCATTTTACTTTTCATCTCAATGTTAAAGATCTGAAGCGTCTTCCCAGCTGATATGACAAAACCCAAGAAACATCATAGATGCAGTTACTACAATGGTCATCCTGTGGTTTGCCTACTTACTCCAGTAATGTTAAAAATGACGTAGTGTCCTGTCATATCTGACTAAGCCTCCTGAACTCGCATCAGATAGGATCCACCCAACTCCTCAGCCTAGAAGCAAAGTCTTCTTCCTATGGACAATCCAGTCATCAACTGACAAGCATAGGTATTTCAACTAACTACAAAGTTTAGAGAAGAGAGTTTGTCTAAGCCACAGAACTTGTGTAAGCTCTTGTTAGCAGCACTGGTATACTAAGTTATGTCTGTCTAGTAAATGATATTCAGTATTATTACTAGAGAAAGTGGCTCCCATTTATGTCAATTTAATAACTGCTTTAGGTCACTTGGACTGAGTCCAACAGCAAGAGACTTGCAACAGCTCTTGAAACAGCTGAAGACTGCAGCTTCCATCCTATTTCTGTTGAAGAGACTCCACACACAACTAGGAGATAGACTTTGTAATATGACAAATGCCTATTGAAAAAGACAGAGTAAAAAGGTCAGAAAGTTTATAGAAAGTTTTGAAGCTTTAGTTCCAGTTGTTTCATGACATGGGTAACTGTATAACAGATTTTAGTTTGACTTTAGTATTCCTTTTGAGAGAAGCTAGTAAAGGTAGACTATTAAAACTAATGCAGTTGAAACAACCCAGTGAGCTGAACACTCAGAGAATAAGACAGTCTATTAATAATTTCAGGAAATCAGAGTGATGTTTTACTTAACTGCAGACAAAACTCAGCTTTAGGAATATTGTTTTCTGTTCACAAGACACCCACTCAGACTGCTAGAGGATTAGCTTATAATACCATTAATCCTATCCACATCTTAGAAGTGTTTTCTGTGCTAGTAATCCTTCAGAAGTTCTACTGCCAAACTCGTAGATGTCCCTTCTACTGGGAAGTCTTGACAGATGAAGGCTGCTGTCCACTGAGGAGTTATTTCCAAGAAATACTAAGCCCAAGTTAATACAAACTTTACTGCTCTACAAGGCCCTAGCATAATTTAATTAGCTTAATATAATCACTTCACTATATAAGTGTCAAAAGACACAAACCTAGACTTCAGAGCTCCCACATGCAGCATTTATGCTTGCTTCCAAGAGCAACTGCATAAACAAACCTGATCACCTAGTTCCTAGGACAGTTTGCCAGCTTGCTAGCTTTTCTGAAGTTTTCCTGAAACCAAAAGCAGCCCATTTCTGACCATCCTGCCACTTGCTGTGTACAAAGTTACTGTATTGTACAAATGCAGTAAGCCCAGGCCTAACATCAGCTGTAAAGTGGTAACTGTCCAACTGCTCCCAACAACTTGTCCAGCAGTAGACTGGTGCTGTCAAGGCACTGATATTGGAACTAGCACACCACAGCCTCTCATCTAGAACGTGTGCAAGGGTTCRTCTGGAGGAGCCCTAGTCACCATTGTCTTAAACAGGGGTTCCAGTATATGCATACAGAAGCTGCTCTGGAAGTCAGTCTTCCTGAAAAGGAAGCAAGATGTCCCTAGTTTTGAGAACATACAAGAGACTGATAGGCTCAGTGTCCTACTAAGATGAGCTAGAAGCTCGTGGCACTCTAGAAATTGGAAACAGCTTTAGAAGCTTAGTCAGCCAGGTAACACTGGATGACAGGGGTCATAGCAGTATTATTCCTTAGGTGAAAAAAAAAAAGGAAATGCAAAGTTTAGAGCTCTAAACTGTAATTAAAATAGCTACAATAATTTAGTAATTTGGGTAAGAGCAAGCAGAACCTGCTATAAAGCCACAAATGGCGAAAGCAAGGGCTAAGATTGAGTCTTCAATATACTAGAGTGCTTTCTTAGACCAAGATGAGATAAAAAGCTAAACTTCTTACATTTTCCTGATCTCAGACTACTCTATACAAGTGGAGTCAAGTAAGCAGATTCATTTTTGAATACAGGMACAAGAATTTACATTTCAGTTCACCAGAGCATGAAGTTTCTCCATTCTGTAAAGAATGGAAGCACTCTCAAGTGCTGCATTCTCCACTTGCTCACACAGTTTGGGGAGTACTCTCAGTACAGAAGAAAGCAAGAGAATCATAGACAAAGCATAAAATTTTATACACCAGGAGAATGCCACATGCAATCTAGAAATGAAATTGTGCACACTGTATTTCAGTTTAACTCATTAACCATTTCATTTCTTGCTTGAGAGTGGGATTATATGTTTCTTGCTCAATAATCCTCAGATTATGAGCAACTCCCAACCATGGCACATACACTCACATTATGCAACAGTTTGGACTACTGAAGCCTCAGTCAATCAGCAGGGAAAGTCTGGAGTGACGGACTAACTTAAACTGTATCTTCAGTGCAGTTGACAGCACGCTGGCTTTATTCCTCCTCTTTTCCCCACCACCCTTCAGTCATTAGGTTATGCATACAGTAAAAGATCATTAAGTTCACAATACCTGACAAATGTGCGTGTCAGTGTGACATCATACACTTAACCACATCTGTTCGGAGAACAAGCTTATTCACTCCGCATCAGACAATACTCTTTTTGAGCAAGTCTAACACTGGCAAGAACAGAACTAGATTATTAGAAGCTGATGATAACTTGTTTAGTTAGTAGGTTAGTTTTAAAACTAACCTAAAGGATGCTGATAGTTTAAGAGCTAGATAAAGTTCTGCTAGTACACAAAATCCACTTTCCTTGCCAATAAGGTTGGTTTAAAGGGGTCCAAGATTAAGAGCAGTGAATTCTAACACATCTGGAATTGATCTTTTCATTATTACCTCTATCCATCCTCCAGATGGGGCAATCCTCAACAAGACATAAGCATCTTGCTGAATTGCAAGTGTCAGCTAAAGTCAAACTTTAACAGATTAGTTTTTCCCTAATGTCAGGATAAGCCTGAGATCAAAGACAGCAGTTACAGGTTTTGTGCCAGTTCTCAGAACAGTAATTTCTTGGACCCCTAAGTAATTTCACTATGACTTTTCACACTGAATACCACACTTAGGCAGAAATGAATAGCACATAGGGCATGCTAGTAGAGGTCTCTCATAAAAGTATTGCAACTTGGTTTTGTCTACCAACTGTACTATCATTACATACACATTACACACCACTGTCATACACCCGCTGTTGCCCTTTACTTGGTACAGTCAATAGTCAAAGCAACCAAATTAGCAACAAGCCAAGGGAGAATGTTTTCACTGTAATACCAGTTGAGGATTAAGATCCCCATCTGGCTATGAAGTGAACTGTTAAATGGCTACCTCAAAGTTCAATACTTTTTATGAGATTAGACAATTCAGTATTATTGCACATGAAATGTCAGGACAAAGTTCACTCACCATCTGTTTAGACAAGATGCAGGAAGAAAAGTACAGTCAGTAACAGATCAGTTATTGAAATTAAACACCAGAAGTCACTGATTTAAGAAAAGAGTCAGAAATGCACTAAGGATTATTCTTAGAGTTCAGGTAGCCCAGAGCCAAGGTCAACACCATAGGTAACTGATGAGCAGAGGTCTTTATCTTCAAGATCTCATGACTGCCAAACTTAAAGTGTTTGTAAATTCAGGCTTTAGTAGCTACTGGCTATCCTTATGCCATTTTGTTGGTACCAGCTAAGCTCTTCAGAGCTACAAAAAAAAGGTTAAAGGACAGAGCAGAGAGTAAGAGTGGCTCTACACCTCCATTCATCTCTGCACCAAGTATCCAGTATGTTTACAACATCTGTTTCAAGAGAAAGTACACCCTACATTGGCCTGGTCCTCACTGAGGATGGGCTTGGCACTGTAGCCTCCTAGCATTTCAAACCTACCTGGAGGAAACAAACCATCCAAAGATTACTGAAAAATCGATTACCAAAAACACAGTATGCAAGTTCAGGAAAGAATTCTGATTCCAATGTACATTCTTAAAAAGTTTGCACAAGCCTTAAGCTTAAGAGCTCACTTAAGCAGCAGTACAGCTAGATGGTAGGGTTCAGACTACAAGAACAGAAGGCTAACTCACCTTTTAGCGCAATTACTTTAGAAGCTGGATTCATGATGGCACTTTCAGCAGAAATTGGACGTCTGATGGGTGTTGTTGGATCACTCATATCAATTATCACCACTTGTGCCTGCTCTCCCACTTTCTCCCTGATGCAGATGAACTTGTCAGATTCCATTGTTAGGGTGCTGAATCCAATGTTTGCTGGGTTAATGCCCAAGTTTTGGAGCTAGAAAGAGGGAAAATAGCACTTTATTACCCTTCTCATGTTGATGGTCTGTCATTATGCATAAAGTTCCAGAGTGAAATGCAAGACAGACATATTTCCCTTGGCAAAGGTATATATTCTGGAACAATAATTTGTCTTCTAATTCTTTGCTTTAAATCCCATATGTAAAGAACTACAGAACACAAGTCAAAAACATCCCTAAGTGAATCTGCTCTTTTTGCAGCTACTTCCTGCTAGCCCTCTTCCCACTTTTTCTGAAGTAGTCATAGAGAAACATTAACACTAAGGTTTACAGAAGATTTCAGAGCCTTAGAGGAAAATGGTAGTTTATGTACCACTAATTCAGTTCAGCACAACTTTCAATGGCTTATTTCAAAAAGTGGAGTTGTGTTCATTTTGCTTCTTAGGGTCTAATTCTTACCAACACAAGCTAAGAGACATGTTAAAATCATTGCATCTCCCCTTGCCTAAGATGGCATGCCATTTAGCTTTAACAGCTTAGAGATTTCTATATTCAGATATTTCCCCCCGACTTTATGCCCAATTCTTAAAACACTATGATACCAAGTACTTAGGATAAATGACTGAACACCAGTTATTCCTAATGTAAATAAGTTGTTCTATATTCAGATATCCCCCTGCAACTTTATGTCCAATTCTTAAAACACTATGATACCAACTACTTAGGTTTTATGACTGAACACCAGTTATTCCTAATATAAATAAGTTGTTCTGTGCCACTGAGTGGACTGGCCTAAAAGATGATTGTTCTTCATTTTCATCTTTCCGGAATAACTTTGTTTCCATCCATTTCCAATATCAGATTAATAGAAAGATGGCCATGAGCTTCTACCACTTTGTTTCCATTGGTCTACAGTAAGTCAGATTTACGGATGCAGCATGCATCATGGACATGGACGCAAGATACATTTTATATAATAGTAATTGTGGCATGCCTCAGCACCTGCTTTACGCTGCAGAGTAGCATTTTTCAAGCAAATGAATTTTATCAGCTTCACTGAGGCTTGAGGCTTAAGAGATTAACCTGTACTCTCTTTCAGTGCACTGGAGGAGGGAGAGAGAGAGAGAGAGAGAGAGAGAGAGAGAGAAAGAGAGAGAGAGGAAAAAAAAAAAAAAAAAAAAAAGCCTGCCCTCAAGCAAACAGTTGAGTAACTACTACTCCTTAGACTCCTTTCATACTTCCCACCAATTTTTTTTTTTTTTTTTTTTTTTAATAAAATACGCTAAAACCCTAGGGCAACAAGTCACATGATGGTATCACAAACATTTACTATGTTTTGATCTGGCTGATCATGGCTTGTTACAGCTTATGTATAGCCACTTACTAAACCATAAATTGGGTATGTAACAGATATCTAGAAGTGTCATGTCAGAGCTGAGCCTAAGAATGCTTCAGGAATTTTTTTGGTCTGCAGTTTAGCTCATTACTAATGAAGAACCATTCAATTCAGTAACTGCTAATCTTGATTTACTAGAGTTTCAGTAGCGCAATACAAGCCAAACATATGCATATGTAAAGAGATGCTTACTCCTCCCCAAAAATCTCTCTCAATTATTGAGACCCATTCAGCTGACTCCTCACTTTAGAAGTACTTTGATATGAGCTAGTTAAGTATGAGGCTCATTCATGCCAAAAGATAATCCATATTGAGTCTATCCAATCTGGAGTCCATCTAGTCTGTCATAAATTACAAACAAAATTCACATCACAGGAGTGGTCAAGATATTTAACTGAAATATAGCCAAGCTCCTAAAACTGATTTAATTAATGCAAACTCAGATAATACTTTCCGAGTGCTGGAATAGAAACAAAGACTCTTAAAACACTTTTCCAGTTACACTTTAGTTTAACATCCTTTTCAAGAGGCAGCCACTTGACACTCTAGATTCTATACGGTAAGAATCTTAACATTATCTGTCAACTTCAAGTTCAGCTTTAAGTCCAAGGTTATTCCCTTCAACTTCTGGTCCACACTGAAATACCACATTTCTCTAGCTAGCTTCACTAAGAGAAATAAGACCTTGCATCAAGTTTCAGTATTATAACTTAACGTCCAGTTATAACTGTCATAACAGCCAGCAAAGCTTTTGGAAACTGTAACACTAAATGACACATGCGTATCACTGCCATCCTTGCTATTTTTATGGGAGTTGGTCACATCTTTTAAAGGAAAGATGCCAATACTTCTTAAAGGATGTTAATGCAAATATAGCAAGCCTTATAGTGAATGAGGACAAAGTTCTGTACTTCAGTAGTCTGGAAACACTGGACTTTCTTCCATCAGGGAAATAGTAAGCATCTTCCTCAGAACAGGTCTGGTCCTGCAATATGGAAGCAGTAAAGAGGCATATTCCTCATGACTATAGATTAGAGCATAAGCAAAATCCCTTTTCCACTAGGTAAAGGAAAATTAGCCATCATTCCTTGTACCCTGGATAGGACGTACCCAAGAAGATTGTCTCAACTATGTTGTTCTGAAGAACATTCCCCCCTTCCTCATGTACAGTGTTAAGAGAACTTTAGTACAGGGGCTAGTATGCATTTAGGTATGTATCTTAAAAACCTGAGAAGCAGAAGTCTTGACAGATATCAGAAATAAGGGATATCAAGTAAGCTTTAAGGAACTATCATAACTTGACCTAGACTTGCTCACTGCAATTAAAGTCAAATTCCAGAATTAAGGCCAAATACTGCACAGTTTTGTCAGGTATTGCCTCAAGAAGAGGAGGTCATATAGGTCACTACTGAAGTTTGAATACATTAACCAGGGATTTCAGTTTACTTTTGTAGTAGAGTAAACATCAAATCTCCCACTTACTACTGAATTCTCTGAATTCTTATTTTTAATTGTGCTTCTTAGGCTGAGAGTATTGCTTACATACACTCACTTTCTTCTGGAAAGACTTGTAATACTAAATCCTGGTTTTTACAGAGATATTTACCATGACCAGAGCCTCTTTCCATAGTCTTAGCCCAAACTTCGCCTTTTGCTAATCCAACATATGAATCACTAAGCAAGCCCACACAGGTTACTTCAGACCTCACAGCAGAGGGAAGGTCAGCACGCTGTTCTACAAGTGACACCATCTAACGCCTCCCTCACCCCTCTCCTGCCCTAACACCTTTTCTGTACACTTAAAGTAAATCATCATCTTTGCTGTCAGGCTTAATGAATCAGTTAAAGATCTCTGCTTCCTTGATACCTACTATTACTGCAGGTTGGATGAGACCACTGCCTACCAAACCTACTTTTAAGCATCCTATAGGTACTGAGATCTTACTGACATGGTATTAACCTGAAATATATTCCTTAATTCGAGTGACAGCACACAAGTCCTACCATCTAGAATAAACTATAACTGTTAATCTAAGGTTTAATAGTGATCTCTTTTCCATTCCACCTTACTGGTAGAGTAGTTTGTCAAGCAATATAGTGGAGACACTTTTTACATCAGAGTTCTACTCAATATTGGGTTTTCTAGTGCAGTTCCCTTTATTTGCAACTTGTGGTTAAGACTGAGCCAGCACAAACCAACTCAGACACTGATGCCAACAGTCTTCAAACTAAGCCTATTTCTCTTATGGAAAGTATTTAAGTCTAACTTGTGTCTGGTTTAATACTGACACCCAAATACTTGGGACTTACTATCAGCTAAGTGCTGGAACCAGAATAATACACAGAACTTAAAATCCCTCCACAGTTCAGTAAAATATCCTATTTCAGTTTAGTGCCGTTCAGGATCTAGTGGAATTGTTTTCTATTCGCTTTTTTAAGCCTATTAGAAAAGAACAGGGCTTGGACAGAGGCCACAGGTATCTAGATTTTAAACCCAGCCTGCTAGAAACCCTGTAAGTACATGTATCATTTAAAGTGCAATAAAAACCAAGAACACAATACAATTTAGCTTTGAACATTTTATTTTGCTTGTGTGGCTATACAAAGTTAAGTCACAGCTTCAGTAAGGAACTGCATGTAGTCGGACATCTCCCAATCCTCCCCCCGCCAGTCTCCTACTGTAGTTCTTCCTGTCCTGGCAGGTGAGCAACATTAAGGCCATGCATGTTTCAGCTGTTGTACAAGACCATGGGCTCATAGCTCATAGTTGTAGTTGCAGCCACATATTCATCTTGAAAGATGCACTGAAATCTGCTCCTGTATGTCAAGTGATCAGCATCAGACCATCTATTCGATGAGTCTCCATATCACATGTAAGGTGCTTTTCAATCCAGTGAGCAAATACAGTCTCTTCAACACTAAATAGCTGAATTAAGTCATATTTAGCCCTGCCTTTTTAGTTTAAGTCCAAAAGGAGTCATTTCCAGCTTGAAAATATCCTGAGTACTTTTAAGTCCACATGTCTAGCCAAAACAAATCCATGAAATCCATGAAAGCCATTACAGTTCAGGTCAGGTCAGGATTATTGCACAACAAATAGTAATTCTTGACAAGAACTCTCAGCAGAGAGTATTCAAATAAGATGAAAGTTGTTTTTGTCCAGAAGAACACAGATGTAAATTTACATCCCTTTTATATTTAAAACCAGGATGCTTTAGTTTCTCAGTGCTGCACCAAGGTGCATAGACTTGCACATCAAGAGTGTCAGCCATGCACAAAAGTTTTTCAGGTTTTTTAGATTCAGATTTAAAATTTTCAGATTGGCTGTGCTTAAAGGCCCGTGTTCATTCTTCAACAGAGTTTAGAACACTGTTTGCAGATTCGTGTATGATCCATCTAAAGGCTGAAGCCCCCCAACCTGAGACTTTAGGTAACCAACTTTCTCTGGTGTTTGCTAGAGAAAATTGAAAACCACTCAAAAGTGTATGAAGACAAGCTTTTAAGAGCAAAGCTATGACTAAGTAAAGGAAGAGTTCAATTTTAGTCAAAAAGTTTGTTCACTACATTCCAGGAATATTGCTCTGATTCTGTATACCAGCATGTTCAGTCTTTCATGACATTCCCGTTGTAAACTACAAACCCATTGGAAGAGTTCAGCCTGGTAAATAAGTTACAACTCTCTGTTCTCAGAAAAGTACTGAATTAGGAACCTGATTAAAACTAGAGTTGCTTAGGTACCAGTAGTTTAGCACTACAGCAGGGCTAGTCTAGTTTGTAACTCCACTACCGCTGGTGAGTCACTAATCACTTGGAGATAAAATACAAGTCCTTACCTTATTTCCTCCCCCTCTCCACTGCCTCTTGCTTGAGAGCCTGATTTAACTAAGATATCTTTGTCAGAAAAGTGAGATATAAGTTGGTTTTGAATTTCAGAAGACTCGTAACTTCAGATGTGACACATCTGAAAACAATTCTTCAATTGCATTGAGTAGAGCTAGAGAAACAGAGACTTGAGTTCATTCTCAGCTTGACCACCGCCCCATCAAGACCTATCTTTCTTTTACTAAGTTACTCTCCCTCTTTCAGTTTATATGATCATATAGGAGCTGGATGTACAAGCTACAGTAACTTCAAATTTAATTTGCACTGCAGTTGACAGTCTCTTCCTGCACAGGTTTAAGAAGCTACAGTTCACTCATAACAACAACCAACACAAAGCAAAATGAGCTTCACAAGAAGTGTGAACAGTCTGCTAATCCTTACTACTCCTCCAATCTCATATGTACCAAGATTGCTGTTTCACTTCACACTTGTTTATCCACTTCCAGCTAGAAACAGCAGGAGAGGAGAGTTCAGTATTCAGTGCTACAACTTCTGTTTAGCTTCTTTGGAGAGCACTTTCTGCAACACTTGAATTTCTCTCCTACTAAAGTATGTACAACTGTCTCTTGGAACACTTTGAACTTAAGTGAAATAACATTTTGCCAGCAGCAGGCTGAATTTGGAATTGAGTGATTATAGAGTTAACAGCTATTCTAACTACTTAAAGCCATATTAAAATGCCTATAGGTATAAACAGTACAATTTGCCTTAAACTGTAGAGATTTAATATAGGATCACCGATCTATAGTACAATTTTAATAAATCGCATCTTTTTGATTTTAACATCCTAAAGCTGCATAGCAGATCTGTCATACTACTCACTTGAAGTATGACAGTTTAACTGTAGCCAAGTCAATTTCTTGGAAGGAATCCGGCAAAAGAGATTAAGCTGATAAAGCTAAACTTGAGAGACAGTGCAGTGTTTATGAACAAGAGTGAAGGCCTCACCTTCTCATAATCAAACTCCCTGCTAGCCAAGAATAAGCAGTATGTATCATTTATTCATGACTCTAGATGTTTACAACACACAGTATTAAGTTAGAGCTGATAAGTGTACCGCAGATATCCAGCCAGAGCAAACAGTACCAGTTCCCACATTCCTTCCAATTTCCCTCCCCATTCCTCCTACCATGCAGAGACAAAAGCAGAAGCAACACTGAGGAGACAAACCACATTCCTCTTCCCAGCTACTAATCTCAGTTTCTCATTAGCAGAGTACTATTTTGAAGCTACTACACTCAGATAGGGGTGTGGGGGAGCAAGAAAGTAAACCCTGAAGAACAGTCTGTCCCCACACATTAGTGGCAGGGGTCCCAAAATATCCCCCAATTCTCTGTAATGCAGCCTCCACACTGGGAGGCAAGTCTCTCAAGTACAGGTTTATTCCTTCCAAAAGGATTAAGTTCTCCTAAGAGCAAAAGTAGGTGGAAGCAAAAATAGAGTCTGACTTCAGCACAGCTCCTGTGAAAAGCTGCCAGCCCCCCACCCAAAACAGAAGGGGTACACCAGTAAGCACATTACGCTAGCATTGGTTTTAGTCAGATGATGCTAGCCATCACAGAAATGAATGGTCACCTAACCGCAAAGCGGCAAGCTGGACCAATGGCATCCTAAATTTGATGTTCTCATTCTTACTGCACAGACCAAACAGTCATCAGGACGGGCTGTCTGCTAGTGTATGTTGCAATAACTAGGTATTTCTAAGGAAAGTGACAACAGAAATGCCTTGACCCCACATTTTTGACACAGATAGCTATGCTATAGCCCTTAGGAATTCATTTTTACATCCTCCAACACCCCCCCTAAAAAAAACCAAGACAACACAAACTCTGCTATGCTGGACAGCAAGAAATGCAGTGGTTCTTTTTTACTACATTAAATTCTCTTCAGTCATGATAACGCTGAGGAGGCAAGCATTTGTGCTCCTTGGGCACAACATCAGCTATTTTGGGGACTCATTTGTCCTACCCTTGTTTTTCAGGCCAGAGCATCTTCCAGAGTGATCAAAACAGCTCTTATACTCAAGCAGAGAAAAAAATGCTTCCTAAAAGGAGCTGGAGCCAGCAATAACCATTTCCCAAGTTAAAAACGCTCGAAGGGGCACGAAGTCCATCCTGATGGATGGATGCATAGTTCACGTTTTGAAATGGATGCCTGATTTGACAGAAAGGGGCGGTGCGGAGACAGAGGGATGACTTGCCAAGTCCACTTCCTGTTCTCTCATTCATTTAGCAAATTCCTTTAATTCCTGCCTTAAACTGCATGTTCAGAGACGGCCGGTCTCACCCGATCTACAACCTCCCTCATCACCCGCTTGCAAGGAAACGGATAAACCGGTTTGCCTGTGCTGGATCCATGAGCCACGGATCTTTTCCAGCGCTGGCATGATGTTTCTCACAGGCTGTT
>NW_028186050.1:1557578-1569798 GCF_003343005.1 Rhea americana | reverse complement strand
GCCGCGCCGCCCCTCCCCACGCCGCGATCACTCCGCACCTCACTGCCAGACGGGGTCTGCTCAAGTAGTCCCTCCCCGCCGCGTTCCTCCCCGCGCTCCCCGCCGCCCTTCCCGTCTCCCGCCGAGGGCGGCAGGCCGCTCCCCGCCGGGGGCTCCCGAGGGAAGGGGGCGAGACCCCCCCCCGGCTGCGGCGAGCAGAGAGGGGCGGGGGGCGCGGGCCCAGGTATCCCTCCGCAGCTGCCGTGCGCGGTCACGTGGGTCCTCCCCCCCCACACACACAGAGAGGGGCGGGGGGCGCGGACCCAGGTATCCCTCCGCAGCTGCCGTGCGCGGTCACGTGGGTCCTCCCCCCACACACACACACACACCGGGCAGCGGTGGGCGCGCGGCCCCTCCCCCCCCCCGGCGCTGCAGCCCCGGCCCGGCCGTGAGGGGCCGTGAGGGGCCGTGAGGGGCGACGCGCGGCGCCTCCCCGCCGGCGCCCGCCGCCCGCCGGGCCGCGGCGCAGCCAGGGTCCCGCGCGAGCCGCGTGTCCCCCCAGCGTCTCCCGTGGGGCGGAGGCAGCGCGATCGCTGTTACATTTCTCCTCAATTACAGAAACCAGCTGTTACCCYGCGAGATGGAAGCCGATTGCCGCAGTGTTGCCAACCCCAGCAGTTTTAGCTCGAGCATCATGTTATTTAAATTCTCCCGGAGAGCCCAGCTCTGGGAATCACGAGATTACAGGAGAATCTCTGATTTAATTTTTTTTTAATGAGTTTCTTACGCTGTGGGTTGCAAAGAAAAGCTGAGCAAGGGACCCCTGAAGACTCAAAAGCAGAAGGCAGATTAATTCCGAATATATTACGATTTAAAACCTCATTATTTTTACTTAGCCTCGTTCATTTTTCATAACTGGGGCTGGGAGCTGCCAGYGCCGGGCTGGATTTCCCAAAGGAGCCGCAGGCGCAGCGACGCGGAGGCACCTTGACGCGGAGACACGGGAGCGCGCAGCGCTGAGCTGCAGCCTTGAGGTCCCTTTGCCGCGGGTGGGAGAGCCCAGGGCTGCAGACGGGGCTGAGGAAACCCCGACCGGCCGGGCCAACGGTGGCGGAAAGCGCCGGGGCTGCGGTGTTGCTGAAGCCCCATCCSGCTGCAATCTGGGGTCTGCAGCAGGGCTCCTGCCTCCCCAGAGCACTCACATGGGAGGTGGGCACCACGGTCTGCCCTCTGGAAAGCAAAAAAAATAAAGGTGCCTTTTTTCTTTAACCCAGGTCTCAACTGCGGTTTGAGTAACGTCTGCACTGTAGGTTTGTTCATATTTACCGCGTGTTAGCTATCACAACTTCTAAACCAAGGCAAACCAAAAGCGATGCAGAGACAAGGCCATCGGTGGGACACCAGGACATGATTAGACACCAGTTCGTTTTGGGTTAATAAATATGTTCTCWGTTTTTACTCCCATCCGGCTGCTCTCCCTCACAATCATTTTATGAATACTAATTATTTAGAGCTCTAACTGCTAATTTTTGTTCTCYAATTTTATAGCTAACTAGCTCTGTTAAAAAAAAAATGGGTCACAGACTTCCATCACCTATTTTACAAATAAAGCAGGACCTTTAAGTAATATACACATCTTTAGAATCTGTATTTTTGTATTACATTTGTATTTTAAAGAAATTTGTAACAAAAGGAATAGATAASAGGTTTGTCTTTGAGATGTACATTTTTATTAGCAAGGATTAGAAGTGCACAAAATGTACTGTGGACAATCATTCTTAACAGTTCAGCACTAAACTGCTGGCTGATCTAGTGARATCACTGGCTAAGGGAATCCAGGCTCTTTTCAAGTATAATCAGAATTAAAGGACTCTCATATTTCTTCAGTCCCGTTTTAATAAAATAATGCTTCGTGCCCACACCCTGCTGGCCAAATCCTGCTGATTACAACATCACATCCTTTCTGCAGTTCAAAAAAGCGTCTCGCTGTTCGTGTAAATGTGCTCTGCTTTTGTTGATCGCGGTGGTTGGAGTCCTCACAAGCCTCATCGGCTCTGAAGAGTTAGGTGAGTGTTTGTAATTTTGACACACCAAAAAAAAAAAAAAAAAAAGAAGAAGAAGAAGAAGAAAATACATTGCTGTTTCTTCTGTACTTAGCAACTTACTGAGCTTCCATACCTAAATAAATTGACCTTGGTACAGTCAGCTCTATAGATGTTCCAACAGTCTTGCATGTTTTATATTTAGTCTGGAATCTCTCAGATAAAAGGCCCTGTAAGGCATCTCAAATGTAARGCATTTCTCCTACAATCGTTTATTTACAGGAAGTTTAGAGATTCTCGGGCTCTAAATGGTCAATGTGCCAGAACACCTTCGATCAGCCGCCCCTCTTCTGCTCCTTCGTGGCAGGCAGAGCCTTTGCCAGCTGAGCAGGGTGCAATGCCTACCTATCCTCTAACAGCACAAACGGAGACGCTCCTAGCAAGAGTTTCTCTGCTTTTTCAGAGGTTGTTCTCTTCCAGGTGCTCTGTTTTCTGGCTCCTCCTGTGGATGGCAGCCTGCTGCTCTTTTTCAGTCTTGAAGAACAGCCCTGAGAAGAGCTGCATTTTTGCCTTGGAAGGGCTGTTATTTAAATGGAAAAATATATTGTGCATGCCCCTGCTTGTCTTCCCACAGAAGCAGCCAAGGAGATTTCCCTGGGAAAGCAATGGGCACTTCTCTGAAGTGATCCTCCTGGAGCCTTGCCCCACGACATCAGTTCGAATCGCTGTTTAACTAGAAAAATTTTTGCAAAACTTTTTTTGCAAATGCTTGTCCATGTTTACTGTTTTGGTAAAATAAATAAATAAATAAATAAAATGGCACTTGCACATATTCTGGCCTAAATGAAAGAGTGCTCTCGAAACAAGAGCAGGAGACCTGCCTGAGCATGAACAAGTAAAGCCTCAAGAGACAGGGAGTCTGCTAGGTGCACRCCCTTGATGCTGACCAGTGCAAACTGCTGGAAAGACAGCACATATGGCACAGCAGCGGACACAGGCTCTTAGATCCACATCTCTTTCCAGCCATATTCTGGCTGGAGCTAGTCTGACTGCCAGTGTTCTGCCTAACAGCAAAATACAAACATCAATACGTCAGCACTTCACAGCATGAAGATGTTGTGGTGCAGCAAAGGCAGTGTCACAACCCCAAGAGCTCTGATTTGGTCTCTCACTGAGAAAAATGACACTTCGTGCATCTCAAGGCCTCACTGACTGCCGTATTGGCTTCAGGATCCAGCTCAAATTTGTACTCYATGTTCTTAAGTCACACCCTCGCTCCTTGGACTTCTGTCCAGCTCGTCTCCRGGAGACTGTAGAGCCCTCCCCTTGCCTCTGCCTGTCTCCACTCTTCCCTTCCAACGGGCTCCCCACTGCTGAATCAAGAGCTGTCTCTTCTCCTCCTCTCCCACCCAGAACTGACATCTTGCATGTGTGCCCTCCAGCCATTCTCCATTTTACTGCAGAATTCCAGCACAAATCACGTTCTTTTCTCCTGGCCACCACGTCTCCTCTCCACGTCTGTTCTTCTTATTACTGAGCGCATAATTCTGGATCATGCAGAGCACTTTGAGCTTCTTGGGCTCAAATGGGTTTCTTCTGTGTTTTTTGTAAGTCATTGTGCAAGTTCCTGACAGCAGACTGGTAAAACTTGTAAATGCAACATTTTGCAGAAATGATTTGAAATGTAAAAATTCTGTTATAGTTGTTTGATCTGTAACTGTTTAATTTTTAAAATTCYCTCTATCTCCTTCTTTGGAACACGAATGTGGATATACATGCTTGCTATTTAAATGAAGTCCTCTRTTTTGATGGATTTAACTGCTGACTTGTTCTTGACAAAGGTCACTGTAAGAATTTATAGTTACACGTGTGAAGCCCCATCCTGTATTCCCTATGCATGGAAAGCTCTGCTGGAGATGATAAAATCTGATGGTATTTAATGCCAAAATGAACAGAGTGTCTAGAGGCAGCAGGAGTGCAGGCTGGAGGTCTGCAGATTCCCCACAGAGATAATGTCATGATGATACATAATTTACCCGTCACTTGCAAGCAATATGCCTGTCTTTCCTCCCAGAAGCATTTCCATTTGAAGAAGTAATTTCTACCTGTCTTTGTACAGCGTGCTGGTATCTGTGCTTTCTCTGTGTTTGTACAGTCATTCAGATCTTTTCCGGACATTTGCATTCTCCAGGGCTTGCAACACAGATGCTGAGTTCCTTGCATGGCAGTGTATGAGGCAGCTGAAACTGCAACTCCTCCAGCCCAGCCTTGTAAAAACAGAGGTCTACTGATCAGTGACGCAAAGCAGAATAAAGACATGGGAGTCAATGTCTGTCTTCAAAATCATGACAGATGGGTCAGGGCTGCTTGCTATATYGGCCTTTTCATAAGCTGGATTCCACCAGAGTGTTTGCTCTGGCAGCTCATCCATCAAAAGGATGGAGGGTGAACATGTTCTTTGAAACTATAGGTAATTAAAAGAAATGAGGTAGCTAATATAAATCAAGTGTGCATCTATTGCTAGTTTGCTAGTTCTGTAATCACAGAAACCTAGCTACAGTTATAAATAGATAAGGTCTTAGTCTAGATAGGCTGAGTGGTTAAATACTATTCAGGAAAATAGCTAGTAAGTGTGCATAAATGGGATAGGAGAACAAAAGGCTGAAAAGGACCTCAAGGGGTCTTCTGGTAAATACTCCTGCCCTACAGCAAAATTGAACGAGCCAGTGTTTTCTAGTCAGGGATTAATAGGGTGATTTGGAAAATGATGAATATATTGACTATTAGGGCCTTTTAGCTATTTCCTTTGACATAGGCCTTTGACGAGGAAACCTCAGTGTTCTTCTTAATATTATTCTGAAGTGTGTTTTCCCTTTCAAAAATGGACTTATATTAGACCATATAAAGCTACTTCACATAACACAAATGTCCTGGKTTTTTTATTAACTTGTAGGATTTCAAGAAGCTGAAGATAAAATTCACTTGAATTTTCTTACTTTGCTTTCTCTGTTTTGAGTTGTTTGTGGATCAGGTTTAATAGAAGTTCTCCCCATTTCATAGTTCTTAATGGCATATATAAGCAGAACATAACATAGATTGGCTTTTCTGGAACTTCAGTTTTAACTAGAATTTGCAAGACACAAACATGTTCCTCAAAGACATTCAACAGCTAAACACTTATGCTACCTTTTAGATTCTTGAGGAAATTACAAGCCAGACTACCAAACTAGAATAAAACGTAGGGTGAGCAGTCTTACATGCTGCATGTTCTCATAAAGAACTAAGTTAGCTTAAAAAAAATCCCAYCAGTGCCAGTAGAGGCAATGTATAAGCACTTCTGCTGCCATGTCACCAGAACAAATTTAGATGACACAGTGATTAAGGCATCTGTGCCCTCTTTATGCCTGTGCTTTCAGTGTAACTGATATTACTTGTATCAGTGATGTTAAATAAAGGGTAAAAAACCGGCAGCCTCAACAAGCACCAGAGGGAATTTACAATCTCTTTTGAGTATAGTTCATCTTTTCAGAAATACCTATTTTTCAGAAAGATATTCCTCTATCTATAAAGAGTTCTTAGTACTTCCTGTGTTTCTAAAGAAAGCCCAAAAGATGCCCTGCAACATAAAAAATGACATCAGTCTTTTGGCAAACTATGTAGAGATATTAATGAGAGGGGGACACAAACAAAGTACTAGTTAAACCATTTATTTAGCATTTTGTGATCATACATCCTTGCAGACTTTTGTCCTTCCTCATGGGAAAATGTGATCTGATAAAGTTAATTTCAAAAAGAATTTGGGGACGTCCAGTTATGCCATAGCTTTTAGCTGCCTCCCTCTTTCTGCGTCGCACAACGCTGTGGCCGAGATGGGAAGGAATGCCCTTCAGTCCCGGGGGCTGCGCTCTCTCCTCCCTCCTGGCTGTCTGCACAGCATCTGCTCTCGGCAAGAGCCTCCTCTGGGTATGTTTAAAGCACTGGCCCAGCTAAAGCTACCTAGCCAGAGCACATCAGGAACGAGCCTTCTTACTCGTGTGTGAGGTTCTATCTATTTTCATCTCATGAAAGCTGAAATGTAACTGTTAAAAATAATAAACAACTCATCCCTTATTCCTTTGGTTATGGTGGAAAAGGAGGAGTAAAGAAGTGAAAACAAACCAGCTTAATATTAGGAAATAGCGCTTTCATGGTTCCTCMCAAAGATCCTTAAATATCTGCATTTTTTTCTTCTCGCTCAGAATGTGACTGAGACACCACATGATGCGTTGCCTGATGCAAGAACTATGTTCAGTTAATGCGTATTGCCAAGTTTGTGTCTGCAAACAGGAGCTTAGTTTGCAATGTCTGGCTCGCATCTGATCGTACTCATTCACAAAGCAAGAGAACAAATGGGTGTATAGGTGTCTGGTAAAAGACGGGAAACRCTGTGTTGATCTTTTAGATCAGTTGCACCAAAACAGGTGTGCTCAAATCCAGGCCACTGGATTAAACACAGCTTGAGCCTGTCCTCATTTGTAATGCAAAGCTGAACAGTGTGGAAAGGTCCCTTCCCAGTCCAACCATCCTCATGGCAAAAAATGAAGCAGTGGCAGTTACTGGTGATGCTGAGAGTGGGGTAAGCTGCACGCTCAGGCCCTCTGCGGTTAATCTGGGTTTCCAGGGTTGTTTGATTGGTATGCTATCTCCTCAGCTGTTGGGTTACAAAGCAACAAGCTAGCATTCATTAAACCGCTTATCTCAGATATCACTKCCTTTCTATTCATCTCCATTCACAGTTACATCTGACAGGCAGTATTATTTTCAGTTATATCTGGCTTGCATTTGATCCATCTTTCCAGCTTTTTTCTGCATCATGTAAATACAACAGCAGTGAAAAGAAGCCTTTTGTGCCCTTGTGCTAGGAGGATATGGTGAGCATCAACATGGACATGTTCCTGAAGATCAAACCGTTTTCTGGAAGTCTGCTCACACATTTCATAACCCGTCTGTTTTCTGTAGAATGCAGTTATTTAAAGCAATGAAGTTCACTTCGGAGACACTGTACAGTAGCTGCTGTTTATGTTGATATTTCTGGTAAGGCTCAATATTGTCTATTTTCCATTCCATCTCAGCACTGCCTTTAACTGCCTCTTTCCACTCGATTTACATATCATCCCTCCCGGCTGTTCACTCCCAGAGTCTCCTTTAGCTGGCAACCTTCCAGTCACTCAGTACTACAGAGGTACTGAGATGGCAGAGCAGTTGATGAGAGTCAAAATAAAACTAAATTATGTTATCCTACATGGCCTACAGTTAACTGAACAATTAAGTAACAGAGCATTCAAGACTGACATCAGCATTTGTCCTCCTTTTCTTTGCTAAGACTGCTCATTTCAAGTACTTTTGGGCATGACTACAAGAAGGCTGTAGAGGCTTAACAACTCTCCAAGTGTTCTCCAATTCCATTATTTATCACTACTCCAGAGAAGGGTGAGTTAGAATTAATGGTTCTCTTTCAAATACCGAATGAAAGTTATTCTTACAAGACTTGGCCTCATAACCCTGACACTTGAGACCTGGGGAAGCAGATTCCCTGGAGTTTCCTGCAGATAATTAACAAACTCAGGCTGACTCAGCAAGTATGTCTACACATGCCTAAATGCAAGGATGTGAGGAAACTTAATGATTTTAATCTAACTCTCAATAGGCTTAAGAAATATGCACATATTTAAGTATTTTCTTGAACTAAGGCCAAAGCTTCCTGCATTTTTTGTCTATCCATAGCACAATATAGGCCAAGACCTAACGCACCCCAAACCCATAGCTCTGTCCTTGCCACAGGCTGCTAGTGGCTGGTGATGCCTGGAAACCAACGATGGGCTGCTGTGACCTGGGGTGAAGAGCTGCTTTGGCTGCACTCCTCATCCCGCCCACTGGTGCATCAGTGAAGCCCTTGGGCTTCTGGCAGGTTGCCACTATAAATCCCGTGCAGCGTCTGTTAGCCTGAGGAGGGAACGAGACTCCAACACTGTGTTTCAGATGCTGACCAGTAAAGTAGGCACTTGAAAAAAAAAGTGTTTATTTAGCTTATGGAGATTGTGGAAAGAAAAACAGCCCAAGGAATTTGAAGCTAGAAATGCCAGAACAGTCAGGTGCATCAGATTGCTAAGAATGATCTTCCTTCCCACTACCTGCAGCTGCAGCGAGGACGATCCAGCCACGCTGTCCTTCCCAGACACAGAGCTGGACAAGCAGCTGAAATGCAGCTCAAAAAAGAGCCATTCAAAAGGCTCAAGACCAATAACAAATAAACACCTGGAGATGGAAAATCCTTCTCCCTTTTTCCTGCCACATGTTTTGGAATCATTATGCCAGGAAATCTATTAAATTACACAAATTTCAGTCACAAATATGTGGCTTGGATAGTACACTATATTGCTGAGGGATATGGCTAAGGAAAATAGTGGTAAATTAAAAATCTTTTCAGGGTCAGTAGTGAAGATAGTGGTAGGAGAGTCAGACTACAACTTATACCGACTTCCAAAAGCAGTACTGATGTGGGAGGACATTCCCTGATACYCAGACAGACAAGCATTAAGAAGCGCATACATTAAAAACAGAGGACTCTCAGCTTAGTATTTTCAACCGTGATTCAGCACAAAGGTTTGGCTCGACTGGAAAGGCACTGCCGCCTATCAGGAGAGGGAGAGAGCAGCCCTGCACTTTCTGTAGCTGCAAGTCCATTTTTATGCCTCTTGAGACCATGGCTTCTTTTGCTGGGTCACAAATGACRGCTTGTAGCATGCTCGAGTTACGCTGTGGCTTAAGAAGGTTGCTGCATCCCCAACAGGACCCTGCATGCTAGGACTCTTCCACGCGGACTTAGCTTACGGTTGCAGTTTAGCTTTAGTTCTTTAGTCCTTGCTAAACACATGCCAAAGAAAATTAACACATCACTGAAAATATTGAAACTATTGAAACTCCTTTAGGAAAGAAAAACACGCAAAATCCTTCTCTGTATCATGACACCGTATTTTCTCCGTATGCCTGTGGAGCGCCTGGATGCAGCGAGG
Organism: Rhea americana; assembly: GCF_003343005.1. Classification (NCBI taxonomy): domain Eukaryota; kingdom Metazoa; phylum Chordata; class Aves; order Rheiformes; family Rheidae; genus Rhea; species Rhea americana. Next base: position 1,560,725 of record NW_028186050.1, on the reverse strand, counting down.
AGCCTGGCAGGAAGCCAGGCTGCTGCATCGCTGCTGCCTGTGCTGGTGTTGCCATTTTGAGCACATGCAGTGGCGGGGAGGGGGGATAATCCCAAAGGCGAGGACTAAGAATTACCACCCACCGAAGTTGCTAGCTCCTGTCTATGCAATATTACCACATGCAGTGCTGGGAATAAAAGTAAGTGCCAAAATGTGAGCAATCTGTAACACAACAACGTAAAACGAAGCAGGTAAAATGATGTTCATGCATCTTCTCCATGGCATTGTCAGCAGCWCAAATATTTTCAGGGCAGAAGGCTGCAGAGCTTTGAAATCACAATTGCCTCAACAGAGYCTCTATCAAATTCCTGACTTTTAAGGGCTCATGGCTTTCAACAAAATCACATACCAAGAATAAARGGCATTCAGTATTGGTCATCCACATTCATTATTGCAGGAGGCAAAATAGAGACCGATGCTGTGGCTGCCTCTCAAAGCTCTCTCCACATGCAGGTAGCTGCAAGCCAGGTCAAGCAAAGAAACCTCTGCTTTCTTACACAGTGATTTTGTAACCTTAGTATTCCCATGGCACTGCTGGAATCCATTGGCTGACTCCCTGCCTAGCACTTGAAGAGGGAAGGAACATCCTGTCGTCGTCGTCCGAGAGGATGGGAGCGCAGACAAGTAAATACATTGGCCAATCCAGACACAAAGCAATGTAGAAAATAGGACAGTGAAGGTGATCAAGACCTGACTTTATGAATATTAGTAACTTAATACTGAAATTACTATGATCCTTTCTGGAAGTTAAGAGTAGACTGTGCTACCATGCTTTTCAGTCACCTCACRCAAGGGAATTGCTGCAGGCATTTTTCTTTGGATGCACCCAAAGATATCACCCCATTAACCTCAGATGCAAACACACACAGCAATTACACAGAAATTCCAAGAGAGGAAGAGGACTCCAAACCCACAAAAATTGAGCCAGATTCTGGTATCTAAATCATCTGAACTCATTGCAGTGTTACAACTAGCAGAATTAACATACAGATGACAGTCTATTGAAGAGAAGCTTCTTCAATTAGCTATTTCTTTCCATAGGATGGAAAGTACATGAACATTAACGATGACAGAGCAAGAGAGAAGTCGGGAAAGTTGCAGGAAAGGTTCAGCTAGAGAAAGCAAAATTAAGAACAACAACTTCATTGAATATAGAGAGTGACTAAGAGATAGAAAGTGTAAGTATCCCAGCTTAGCCTATCTGACCTTGGAAGACTGTAAGAAGACACGCTGAAGCAGGGCAAAGGTTTCTCAGGTATGCTATCCATCTACAAGAAACAACAGTTTTACAATTACTATAGAGGAAAAGGAAAAATCCTCTAGAATTAAGATGCCAAAGAGGCCAGTTGTTTACTCCAAAATATCCAGATAGCGATAGCAGCACTTGCTAGAAGGTTCTGCCTCGCCAACAGCAAAGTCATAACCCATCTAGACTTTTTATAGCTGAGGCAGGGCTCCAACATCACTGTATTTAGAAAACCTTGCCTGGCAGCCAGTTTATTCTGCGGGTACCTCCCTGCTCTCTCTCAAGTGAGCTTTACCAAGCCTCCATTTCTGGCCCCAGTGCAATTGTTTTTCAAATTTTCCTGTTCTGTGAGTCCATAAAATACTTCTCTGAAAGCAAACAAACCAATCTTCTACCAAAAGGGGATGAAAACTGTAGAGCTTCCTCTTTCCAAAACCAAACCTCTTCTAAGAGGCAGGGGAGAAGAGAGAGGCAGAAGCYTTGGGGTCCTTTTCTCCAACAGCCCCTGCTCTGCCTGTCGTTACACACTTGCACAAGCATCCTTCATTTAGCTCCCCTTCCTCTCTCATTTCCCAGAAATGCAGGGTCTGTGTTGTAATCAAGCAAGGCCTTGAGAAAGCACAGACGGGCTGAATGACTGACTAGCCATTAAAAAAAAAAAGAAAGAAAGAAAAAAGCACCCCCTGCCCAGACCGGATTCTGCATGTGAGTACAGCAGGCTAATAGTACTCCTCGCAGAGACCCAGAACTSAGTGCACTACTCCATTCCTTATCACCTCCCACAGGACTAATCCCTTTCTGGCATACTGACTTTCCCTTTTTTCGAGTTTGTGTAACAGCATTTCTGAATCTCTGCTTTATGGTATCGAATGAAATTAAGATAKTTAAACTCCATCACCCCCTTTCCCCCCAAAATTCAGAACCCAACTTTCTCCATCGATACACAGATAACAGTCTAAATAGAGATTAGGACATTCTAGAGACTTTTGACAATCCCAAATTTGGGACCACAAAAAAACAAACAAACAAACAAACAAAACAAACAAACAAACAAAAAACTTTTAAGCTTTCAAGACAGAACTGGCCTTGCTCCTAGTCTGACCTCCTTCCCACTTTCTTCGTGTATAGCTCCAGTTAATGGCATTCCTCATAAACACAAGCACCATGAAAAGATTTTTTTAAGTAATATCTTGGATTATTTTATCATCACAAGTGTTTTTTTGCCTAAATGAACGCCTGCTTGCATTCTTCTTTCAGGACCCAGGAGAATCAACTCAAAGAGTCAAGTATAAATTTAAGACTTTTTATTAGCAAGAAACAAAAATCACTATCTGCAGAGTAATTTTGATCTAATAGGCACAAAAATTAAATTTAAGATTGTCTACCATTTTAACAGATTATGGAGAAGTGTTAATGCAATTATATTTTGAAGAATAATGGGAAATAATGGCAAAAACTCTCCATGACCAAAAAGCACCTTTATTGACCATCTTACCATTCAGCAGTCATTTCACTCAATATCCTAAATTGCTGAGCTACAGTCCAGTTTAACATTTAAATAAGAGAAAAAGATATTTCAATCTGACTTGTATAAAAAGTGTTATATCTGGGTGGCAGATAATTAAAGAACTATTAAAAAGCCATATACACAAACAATTACTACCTGCAATTTTGATGATTAAGCTCCACAAGTTTCAACATCAAGCATAATACACCTCCTCCATATGACATTATTCTTGTAGAAGAGCCTACAAAAACCCACCTGTTCTGAAGGCAGTGTGGTTGGGAAGTATTTTCTATTTCACCATTTAACAAATTACAATCACTTCACAAAAAGTACTAGGCAGCAAAATATTTATGAT
>NW_028186050.1:1547559-1557553 GCF_003343005.1 Rhea americana | reverse complement strand
AAAAAAAAAAAAAAAAAAAAAAAAAGGGTTAAAAACCCTTTTTTCCCAGGGAAAGGCCAGATTCACAAAGACAGCATTTTGTATATAACCTGAGTAAAGGCAGCAGTTTCTCCTAAAATTTTCAACGGCACCCGTACTATGCTTTCATATTATACTATATAGTGTCCCAATGATTTCAGTAGGCCAAAATAAAGTTCACCGTAGAAACAAGTCTTTGTAATATAGATTAAAATTCAGCTGCACAACATAATTTGTTACTGTATTTAATTCAATGCTCAATAAATTTATAATAAACTACATCTAGGAAACTAGTAGCCTGCTACTGCTCCCCTCTTCTCTCTCCTTTCTTTCTTTCAGGAGTGTATCTTATTACCTATATTGGGAAGAGTATGTTCCTTTCCTGTATTTTATACCTCTTCCAAATTTATTAGTGTACCTTTAAAAGAAAATCTCATTCTACAAAGAAGGTAATAGAATTTGTTGCTACCTTATTCTTAATATTGAACTTTTACTCAAGCTCAGAATAACTTTAATCAGAGCTATTTCGCTGATTCCTATACTAACATGACTATTCAGGCAGAACAGTTGGTTTAACTTATCAAGTTAGCACTACAGTGAAAATTCAGTTTCTTCTGGAAGTCCTGTCCCTAACATAAGATAAATTTTTCAGTGGTATTCAACAATAAATAAAAACYATACTTTATCTCAGGAACTAAAAGGAAAGTTGCAAAAATAAGTCCTCACTAACATGCAAGATAAGATTTCCTGGAAAGGCAAGTATCTTTTTCTTTTTTTTTCTTTYAAATTCCCCTTTCTGCAAGATGCAAAGTTATTTTAGCCAGCAAAAAAATTTCATCACTATTACAAAACAGTATTGTGTCTTCATGTCAGTTAGACTTAAGTTCTTTAGCAGCAGAAAGTATAAAGCATTTTTATTAAAGCCGAGAATGGAAAAGGAATTCATTTTGCAGCAGATAATCGTTTATACCCATGCAAAAATCTTTATTCCTACAAAAGAAAGCCAATGTGAGAAGTACTTTTTTAAAACAAGGCCATTAAATGAAAGTAATAAAAGAGCAGAAAAGCGCAAGTAGTGAAAAAATAAAGGTGTATGTTACTGAAACRGTGAATGGGATTGTTAGAAGAGAAGTTAGAGTTTTTGTGCAACTTCTAAATGGTTGGATTCCTGGTTTTCTAGTCTGCATGAATCAYGAGACACTCAAAGCAGAAAAAGATTATTTATTCTCTTTCCTTGTCTACTTTTTAAAAGCATCAAAGATATCTAACCAGGATACAGGAAACTTCTAGCAAGGTTGATATAACTAAACCATTGATCAAGAAGTCAGTTTTGTGAAATAATTTAGACTGGAAAAAAAGGAAGAGGTTTACCTCAAAAAGGTGACATATTTCACTCCTAAATCAACTCTAATTTTTGCTTGGAGTCAAGCTGTACGTTTCTTTTTATTACATGTAATGGAACTAGATCCTTCAACTACTTTTCTCATCTGTTAACCACAGCTTACTGGAGAAAATGTCAACCTACATCCCAGCCACCGAAGTCTTATTTTTTGGAAAGAGTCAAGAYGTAAAATAGTTGTATTAAGATGAAGATAGATTTCAAACTAAAAGGAGTGTCATTAATTACTGGGGAATTTTTTAAATATTCTCTGTCATGGACAGAGTCCACAAGTCCTTTTCTTGAAATACAAACATGTCCGTTAATGAGCACTAGGGTTTAAAAAAAAAAAAAAAAAAAAAAAAAGTCTTTTCACCTTTTAAATTAAAAAGAGGAGAATCAAATAAGAAATCAAAACAGGTACAATCTGAATTTTGATCTTACTTCACTAGGGTAATTATAGTTTGAAAACTAATGATCCATTCTATCTACTAAAGAAACAAATCAGCCTTCTTGAGGTATTAAATCAAATTGTGAATATCCTGGCAGAGTAAGAGAGAATTAATCACGGTATATACCCATCAGAGTAGATGATATATGGATATTAAAAGGCTTTTTTCAAGCTTCCAAGTGAATATACATAACACATTGAAAAATGAAGAGCTATGAAAGATGCTCAGTAGTTCCTAAGTTGCTGCAAATCACAGCCTTTTTTTTTTTTAAAAAAAGAAAAAAAAGGACTGAATCAATGATATCAGTAAGGCAAAACACAGGCTCACCTTAAACCTATTTTGTAACTCTACTTTGCTAGTAATGCCAGGAATAATTATTTTTCCATAACACCATGCCCAAGTGTAGCTATTTTCTGTGAATTATTTTTCTACAAGTTAACTTTCATGAAACCTAGTAAAACAAGAAGGCTCAGGATTTCTTAGGTTTGTTTTAACAGTCTAGTACACTTTGTAGCAAGTTACCTCAAAGTAACGAATTCCTTAAAAAAGGAAAGGAGAAAGGAACCTGAATGCCATGTTCCTAAAGCATACAACCTTGATAATCCAAAGGCCCAAGATCTCTCTGTCATTTATAAGACATGTGGCAAAGTGCCACAAGCTCAAAGTGACTATCACTTCTTAGCCACTCATTGTCATTTGTGAGAGTGAGTGTTCTAATACTGRCACAGGTCCCTACTGTGACACAGGGGTACATACGAAAGAATAAAACAAATTGGAAGGCTCAACTTGTATCAGGAAGACTCAAAAACATTTTTGAACTTTTTCATCAGCTGCAGAAACTTTTTGTACCTGCTAAAATCAACGYTGAACTACGTGAATCACAGTTGAGTCTCCTAAAAACACTGACATTAAACAAAAGACTATCTGCTCACTCCCTAATCACCTTTGTTTGAAATAAATATTAAGGAACTATCTTCTATGATCTCTTCATATAGAATCAGTCCAACTCTCCATTTCTAAAATGGAAGTTATTCTTCAAAAAGTCACCTAACTAAGTAGGTKGAGAAAGGGCAGAAAATGAAGAAGCAGAGGCTGACAATATATATGAAAGAAACTTTTAGAACACATATGTTTGAGTCCTAATTTTGCTACCTAAACTTTTTGGGTCATGGTCATGAACACTTCTGGTACCGATCTTTACAGAAAAGACGGTAAAGGAGAAAATTCYGTGACTCGATCATAAACACCACAGTTTATGGACCCATTGCTTGGGAAAAGTCATCCTAGGAAAAGGAACAAGTACAGGATATTATCATTACTGCCTGACACCCTTGATATTTTACAACTTCCATAGAACAGTTTGTTCCTTAATCCCCAGAAATGCCAGAGGACAGTCACTAAGAATTATTTTTACAGCTGGAAATTAGCATTTTTCCAGAATTTAGAATAGCTGTAGGTAAAACAGAATTAGCAACATTTGTTCTGAACCAAGAAGCACATTCTGTTCCCCTCCACACCCTCCCCAAAACAGAAGCAAAATGTAGTTACTTTTCTCATCACAGCTCTCTGGCCAAGGACACTGAAGCATTGTGGATTGCAAATTCCTCCATGCACATGACACACAGTAATGTCATTGAACAGGGTATCCAGCACAAAAGCATTTACCAAGTGCTTGAAGATTTTACTCAACATGCACTTTTTCCATGTACATTAGGAAAAAAACTTAAGATATTATGATGCATATAAGATTATGCAATTTTAATGACAACAAAATCAATGACATACCAGGAAAAAAAAAGGTAGATGTTGACCAAGATTTTTTTTGAGAGAGATCTGATGAGATAGGAGAGCCAAGAAGAACTGATGCTGAAGTAAAAATTTCTATGAACCCTTTAAAGTTGTCGGACTCTTTTATCAGTGCTTGCAATGTTGACATCCAGTGTCTCTACTTTTTTAGTTAGCCGATCAAGCATATCATCCTGCTCCTCTATTTCTGTCTGCAGACCAAGAGCTAGGTTTTTCAGACGACTCAACCCAGAAGACATCTCATCTGTCAATAAACAAAGAAAACACAAGGAGTCAAAGCTGTAGAAAGTGTACTGCTTAAGTGGACGCTGTCAAGATTAACTCTTCTCCAAAAGCTTCAGTCAAAAAACATTAGTGACAAGTGCTCAAATTTGAGTATTTTCCTGCAACAGTGGAAGCACCAATATTTTATGACTGCTAGTGAATTACTAAAAGAAAGCAATTACTTCCGTCTCCTTTCCACTACCAATAAAGTATAAATGCTTAAAGTCAAACTGGATTCTTTATAAGGTACTACGTAATGCAGTTCTTTTAATTTTCTTAAACATGTTTTAAAGTAGGGCACAACTTTTTTCAGYTCAGTATACACAATATGCTCACTACCTCAATTATTTTTGAGATGATCTTTACTGCAGAGATATAATTAAAGATTTAAGCAGTTACCTGTCTCAGGTAGATGAAAATATCCCATCTCCAAATTCCAAATTTTATAATTAAAGCTACAGGGAAACAAATTTATTGCACGATTGACTAGTATAAACGTTTCTCGAACTAGTAAGTTTTGTGTGGCCTGGAAATAGAATAAATGTGCTTCCACTAACACTTACGCTTGACTATTTCTCTTTGATCTAGTTCTTTCTGATTTCTTTCCAATCTCATCTTTCTAGGTCAGATAAACAGTGACGCATGTAAGCAAAGAGGCATTTTGTATATATACCACAGAACAAAGCAAGAAAAAGCCAGCTGTATGTTTTTTTGGAAGTAACACAAGAAATGCATATAATCCACAAATGAAATATTGAATGCCTTTTGATTCTTCTATTTTCTGCAAAACATGTATTTATTTCAAAAGCTGTGCACAACTGTAAATATTTTGTATCCAAACTGACATACAATTTAATAACTAAATTTTAACTGTCAGTCAGGTAAACCGAATATATCTTCCAAAGTAAGGGGTAAGCTCTATGTAACAAGGAACTAAGCATTCTCATTGTTCTTACCTGGATGCTAATCTAAGGCAGTATCTCCTTCTTAACATTACTAATATCTGCCTAGCAAGATTTTCAGAACAGGAGAATGAGCCTGCTTGGCCTAGTGATATTCCAGTCAGCTTACAGGATGATTCAAAGAAATATTTTCAGATCCTGAACGCAAATCTTGTGGGATACATCAGCAGTATTTCCTCAGTCAGATGACAGAGATTTGCTAGCATATTCACATTCAGTAAGCGTGTTTATTACGGTCAATACATGGCTAAAGAAGGCTAATGATTTTCATCCCCCCCTCCTTCTGGTCTCTTTGTTCAGTAACAGTTCACAAACTAAAAATTTTTAAAGCACAAGAATATAACAGAAGAATTAAAGTATCGATGCCAATTACGTATCAGTTTCCATAATAAATTTATATTATTCCAGGCATCTCAGCCAGGTCATTTCTAGCTGATTTCATGTGAAATGCATTTCTAACTCAGATTTGCCATTTATCTTTGCAGGTAGTTTACCCACAGATGTCCCACAGTATTCAACCATTCAGACAATGTTTCAATCAAACACTGGATTCTGCCACACAGATTGTTCTGAAATGCAGATTACAAGCAAATAATTTTTCATTATAAAAGTTCAGAAATTAACTAAACAAAAAAATGTTTGCTGAGAATATATTATTTAACTTTTCTCTGTCTTAAGAACCTAAAACTGTGAAAATAGGATTATGTCAAAGAGCCTCGATTTTCTCTCTCACCTAAGTTGTTATCAATTTTCTGGTGATAAGCTCGCAGATGTTGATTCTTTGGATAAGCATCACGTTGTACTGAAGAAACTGAATCTGCTCTGCTGAAATCATTGTCTGCTAACAATACAAAACACAGGATGTTATATAATAAAAATATTTTAATGAAGAGTCAAGTTTCAGAAAAATATTAAAAATTAGTCTAACTACAGATGCCACTTAATTACATAAACTGCTAGAAGACTATCAAAAGCAGTATAACATCACTGTCTACAGAGTACCCTTCAAGATGCACAGTTATTAACACAGGCAACTGGCTGCATATCAAAGCTGTAATTATTCTCTTCCCAACTGCCTTCTGTAGTTCTGCTAGGAAGTCAAGGAAAGAAAAACAAACAAACAGGAACCACCACCCCCACCAACAACAAAACAGGTAGTAATTTCAACCAGTATTTAAGTGTCCTCCTAGGTCAAGCCACCTGAGAGTTGTTTCTGCCCTCTGCTGGGCAGTCTTTTAATATTAATGAGTGGAGACTAATGTATCTAAGAAGAGACCAAAAAGATTCAAGAAACGATTTTCAGTCAGCTGAGAAGCTTCTAGCTGTTCTGTAAACACACACATTGCCAATTTCACAGAGCAATGCTGGGTCATCCTCTTGCAGTTTCAGTTTAAAACACCAAAAGCGTACTTCCTGCACATCATATAAAAGTTGAAAATTAGCTATTCAGATTAGCTTGCTTTCTAATCAGATTTATCCAAACTACTTACCTAGCGTTGTATTTCTAGATGCTAATTAACACCAAAAAGGTATTTCTTTWCTTAGAGATACACAACTCTAAAGATATGCCACTGTTTTCTCACTCTTACCAAATAAATAACTGAAACCCATTTAAAAAAGTAACTTATTCCATACACAAAAGTCATTCACAGAACTSGTTGTGAAGAAGGGGAACAAAAACAACCTTGTGCGCTTCCTTGTGAGAATAAAATACYGACTTCAGCATAGTAGGTTAGCCTATGTTTGCAATAACAAGKAGAAAAACATCTGAAAATTATGGCAAACCATAGTTAAGGAGGACAACTACATGTTAACAGTTTGGCAAACACAGAATAAGGCTACCTGTACATTAAATGGATTGCTGGCCATAGTCTCCTCTGTGCAAATACATGCACTGTATTCTTTCACAGTCTTTACTGGATACAAGCCCTTGCAGGAAGGGCTAGAAAAAAATCCACATATAAGTAATACTTTCGTGTCTTYGGCACAAAGAGTTTTAGGGGCAAGCAATTCCCTAGAACTGATGGTCATGAAAGGTCACGTGCCAATCTCCAGTAGGAGTTAGGCAGCAATGCAAGTCAAGAGTTAGGCAGGCTGATGAGTCTGTGCCTTTACTACTGTGCAAGTGTCCCCTGCTTGGATGACAGACATTCAGTATAAAATAAAATTAACAAACCTGAATTGTCTAGCCTCCTTAAATTTGGATGACTTTCCTGGTATTTTGACTCTTGCTCTTTACTAGACATCATTGCTTCTTTTAATCTGGTAATGCAGAGAGAAAGAAAATATTCTTATGGACYGAAAGTTTGATTTTGAAACTGTTAAACAAAAACATGTGAAGAGTGAGTTTGTTAGACTTAATTCAACATGTTCCTTTACAATGACTATTAGYATTTGTCTTCAGTGAAAGCAGAATAGGACCCTCTAGTGCTGAAAATAAGAAAACTTTAGTATCAAGACAAAACTGCTTCCTCAGTCTTGGAGACAAACTATTTCTTTCTGCTAGCAGGAGACTGGAAGAAGAAAGGGAGAAGGGCAGGAAATCAATCCATTCAGCATTTTTATATAAAATTCTTAGCTGAAGAGAGGTAAGTACTGTAAGACACTCACCTTCACAGCACGTATTTTTATTTACAGCTTTCAGTAAATGGTAGAGAAATACATGCAATGTTTAATGGGAACCATGTTGATGCTACAAATCTTGATTTCCTGATAAGACTAGAGTAGACACAATAATTCAAAAGGCTCTTAAGAATTACCTGTGATGGAATTTCCTACAAAATTGAGGTTTTTCTCATTAATACAACAATAAAGAAAAGTAAAAATACTTATAGGAAAGGAAAAAGATTCAACAGAATTTCTTTTACATTTTAAGTTCTCATTTGCTGGTGATGTTTCAGACATGCCACTGGAGATAAGTATCCAAAAAAGGTTAAAAAGGTAGATGGATTAGGTGAAGAGTTTAGCTGGAAGATACATGAGTGGAACTAGGGAAATTTTTAGAAGACTTTGAGGAGAAAAAAACCCTAAAAAACAGAAAAAAACACAGAAGGCTGGTACTTGAGAACTATGGAGGAACACAGAATGTGTATGTACAGAGTAAAAAGTGAGGGTCCTTGATAGCATAATAAGGGAGGAGCAGGTGCCTGGGCTATACCCTGCTTCAAGCAGTACTTCAAAAAACTGATCTAGATCCAGAACCTCACAAAATATTTCTAATAGCGGGCAGGTCTCCTGCTTGGTCCCAACATAGTACTATTATATCAAAATAAAATGTTTATTTTACTTACCTACTGTTAGCATTATACTCAAGGGTTCCATTCTGCTCAGGCTTACTCTCTGGAGGTTTGGGTTTGAAGTAGTTTACCAGGCCCCCAAAAACACTCTTGATGTTATTTATGTGTCTTTGACTAGTCTTCAAGTCCTGGTCCATTTTATCTACCATTTGTTCCGTGCGCTTCAGTGCCTCCCCTTGACGTACAAGCTCCTAAAAATATCGACAAAAAAGGGGAAGTTAGGAAGGATAAACTGCAACATCAAACATTTTTAACAGATACTCTAAAAAAAACCCCACAAACAACAGAGCTCCTTCATCTCCCCACACGATTTTTAAAGGCATCCAGCCTTTTCACTTATTCCTTTTCCTCCAGGGTGTTTCAATCAAGAATTGCTAGTCAACCATAATGATATGCTATACCAGCTATAAAATTCCCATAACTAAGCAAAGCCGAGTTTCCTGTCACCTAGTACAAGTGGGACCTAGAAAGTTTCCATTCTGTCTCTCTCTCAGGTTGAAATTTCTACTGGTTCCAGCTGGGACAAGCATTGTACCAGATGGGCAATGTAGTGAAAAATACATTTTATGGCATATTGTTTATGGAATGGAAATGACCAAATACAACTATTTGTAGTTGTGGATGACACTTTCGTTGATAAAGGTTACTATTTTCACATTATTGTTGTGTTCTAGATAACTTGGAAAAAGAGTAGCTAAAGGAAATACACACTTTTGCAGTACTAATACTTACAGTGCAGGATTTAGAAACCCTGATGCATACAGCTATGTTGTTTACTAATGCAGTTGCGCAAACACTATTCCAAAGTAATCCAAAGTTTATTTCCAGCAGTAAAGCTGCCTGTGGCTAACACTGAAGAGGAAGAAAGGCCTTAGATTTCATATTCTCTCCAAAGTTTCAGAAATTCTAGTTGAATATACTTACTTTCTCACTCAAGCGACCTACCTCATCCAGTCCAAATCCTATCATTAATCCTATATTAAGTCTACATCCCTGACTCCTTATTTGAGCTTCTCTTAAAAAGATCACAACCCGGCAAGCTCGCAGAAGCAGCACAAACACCACAACGCCCGCGGCGGCCTGCGGCAGGCCTCAGGGCGGCCTGTAACCCTGGTGCTAACGCCGGGGCGAACGCCTCAAGAGGGGGTGACACAACGCACACGGCCTCTGCTAATGACACCTCTGAGCACAAACCCCATCCCGAAACCACGCCGTAGGAACGGCGGAAATGATTCACAGGGATAAAAGCTGGCACGTCGTAAACAGCTTTTTGAGCAGACTTTTTATTTAGTCAAGAGAACAGCTAAGCCTTAAAAGAACTTTTTACCAGATAAAAACAAGAAGTAATTGTTTAAAAGCTGTGGGAAACACAGCTATAGTCCCGAGACCGGACAGATAAATCAGGCCCCACTGGAATTTTTTTCTGGGAAAACCAACCTCCGCCCCCTTCCCCACGCCGCCCCCACGGGCGCAGGTAAGCAGTTACGCCGCCTCGGAAAGGCTGAGCCGCCCCCGGTGCYGCCGGCTTCACCCACAGGAAAGCGAAGCAAAGGCCCGAGGAAGAGCGAAGCGAGAACCCGAAGTGAAGCCACGGGCCCCGGACGCCCCCGCGGCGGGGCCGCCCGCACGCACCTCGGAGGCGGCCACGCCGACGCGCTCCGACTCGTAGAGCAGGGCGAGGGAGCGGGCGGTGCTGTCGGCCGTGGCGGCCGAGCGCCGCAGCACCTCCCGCTGCAGGTAGCGCTGCCGCTCGGCGCCGCCCGCCTCCTCCTCCTCGGCCTCGGCGAAGGGGTTGTAGCTCCTCGGCGGGGCCGCCAT
>NW_028186050.1:1483498-1546828 GCF_003343005.1 Rhea americana | reverse complement strand
CATATGCGTGTGCGTGGTGGCGGGGTCGGCGCGTGGGCGTTAGGTGAGGGGCGCCCGGCCTCCGCCGTGGAGCGGTGGCGTGTGGCGCGCGTGGGGGAGGGCCCGCCCGCTTCGCCCGTGTGCGGCGGCTGCGTGGGCTGCGAGGTGCGTCGCGGCCGCGCGGGCTGCGGCCTGGCCCGGCGAGGCGGGCGCGGCAGCCGTGTGCCGCTGCGCGGGGAAGAGGGGTCCCTCGTGGGCCGCGCCGCGAGTGGGCGTCGCGGGCAGGGGAGGGGCGCGGCCCGGCGGCCCGGCTCGTTCCTTGGGCGCTCCGAGCTCTGCCCGCTGTAACGCGCGGTGCGGCTGCCGGCCCGTGAGAGCTGCCTCGCGGGGACGGGGCTCGGCGGAGGCGGGCGAGCCCGAACCGGTGGGTTTTGGCCGTGGAACCGTTCCGTTTGCGCGCGTGTGCTCCGTGAGCCCGCCGGTTGTGCGAGCTCTGCGGCAGAGGAGGAGTAAGGCAGCCGGGTGCTGGTCGCTGGCTTCTCTGTGCGTAAAGCGGCTGAACTCCTAAATTGCCTCRTGCATTAATGAAAGATGGCTAAATTGTTGAGAAGTACAGCTTTGTGCTGATGCTATTGTACGTGACTTATTTTTGGCCAGCTATTTCGGACTTCTCTCTTAGGTCTTGTTCTGGAAATTTGCCATTAGTCTGACAGCTAACTGTAAGCAATTCTTTTACATCTCGCTGTTGGTTCAACAGTATCCGGTGATTCTGTCGTTTGTAAGAATCTATACTAGGAGTTGAATTATAGTAACAGTTTTATCGTGTTCAAGGTATTTACTCATGTTTTTCAGAATAACAACCTGATGTGGAATACGTGCACTAAAAGTTATTTTTCCAAAGTTTGTATTTCCTTTGCTGTACTTTATGTAAAGCGAGAGGATTATTCATACTGTATTACAGGTTTTGTAATTACAAGGTATGGCAGTCCAAGGATCGGAATCTTAACTTGCCCAGGACTCCCAGTAAGTTCTTCTAGTCCTTTAGGGAAACAGTTTCTTGGTTTAGAGATTTTAAGTCAGGATGTTTAAAGTGAGTTATCTAAATAAAGGAGACTTGACATTCAAACGTTAAGTATTCATTATGACAGTCTCTTCTTGGTGGTATTTATTAACACTAAGGAGATTTATGGAAAGTCCATATGGTTGTTGCATTTTCCTCCTTTTTACTGTTCTGAGAGATTCGGTATATTCTTTAGTTGTGTGTTAGCTGKATATCAAATGAAATAATAAGTAAGYAGTGAAGAAAATAATTGCTCTGGAAACTTAAAAGGATTTGAGTGAAGTCACACTCATCTAAGCAGCAGAGTTTGAGTGCTGTGTGTGAAGAAAGCACTGGTGCAACTATAACAAAAGCTCCATCCACCCAGGTCTTGTTTACAGGCATTGAGTAAATACTGTATGTATGCCTGTTGCACACATACGGATGTTGCACATCCAAAATACTCAATGAATTAATCGAAGAAAACTTTTTAAATGACCCTCATTGTGGTAAAAAGTTTGATGTGTATATGTAGATTTTTCTGTTTTTTTCTACTGTCTYTCATTCTTCACTCTTTCCTGGCCATTAGATTATTTCATTAAAAGGCTGATGTGACTAAAGCAGGGATAGTATGGCCRTCTGATTCCCTTCTAAAAAAGGGAAATGCTACAGTCCATTTCAACTACAGGAAGTGTAAACAAGTCTTTCTGAAAATTGTAGCCTGTCAGCTTGTTTCTCTGCTCTGAAAATATTTTCAATTGCATTAGTGCTACCCAGGCCTGTTGCTTGATATACTCCAGGGCATTCTCTCTTCTCCATAAATGAAAAGCTGGGAGCTGTTTGCRTCGCTCTCTTCAGGTCTACTAGTGGGTATATATTGTTGTTATTTCGAATTGTTTTTTGATACTTTTGGTCTTATTCTCCTGCCCTTTTCCTCCACTGTTTTTCAGGTACAAAAACTGCTCTGTATGTGTCCGGTGGATTTCCATGGGATTTTCCAGTTAGATGAACGTCGTAGAGATGCTGTAATTGCTTTGGGAATCTTTCTAATTGAATCTGACCTTCAGGTATTATTCCCTCTCCATGCTAATTGTATTTAACTGAAAGATTTTGGAATAATTCAAATGTAGTTTTTCAGTGAATGAAAAGTTGGTATTTATTATATGTTTGAATTACTGTCAAGAACCTTAAAACCATGAATGTGTTACACATATGCAAGTGTCCTTGCTCTGAAGAGTTGACTAAATGCAAGGTCAGAGATAACAGATGGATACGGGCAGGAGAGCAGAAGGAAGTAAGGACAGTACTGAGGAGTGTGATAAACAGTGGTCATGGCACTGTCACAGTCAAACTGCAATCATGTTTTTTGGTAGACCTCATAGCAAAGTAGAGCTTAATAAGGAGGGAGGGGAAAGATTTAATTGTTTTATAGAGGCCTATGGGAGGATATAGCCAACACAAAGGTGGTGGTTTGCAAATTTTAAAAAGTAGTTTATGAATCTGCTCTATGGCATTGAACTGGAGATAGAGGATGGGAGTGGCTTTTAGAAGGAAGCACGAGATGTAGAAGTTCCTTGCTTAGAGAAACTTAGAGGCTTTTAGAGTATGTGTTTTCTGAATATGGAAATGGGAGAAGTCTTTAAAGATGTGGGCAAGCTATTCAGGAGTATTTGCTCAAAACATACATGCCATTGCTTATCCTTCCCCCACCTGCTTCTGAATAATAGTTATGGGTGAACATACTCCAGCTCCTGAAAGTCAGATCTGTAGTGACCTTTTTTATATCTAGAATGAGAAGACAGATGTGCACATAGGTTACATTGGGTATGAACATCGCTTTTATATCTGTGAACTAGGAAGCTGTCAGCCTTTGTGATGGGCTGTTTCTATTTCTTTTGATCTTTACTAATTTAAGTTTCAGTGTTGATGAGATTTGGATTAGGCTTGAATTTCCTTCTATTTAGTGTCTATCTCACGTGATATAGTTGAATAGAAACAACTTTATTATCAATTTTGTCCTTTTCGGGTTTTCATGTGGTATAAAGTGTAAACAAGGTAACTGTATTAATGTTTCTTACCATTTTTTGATGCCTGATGTTTTCAAAACCAGCAGTTAGTATTAATTAATCCAACTCAATAARAAAAAGTACAGGTTAGTAACCTGAGGAATCAAATGGATGTGTTTTGTGGCTTGCCTGAAACCATGAGATGGCTTCCGTGTACTGAGTTGGGACCTGGAATTTCTGATTTTCTAGTGACCTTAAAGTTATTTTGTGACATTACTGTGTGTTTTACTGTTTACCAATAAATGAGTTAGAGGAAAAAAGATCCCCAATAATAATTAACCCCAGCTTTTACAGAAAACGAACTGTTCCTTAGGATGATGTGATTGGATTTATGGCACTGAATTAAGTGACTGACTTACTCTTTGCTTGTGTTGAAATCAATTTTTCAGTGTTTAGGCAGGCTGTAGAGTAATGATTAGCTGAACTGAACTCTATGTGTAGCTAGTGAACTCTTTTTCCACATCTCTAATATACATTCAGATTATATTGTTCAACTTTTCTTCCTTTTAAATAAAATATTTTCAGCACAAAGATAACGTGGTTCCTTACCTCCTTCGACTTCTGAGAGGTCTTCCCAAAGTCCAGTGGATAGAAGAAAGCAATGCACGGAAAGGCAGAGGTAATGTTTGGGGTTTTTTGATTATTCTTACAGAGTGTCAGCCAGGAAATGGAAATAATGAAAGTTATTCAGGACATAGTAYGAAGGGAGGTGTAAGTCCTATTATGTCCTTAGCTCTTGATATGACTGCCTTTAAAATTGATTGCTCTTTAGAAACCAGAGAAGAAGTTGATAGCTCCCAGGTTTCTCGTTTGACTAATCTGTGACAAGTTGTAGTTCCTAAATAATTAAATACTCAATATATTTTAGGGCTAAATTGGAGAAAATTATATAGTAGCTAAAGCAGAAGAGTGGAACCTGGGATTTGAGAGATTTGCATTTAGTTTTGGTACTTAGTTACTCCTCTTAAACCACTTAATTTCTAGCTCTCTTAAGAGCTCTTAAAATGAATATAAGAATACTTCTTGTATCACAAGGGATATTACACAGTTTAAGTAGTTTAGTGGTTTTTGAAAAWCAGTTGAAAGCCTGGAAATTTTTTTAACAATTGAAAAAATCTTTTAACATCTAATGCTTAAGTTATGATTAGATGTACTTTTAAATCTTATAGATAGTATTTATCTGCAGATAATCTTGGAACTGTATGACGTGGAGAATCACCTATATCATTTTGTTGCATTATTATTTGCTTTTTATATCTTGGTTCTCTCTAACAATGCATAAGTGGCTAATTTTCTATTTTTTATTTTGCAGGCTTGCTTCCAGTTGCAGAAAACTTCAGCTTCTGCTTGGTGACATTATTATCAGATGTTGCTTACAGGGATGCTTCTCTTAGGGAGCAGGTAAAGTTTGCTCTAAATTTGAGTTGATGTTATACCTGATTGTCTAATGCTGCAAGGCTAACATGTCTGGAGAAGAGAGTACCACACCTATTTTCTTTCTTGCAAAAGTGTGTATCCTTATGCATAACTTTACTTGTATTAATTAACACAAGTAGGTTAGGTACTCAAAAGTTAGGTCCTCAGAAATTATTCATAAACCTGCTTTCACTTCTGACAGTCAGAGGGTGTTGATCACTGAGCCTAGTGTTTTAGAATTCAAGTTTTAATATTAAGATTAGGAGTGCTGCAGTTTTATTCTGCTAGTACACATCAGCTGGCTGAAGACTGAGGAAGTTCTGTTAAGAGTGAGAGTAGTTTTTTTTTTCCTTTTTGATCACATAGCATGAAAAAAAATCCTGTTTAAAAAGATCCTTAAGTTAGTATTTGCCAGTTGCACTTGAGTAACTGTAATGATCTAATTCAAGGTAATAATAATTCTTTAACAAAAGATGATTTTGTACCTCTGTCTTGATTGCTTTAGATTTT
This sequence comes from Rhea americana, assembly GCF_003343005.1. Classification (NCBI taxonomy): domain Eukaryota; kingdom Metazoa; phylum Chordata; class Aves; order Rheiformes; family Rheidae; genus Rhea; species Rhea americana. The sequence goes on along the minus strand of NW_028186050.1, from coordinate 1,541,818 downwards.
GGATGCAGTTCTGCAAGTAATGCAGTTTCTGTTGGGAATGTGCCAGACCCCGCAAATGCATGATAAAGGTACTGTTAAACTTTAACTCCTGTCCTCTGAACTTGTCTTATGTTTTCTAATTGTCAGGATCACTCCTGAAAAGTGAAAAGCTTTTTTCCTTTGGCCAAGACTCTTTTTTTTTGCCTCATATTTTATTGTTATTAAATAGTAAATATTGAAGCTAGAAGTGTATTAGTTTACGATACCTCTGTTCTTTTCCTTGTTTGCGCAAATAAGTCTGTGAAGCACATTTTGCTGAAATGCTGTTTAATGAAGTGGTAGCAAAAATGGGGAGAGGATGTTTTAAGTTATTGCTACTATACTGTTATATTTATTTTTCTTTTCCAGAATATTTATGCAAGTATGCAGTGCCCTGCCTAATAGGAATTTCTCGAGCCTTTGGTCGCTACAGCAATTCAGAGGAGGCTCTTCTTTCAAAGCTTTTCCCTAAAATTCCCCCACATTCCCTTAGAGTTCCAGAAGAGCTTGAAGGAATTCGACGACGATCATTTAATGATTTCAGATCAATTCTTCCCAGTTCTCTGCTCACGGTCTGCCAAGAAGGAACATTAAAGAGAAAGGCTAGCAGCGTATCTAGCATCTCACAGGTCTGTRTGACTTGCTCTGTGATGAAGTTCATGCTTAAATGATTTTGTGTTCTTGGTGGAATTAAGACAGCCTTAAGCTTGGATGTATGGACAGTTTCTTAACATTATTTGAATAGATCCGGAGATCTAGTTTGGTTCCGGAGCTCCTCCTGAGCTACAAAATAATTGTCTTACTGTGAAATGGTTGACAATAATTCCTCATGTTACCTTCCTGGGAAAAGAATGATAATTTATATCTGAGAATTTACGAAACTGGCCCTTAATGTTTGGAGTTTTTTCAGAAGTTGTCAGCACACGTGAGCTTTCACTGATTTTAACAGGAGCTGTGGATGTTTATTGTCTCAAGGGGAAAAGGAATTCAGGTGTCTGTTCTGAAATCAGTTTGTCATTAGCAGAGTTATGTGCAATATAGGAATCATAATTCTGATCTGTTTCCTTTAATCAGAAGCACTGATTAGCTTTCTATAACTTCCTATTTTTGGTTAAAACTAGGCTGTTAGGCCTGGCATTACACAGTTCCTGTTAGTTTTGCTGGAAGCAAAGTCTTTAAAGTGTGTGAATATGTTCTCTGGGAGATTTCTTAATGTTTTATAAATACATCTTGCGCAATGTTTCAGGTTAGTCCTGAACGTGGAATTCCCCCTCCCAGCTCTCCTGGAGGATCTGCAATTCATTACTTTGAAGGTAAATTGCTCTCTGAAGGAACAGAGATTCTTGCGTTTTTGTTATGCCTTACAGAAAATTTTGAGAAGCAAAATCCCTCTTTCTTTGTCCTTTAGGATTCTTATAGTAATTCTCTAGCATGTGCTTGCTAGGATTCTGAAGAATTTTGAACCGTAAAGACAGTAGGAAGTTGTTATTGCTAACGCCAGTGGTTTCCAGGCTCAGTTGTTTCTGGCAGGCTTCTGAGAGAGACATGATTTCCTGACTGCTAAGCCGTGCCTAGTACTGAAGAGCTTAATTCAACTAGGCCAAAAATATTTCACAAGATTAGGCTGAGTAACTTTCAGAAATAACTGTTAATATTGTGCTTCACTAGACAACTAAATCGGTAAACTGGGGTCTGCAATTTTAAAACCTCTCTGGCATGTTGTATAGATCCAAAAGAACTACTCCATTTGAAGTAAATTTGATCTAGATCATTGTGTAAGATCTAGTAATTTTCTGAAGTGAAAAACTGTCCTTGAAAAATCAATGTGAAAAATAATACGAGAGACACTGAAGCACAATATTTACTAATGTATATCAGTTGCTGTTTCCCAAAAGGGAGCCATTTGAAAAACTGTCCTGAGTTAATAAATGAACTTTTAACCACAGGCTTTCGGTAAAACTCTAGCTGTGACTTTTATGTTGTGACATGTCAAAGCAGGGCTTACAAATAAACCAAGTATTGTGTGAATCAAGTGGAGAACTCGTTCTGTATCTAAATTATTTTGGTGTCTCTATTTTTGTCTATTTTCTGAGATTGTTAACAGTTTGGACTTTTCTGAGTCATTCTCCTCTCTGGTGCCCTGGCTTAAATTAGTTTCTTCCACATTACTTCTCTTTCCTTCGTGTTAATGTTTGTAGAGGCATCTGTCTGTCTTAATCATATCACTGAGATGCAGGATAATTCAAATGTCATTATTAAATGACCAGGTAAGAAAAGACCTGTTTATCCTCTGTCCGCTTTGTTGCACCAACATGTAACTCTTTAGCTTTAGGTTCTTCATGTTTTGAATTAAATAAAAAGGGGAGCGAGCAGTGGAGTAGAGGGAAACCGTAGTAGAAGAATACAAATTATCTTAATTAAAACCACTGGTGGGTTTTGTAAAAATTTCTGAATCATAGTAATTGTGATGCTAACAGAATTGTGATTCCTCTAGTCAGAGTTTTATTTTAAATGCTAACTTCCACCAGATATTTTGGATATAGGCAACCCTTGTATTACTTCCTATGGTATAGCCTTATTTTCTGAAGCAAGAAGTTTGATGGCTTTGTGTTCTGGACAAGGGTAAGGCTTTAGAAAAAAGAGCCAAAAGCAATTTGTTTTGTTGTTGTCAATAAATGGTGCGATAGTGCCGAAAGCACTGTGGTTAACAAGTTCTTGCTTAATAAAATATTTGAGTCTGAAAAATAATTTGATTTCTCTTATACCTTCGAACTACAGTAGTGAAYCTACTCCTTTTCTAAAATGAAAACTCTGCAACATGTTCACTTGATGAGAGAACTTTGCAAGATGCTTTTGACTTTGTTCTTTTTACTTCTGTGCTTTTAATCAAAATGGCATTACAAAAGTTTTTAGGTAAGCATRTGTTAGAAGTATGGCAAAGCTTCTTCTCAACGGTGTCTATGACATGAATGCAAGTTGCTAAAATGAGTTCTTCCTATGTCACTATGAATTTTTAATGAATGCATTTATTTTTTCATTTTAGTTTTGTATTTTGTTTTACCAATACGTTAGCTGAATTGAGAATCTTCACAGCTTGTGARTTGAAGACTGTCGCTGTTTTGGAAATAACTCTCTGAGTCGTGACTAACGTCACCACTAAAGAAAATTTGTATAGCCTTCCCACTCCCTAAACTTTTATTTCTTGTTTCTTTTTTCTGATCAGGTTCATACCTTCCTGACGGCAGCGCACTAGATCCTGATTATTATTTCTCTACAATCAGCTCTAGCTTTTCAGTTTCTCCTCTTTTTAATGGCATTAACAATAAGGAGTTTAATATCCCACTGGAAATGCTCCGCCAGCTGTTGCACATGGTATGTGATGGGTTGCTCTGAAGATTGTAGTGAGATTGGATTTTTGATATCCATGCTAGAATTAAATACAGTATTTGTTTGGGCTGAAGAGGAAACTGCTCTTAGAATTGCATATAAAGAGCTGTATTTGATTTTCTTTCAAGTTTAGTATAATGTGATTTCTRTGACATCTAACATCATACTTCAGTACCATTCCTGTAAAGTGCCCATATGAAAGGTGAAGAAGTTGCAAAATCAAATACTGCTTTTGTCAAGTTCTTCCTGTTTGTGTCTTGCAGACCACTTGATCTGAGGTAGCTTGTGTACTGCAGTTCTTGAAGTAGAGGATTGGTTTCTGCAGTGAGAATAAGATCTGAAAGATGTTAGTTGCTGGGAATTCATGCAAGTGGACAGATGCTRGTGGCCCTGTCTGCTTTCTGCACCAGCTGTTCTGGGACTGCACACAGGAGCTCCAAAACAGTAAATCTTGTTGCAGCCAGAAATTCTTGTAGCCTTAATTTTATCTGACAGTTTGCATTTAAGTAACTGATATTTCCTTTGGACAGGCAAGAAATGTAATGTCTTTCTAGGATTTTTCTTTTTTAGGGTCACAAACATGACACTTTTTTTTTTCTTTCTTCTTCCTCTGTAGGTGAAACAGATTGTTGGGGATTCTCTCCTAAGGAGCTTAGATGCAGTTGTAGCTGAAGTTGCAGAAGTATGTTTAAATTCCTTTTCTAATGGCTTGAATACTTTCTTGTCTTAATTAATACTTGGAAATACATTTATTAGTCTTTTACCTCTGTGAGGAATATTTTCTCTTTGCAAAAGAATACTCCGTTCCTGTTTAATCAGTTCTTTCAGTTTTTTTAAAGGTTAGCCTTGGACTGTGTAAAAATGGGAGGTGAGGAAGAGATTTTCCACTAACATAAAAGAAAATAGTTTTCTGCTTCAATGAACCATTCTACTACTTGACCTCTATTATCCCACTAAATTACAGCATCAATGGCTCAAAACTAATTTACTGTAGATTAAGATCTTTGCCTATTCCAGGAATATTATTGTCTTCATGTAAATAAAATATATTCTTTTCCTTTTCTGACTGGGAAATCACTGGTACTGTTGTGTGTGTCCTTTCTGCAATTTTTATAGTATTAGAATCTGTGGATCTTTACTTTTGGAGGTGGTGTATTGCATGGAATATGTGTTTCTGTAGGCCTGTTGAGTCATCATTCTCTCCTTCCCTAGTTGCAGTTATATAACAGCTTCTGTCACATTTTATCAAGTTAGTCTTATTTCATTGGAGGCACCAATTTGAATGGAGTATATATTCAGTGTGCATTCAGTTGTGTGGGAAAACAACTTGGCTGTTCTTTCTACCCTTCTTTTGAGTACTGCCTTATTTGAAATATAAGTCTAAGCTTCAGTTCTTCCCTTTGCTGTCCCAATAAAATGAGATTTGAATCCTCTTCTGTTTTATTTTTTGCAACTGTCAGACAGCTTTGTGCTCTTTGAATTGAAAAACTGACTGCATCTTGTTTAATGGACTAAATAGTGATAGTGTTCCTTTTGAGGAAAGTATGGGGAGAATCTGTGAGGTTAGTTTTGGTACCTGTTTTAAATACTTGTTTATATTCTAGAGRAAAATGGTTTCATGACAAATGAAAACACTTCTTTACCCATGTAATGGGAATACTTAATTTTGAAACTATCAGATTTTTTTCTTTTTTCTTACAGATGAGTGCTAACACAGATCTGTATTATAAAACGTTCAGTGACCCTCTTTATGTTGCTCAGTTTAAAATGCTGAGAGACACATTATACTATATGAAAGGTATCTTTTAATTTTTTTTTTGTTCATTATGCTTAGAATACAAAGTGTTGTTTGCCTTGTTTATGCTKCATGGATGGAGGTGGGGGTTACATTTCCTGGGAATTTTGTGTGTGCTATACAGTTTGAGATTTGTTTTGAAATGTTTTAATGTAAAAGGTGTTATATAAATAGGACAAAAGTATTTTGAGCATCACAGAAAGGAGGAATAGTTGACATTTCAACCATCTGATTACTGGTGGACTTTTTGCTTTGAAATTTATCTTTSAGGTGGAGCATAAACTTTATGAAATCAAATAATGCATAATAAAGCAATGAATTTTATAGCCACTGTTGCTCTGATACACTGAATTCCTTCCTTCCTCCAGAATAATCATATTTCTTTTTATTTCCTTAGACCTTCCCAACTCTTTTGTGAAGGAAATCCATGATTTTGTGCTAGAGCAATTCAACATCAGTCAGTCAGAACTTCAGAAAATTCTTCATGATGTTGATAGACTGCACAATGAATTGAGTCCTTTAAAACTGCGCTGTCAGGCTAATGCTGCCTGTGTGGATCTCATGGTGTGGGCTGTGAAAGATGAGCAAGGTGAAAAGCCCTTCAGTTTCTTCAGTGTCTTTTTTTTWWAAAAAAAACCCTTGTAGCAATACCTTATACTGTTCTCTGAGCATAGTCAAAATTCACAGAAATTTAAATGTCAATGGGCTCCACTTAGCTACTATAGTCCAAGAGTCTAATTTTCATCAAAGAAGTCATCAAGTTAGCTAGCTAGATAGTTAGAYATTTCTTCATAGAAGTGAAAACAGAAACATTGTGTTGGTTCAACCAGAGCAGACTGACTATTGCTGYCTTACGTGGTGCTATTTATTTTCTAAATTTTTAATTGTTCTTAATTGAGTACTATTATTAATGTCTTAAATGATTCTCAGTCTTCCTTTAAAGAAGATGTTTTCTTTATTGCTATCTAGTACTAKGAAACTGACCTTTTTTTATTTGTCCCATTATATCCTCTGAATTATGTTTAGGATTTTTCTTCCTCTGAACCTTGCAATACTTTATGAGCAGCACCCTCAAAATCAACTTTGAGTATTACTGTTCCCTCAATCATAATGTTTGTCAGAGCTAATCACTGCATATACTAAGTTTCCAAAATTTTTCCCAGAAAAAGTGCTGACTGTTTTTGAGGAATTGTAGTATGAGGAGAGTGAATGACAAATTCTCCATATGTTTTAGAGGTTCCAATAAGCATAGGGTTCTGTGTGGGCTAATAATTCTGATAAACATTAATTTATATGTTGGCTTTTTGGAGTTAAGGTGCAGAAAACCTGTGCATCAAGCTGTCAGAAAAGCTGCAGTCGAAAACCTCTAGCAAAGTCATCATTGCTCACTTGCCACTGCTAATTTGCTGTTTGCAGGTTTGTCTTGACAGTATTTGATCTTRTTATTATTATCAGTGAATGAGATCTTTGGGGATTTTACATGTTATTAGAAGAGTTTTTTTTTCATTTACTAATTGTATTACTTTACCTCGATGTATTCTACATTTAGGTTTTAGAGGGGTGGTATGGAAAGTAGAACTGCAGAAGACGAGTGCTTTCGGAATTTTCTGAGCTAAAGCTGTCTTTGAAGAATAATACTGATGAGGTTTTTTTTTAACCAGTATTTCATTTCTGAAATGTTCAGGTTCATGTGTTACATAAAACACTTAAGGAAAAAAGAAAGTTCTAACACTGGTAGATTACTTTGATATTTAACAGTATGACCTGGTTATTTTAATTTTTATATGTTGTGTTTCTGTTGGACGCTTTCACGTAGTCTTACAGATTATCGTTTTGTTTTGGGTTTTTTTGAAATTAGGATTATAAATTTTCTGGATTTTATAGATATCAGAATTTACCCAATAACTTTATTTTTAGAGTGTGGTTCATTTCGTATACTTCATGTAAAATCATCCTGGAAGAAAGCTGCAAGGCTTATCTGGTATGCCACACTCTTGGATAAGCTAAAAGAATTACAGGCTTGAAATGCATAAATATTCTGCTAAAAACTGAATGCCTTAGAACTATCTTTGTTTTTTGTATTGAAATTACAATTAAAATAAAAATTGTGCTGTTACTGCAAACAAAATTCTATATGCTTCCCACCCCACACACACCTCTTTCTTTCAGGGTCTAGGTCGTTTGTGTGAGCGCTTCCCTGTTGTGGTTCATTCTGTCAATCCATCTCTGAGAGACTTTCTTGTGATACCTTCCCCTGTACTTGTGAAACTTTACAAGTATCATAGCCAGTATCATACAGGTAAAGAAGAAACATAGTATTCCAAAGGATATGCTAGTGATAAAGTTGCAACATATGGCTTTTGATGTTTTTAGAGGTTTACATATGCATAGGGATGAGTAAGTGTTGTTGTGATTCAGTTTCCAAATCCTTAAAAAAAATGTAAGCCTTTTAAGGTTTGTTCTGTGTTTGATGTTAATTTTGGAAAAAAAGGCTATCAATAGAAGGTTCTGTTTTTATTTTGTGATTTCAGTTTACCATGAAAAATACTGTTTCCTAGCTTGACAGCTGTGTAGAATCTACCATCTCTGTCTATAAGAGGCAGAAAGGTGTCATATTAAAAAAAAAAAACTGCAAGAAAATCAGCAGGTAATCACTGGTGATAATTTTGTTAATAGCAGCCAAAATGGAACAGAATTTTCTGTGTGTTTTTAATGAGAGAAAATGAGTAGGTAGGACATGCAAATTCAAATGTGTTGAAACTTCATCTTTTTAATCTAATCTTTACCACATTTTAAACCTCATTTTAAAAGAGAGCAAGGAAAGGTAATCTCTTTTGCCTTTTGTTTAGTAATGTGGAGTTACATCAGAGTAGATATGCATAATGGATTCTAATACTAGAAGTAGTGAGGTAGCTGGTGTTACCTAGAGATGTATGGGTGTACTGAGACTTCAGTCTAACTCTGAAAAGCACYGTGCAGAAATATAATTTTGGAGTATTTTTACCTGCAGGAAAAGAACTGTGAAATGCTTGTATACTACACATGGTCAGTTACGTTTTCCTTTCAAATCATACTGCTTCATCAGGTCTGTGTGTACTGATTTCACAGTACAATAARCACTACTGGTGGTAGAAAATGAGGAAAAAAGGAAAATAAGACTTTTCCTGTTCTGTCTCTGAAAATGTAACTYTGCTATTGAAACAGAAAAATAGAGACAGATTTTGAGCAAGTTAATGTTGTTTTAGGAAAGTTTTCAGAATTGATTTGTAGTCAGGTATAAAATATACCAAGTTGTTTCCTGTTCTGTGCTATCTMTTTTTGCATAAAATTTGCCTCTTCCCACCTTACCCAAAACTATATGCTTGTTATGATTTTCTTGTAAGTGCCCTTTGTTTTCTTGAGGAACTTGGTTATCCAAAMGTAAATCTAGTTTGCTAATCTGGGTGCCAATAGTTACTTGATTTTGGACAAGAATTCCAGCTAATTTGATTATAGATTTGTATACKATTTGTATGGTATTTGATTTGGGGAAAAAACAAAATCAGGTTTCTTAAGCCACTTACTGACTATTCACAGAACCATAGGCTCATTCAGGGTGGAAAGGACCCTGGGGAGTCATCTAACCTAACCTTTTGCACTGTTCAAAAACCTCAAAGACAGAGATTGCACAACCTGAGCCAAAGCTTAACTGTTCTCATAGTGGAAAAAAATCCATACATCCAGCTGGAACATTCCCTGTTAGCACTACTGTGTCTCATTCTCTCAGTGTGCACCTCGGTGAAGAGCCTGGCTCTGCCTTCTCCTTAACCTTGTTTGCATATCGGAAGGCTGCTGTGAGGCTCCCCCAAAGACTTCCCTTCTCCAGACGGAACAAGGCCGCGTCCGTCGGCCTCTCCTCGTAGGTCACGTGCTTCATGCACCTCTAAGCAGCTTGGCGGCACCTGGCAGTTGTTTTTAACCATAATATCAAGCTATGTTCACCCCCCCCACAATGTTCCATTTAATTCAGTTCGGCTAAAATTAAAGTAATTAAGATAAGAAGTTAGGGTGACTAAATTTAGGAGTAATTAAATGCRGTGGTATTTTGTGAGGGTGGTGACAACACATGCATTTTCAGAGTTCTTCAGTGCAACTCTCTGACCTGTAAATTAGCCTGTTTTGCGTTTGTTTACCAASTATTCCCCTGCCTATGTACTCTTGTCCTGGGGTGGGAATGGAGGGAAGGTATTTTAAAAGGGGTTGATTTCTGTACTCTGTGTTCTTAGTAGGTGGTAATGACATCAAAATTAGTGTAACAAATGAGCATTCGGAGTCCACTCTAAATGTAATGCCTGGCAAGAAAAGTCAACCATCCATGTATGAACAACTTCGTGACATTGCCATAGACAACATCTGCAGGTAAGAGTTCCACGGTAGCAATGGGGACGGGTGCCATTTTGRAGCGTGAGTTCCATTTTCCCAGCAGAAGAGTACTGTGACCATTTAGAGGGTGCTGCTCTACGCTACGAAGCTTTTTTTCTTTGCCTTTTTTTTKGATCATGACTTTGTTTTCCTTCAAATGATCCCTAACTTCTGTTTATGTCCTAATCATAAAGTATTTGTCTAGTTGCGTTCTTCTGCTTCCCAGGTACCTAATTCGTACTAGTCACCATTTTAATACTCAGCGGCAGTTTTTTTTTCCTTCATGTTGAGCTTCCTGTAGTAGGACTGATACACCCCCAAATGCAGTCAGTGTAATGAGTATTCTGACCTTCTAGAGAGCTATTCAAAGCTGTAGGGAAGACAAATAGTTGGTGACTAGAGACAAGGGATTAAGATTTCTGATCAGAGGATTCTAAAATTRCATTATTGCATATTCCCATCTTTATTGTTGCTGGAGAAAGCACCAGTAGAGACTCCTGGTTGTAGGCTTTGGCAAGCGAAGCCTTAAAATTGCTAAACAGTGTTTGCTTACCCTTCCTCAGCCTGTCTATRTGCTCTACTCTTACACTTCAGTATAAACTTTTCTCCTAAGACCCAGTGTGCGTTCTTCTTTCTGCCATTTACAATAGTAAAAATTAAAATGTTTAATTCATACGTTTTTCACTGACTATTCTAGCAAATTTTCTGTTCATTGTTCTTTCAGGTGCTTGAAAGCTGGTTTGACTATAGACCCAGTGATTGTTGAGGCCTTTCTTGCCAGTTTGTCTAACCGTCTGTACATCTCACAGGAGAGTGATAAGTAAGTTGTTAGCCATAAAGCAGATTTTTCTTAAGCTCATTTTTTTGAACTTAAGCTCATTCCAGGGCGTAAGGACTGGCAGCATTATTGTAGAATCAAGTGTCACTCAGAGTAGTGAGCTTGCACATGCGATTCAAGAGCTTCCTATGCAAATCTTTGCAGAGCTGAGCCCCTATTTGGATACTGAGAGGTATGGAGTTGTCTTTATCTGATAAAGTCAGTAGATCTATGGCGAGCACTAGCTTGTTTCTTGCCCTAGATTGAGTGAGGTTCTCTGCTGTGTCCCTCAGGCTTTTATAGTTTAACATAGCTTGTTGTCACCTGTGGAGTCTGACTTGCTTCCCTTTCTAAGATATTTACCAATCAAGAAATTTCCAAGATCCTACAATAGCTGGCTTGACTATCATGTCTTAATGTTTTGCAGATTACTTTGCCCCTTTCTACTGATGTTTCTAGAACAGTTGGCACACAGATCACTGTGAGTCTCTTGGATAGTGGGTTTGAGGTTTTATTTTTGAAAAGCAAACCTTTACATCTCTAATACTGTGTGAGGTAGATGGGTGTATGGAGGGGTAATAATAAAGTTGTTAGTGATATTTATGTTTCATATGTGGATTGTTTCTTACACAGAGTGTGAATATGCTTGCAGCTCTTGTTAACTGTTGAACAGTTATGTATATGTTTTGGGGTTGTTTTTGTTTGTTTTGTAATAGGGAAGCTCATTTGATTCCTGACCACACAATTCGTGCTTTAGGACACATTGCAGTGGCACTTAGGGACACCCCGAAAGTGATGGAACCCATCCTACAGATCTTACAGCAGAAGTTCTGTCAGCCTCCTTCTCCTCTTGATGTACTCATCATTGACCAGCTGGGCTGCCTGGTTATCACTGGAAATGTAAGGAAAAAGCTGCCCAAGAGAGCCACAGTTCATAACTGTTTTTCCTTCGGTTAAAGGGAAACTTTGTATTGTAGAAACTGTCTTCAGATTTTTTTTCTTTTTTTTCCCCCCTTACCTTCACTACATATATATGCTCTTTTACAATGCTTTTGTCTCAGCGGCATCAGGTAAAAAAAGCTAATTAATAATGTGTAAAATGCTGCTTCACAAAGAAAATTAATCCCTGTAATAGCATCAAAGATTTTTTTTTWAAAAAAGTTAACCTCGATGTTAATACTTTCAAAATGTTAATGTTTTCAAAAGATATTAAATAGTTTATAAATTTGGCCTATGTGCAAAATAGGTGCACATTACACAGTAATTAAATTTCAAAGACTCATAGACCCTAAACTTTTAAAGGTACAGATTATTGTCTTCAATGATGCAGGATTAATTGACTGACTTTTTTCAAAAGTAATTCATACTTTCAGCGTGGGTGATTAAGAATTGGTAGAACTGAAACCTGTGAAGTGTTCTATCCAGAAGACAGAGTTAAAGAACTTGATACRTTTTGTAACATCTGAGCATCTGTTTGAAGAGCTTCATAATGTTTAAAGTGTATTTTTACAGGATCATTCTTCAGAGACATTGTATTCAATAAGCTTTACTTAGTAATTTGTTTTCTTTCAGCAATATATTTACCAGGAGGTGTGGAATCTGTTTCAGCAGATCAGCGTTAAAGCAAGCTCAGTTGTTTACTCTGCCACAAAAGATTATAAGGATCATGGATACAGGTAACAAATAGCTATCTCTCTTAATTGTATGCATGCTATATCAAATATCCTTCATGCTAATTCATGGATTCCCCTTCTTTTTTCAGTATGAGTTTTACAGTGAGGTTGCAAAGAGTACTTTTTTCTTTGATATTGAAAATTAGTATATTATTTTAACAATTGTAGCACTTCATAATGTACAGATTCTTAAAAATGTTTTTCACTACAGGTAGTGATTTTTTTTCTGTAAGGAGTTGATGGTAAATGATAATTAGCATTGCTAATTCACATTATCTGTAGCTATAGTAATTAATCTATTAGCATATAAAACCTAATGAAGTTTTTTTCATGTGATTTTAGTACTTGTTAGGAACTAAACACAAATCATAAACAATTTAATTCTCAGTATGTAAGTATGYATTCTAGTACCTGTTATAATTAAAGATTATCACTGACTTAGTTGGTAGTTGGACTTGGCCAGGCATCTTTTAATGCAATATGCAAGAAAGCATGAGGACTATTCCTGTCAATATGTTTTCACATGCTGTCTGACCCAGTGCAATCCCAGCTTTAGCGACTGATACTAGGTCAGATTCTTCTGCCGATGTGCTTTCCCATTGCAGAAATAGAGCTCTTTACTGTTTTTTGTCTATGGCTGTGTCTGCTACAGGAAAACAATCTACTTTTGGTGATGACAGCAGCATAAAACATCACCAGAGGCAAAGCTAACAAATAGCTTTTCAGTTAAATATTGAATGTAGTGCAAATATCAGTAAAGTGACATGTCACTGTTTGTGAGAAACCACTGAGTGAAAATCATGTCAGTAGCTCTATTACAAGAATTACTGATCAGTGCTACTAATAAGGCACTGAAAATATAAAACTTCATACTGAGGAGCTGCTTGTTCGTAACTTTGCTTTCTTCTCAGACACTGTTCCTTAGCAGTCATTAATGCCCTAGCTAACATAGCTGCTAACATTCAAGGAGAACACCTTGTGGATGAACTATTAATGAACTTGCTGGAACTATTTGTTCAGCTTGGGCTAGAAGGAAAGAGAGCTAGTGAGAGAGCGAGTGAAAAAGGACCAGCACTGAAGGTAAGATACTTGCTAATTTTTATTTCCATGCAGCTTTGCGATGGTATGGATGCTGCTGTTAAAAATAGTCTTTGGTACCTTTTTTGAACTGAAAACACTCTTACACATATGCATGCACGCGCGCACACACACACACACACACACACGAGTGTGTTTGTAACATGGAATTTAAGTGCAGATCTATGCAGATTAGGTAAGTGTTTGAAAGACATTATATAGTATCTAAGATGAAGCAATAATACACCTATTGTTCAGCTGTGTCTGAGTTTGTGTGTGAGAGAGAGRGATTGTCTGCAGCATTCAGCTGTTAGTTTAGGCAGAGCTCCAAAGAGAAATATTGAAGAGTGATTGCTGAGTACTACTTACAAATTCTTATAGTGTCATTGAATATGACACAATTTTACTTCTAATTGTAGTAGTGCTCTAGGGTCGTAGGAAAACTTAGGTTGGAAAGGAGCTCAGGAAGTGATCTAGTCCAACCTCCTGCTCAAAGCCCCATCAGCTGTCATCCTGATTTAATCCCAGGATACTCTTCTGATTATGTGTGGTTTGATTTCTTTTTTTTCCCTAGTCTATGAGGAAGTCTGGAAGAGGAATGCGTTGAAATGCTAGTTAAATTTCTACAGGAGCAGTTTATAAGCAATTATTTTATTCACACAAAATTCTCCATTCTTTATGYGATGACTTTTTTGCCTTACTTCGTATTAGCTTTTTTCATATTAGCTGTTTTCATAAAAAATTTAGCAAATCATGTTGGTGCTTTACATTTATGTGTGTATGGACCCTGTGTTATTTTAAATGGTGAAAGATTGTACTTACTTTAAAGCCCTTAACTGGAAAGTGATGTTTGCTGCTAAAATTTTTTCAATAGTTTTTGGAATATTAGTATTGATGGTTCCTGTTTATCCTCTGTTTTTTTTCTTTTCCTCTTCTTCGTGCACACCACACTTCAATAGTGCAAAGCTCTTTCTTTATCCTTTTATGGATATGGTGAACTCTCCTGGCAAATCCCTTCAGAATGAATCTGTTTGCTTTGAAAATAGATTGCATTTAAGCAGTGATGCCAACTACTCTTAAAAGGGAATCAGAACAAGTCCAGAATCTTTACCTTCCATTAAATCTGTGGTGGAAAATCCTCCTGCACAGGTTTTGTAGATTCTTTTACCACTAATAAATGGGCTGAAATGGTCAAATAGCTTGTGAACATTGTTCTAAAATGATACTTTTAAATTAGAATCCACCCTTCTCCATTTGGTGATATTCTTTGTCCCGTTTAAGTCTCAAAATAACTATGGGAGACAAACTTGCTCTGACTTAAAGCTGCCTGCAAATGAAAAAATGTGCRATTGATTTAGCATGGATTTGAACTAGGAGGCAGTGTTTCTTTATTTTGAAGATACTGATAGCAGCTTTTACTAGAATGCTCTTTAGTTACCTTTCATAACTTCTCACTCTATGTTGTTTTGAAGACTGAATTGATTCATTTTCAAGAGTTAAAGTAAGGTTCTGCACATGCTGTGCTCCCACTTGTTTTGAAAATCGGTTCGGAATATTTGTAAATAAAAAAAAAGTTTCTTTCGTCGTCAGAATTATAATATTGTTTGTTTATATTCTACTTCTCAGTGTATCTTTTTTTTTAATTTAAATTGGCTCAATAACTATTAATTCCTTCAAAGCCCTTTTTTGTTTTGTAGTGGTAATGATTTTTTGCGTTTTAGCATTTTTTTAAACCAGATCTTCCARCCATGCAGAAACTGACTTGCAGGGGGATATTTTTGCTATTATTAATAATAGACATGAATGTCCTCTGGATATGCTCAGGGATGGAAGTCATGGCAACCCCTTCACGTTCAGYGCTGAATATTATCGTAAAGAGGATGATGCTCCATTTTTATAACAAAAATACTAGTAGAGAAGCAAGTATTCTACACTTACAAGTGGTGGTGTCATGTGCTGCGTTCTGGCTAGCTGGGTTATCTTGCATCTCCACTGACTCTGCAGCAGTTTTACTRTGTGCAAGGGGACTGTCCTGATGTTAGCACAAGAATTTCTGTGACAGGTTCTGGTTGTTCTGACAACCGAATTGGCCGAGTGATATTCTCTTACTCCTTTTGAAAATATTTAAGGGACAACTGTCGTTTGGCTTTGTGTTGGACACTACAAGAAAGATAACAAAAATGTGTTTTAGTTGGGCTGCATCTATGTTATCTCATTTGAAGGCTGTTTGGTATTTATTTTAATTCCTACCTTATTGGTCTGTTTCGCTCCGTGGAAAGCTGTACCCTGTTAGCTGGCCTGCGTTGCCTCCCCACTGTGGGACCAGGGCTCTGTTACCTGGTCTCTCTTTTTAAGGAGGAAGCTGGAGAGTTCTCATCCCTCCCAGCTCAGAATGGAGGGATGTGGGAGGGAGGAGGGAAGGATTTCAGAGATGTCTCTGTGCATCATGTCTGTGCTGCCACGGTTTGCCTCACCAGAGAAGGGGGGAGACAATCTTTGCTGAGTGAAGTGAATGTTTCTCTTTTTAACATTGTATTTGACCAAGGAGCAAGCATACTTCTTGTATATAATGCGATTAAAAAAATCCTACAAAATCGAAGCAAGTCTTTATTTTCCTTATRGTTTTTGTACTTAAGTAGGGTGGGCAGGCGGTATTTTCTAGTGAAACGAGTAGTTGAAATTTGTCCTTTTACAGAGTGTTTATTTTTGGCTATACTTCAGTAGGAAAATTAGACCTTTGGCAAGCATTTGACACTTGGCTGTGAACACCCATTTAATGTGAGCGTTTTTATGCTAGCAGTTGTTGAGTGTCAGAACAGAGATTATATCAATGGATATTTTCCTCCCTGGAGCCAAAGGAATAACAACTGACTTCTGAAGGGACACCAGGATGGGGTCTTCTATATTCAGTTCACCTGTTTAGTGGGAAATTGTGTTTACTTTTCAATGCTGAGGGCTTAGAAGGCAGGGGTGGGTAGTACAAGCTTTTAAGTTTTATGCCTAATTGTTCTGCAGCAAGGCCACAGTGACTGGCTTCATCTTTGAGAAGCCACCTGAGGAGTTTTGTTGAAAGACTTCAGGGTTTGTGCACTGTCCTGTGAATGTCTAGGCTGTTTTCTGGGCCAACTTATGCATATCTGGTTGCAGGATTCAAGTCTGTAATTGGCTTTGCATAATATTTTCATTGGCATAGGGAGTAGGAATGTTTGATACTTGAAGTATGTCATGTAGCAAATATGTTAGAAAAGCTGTTGTAGATGTTTTGATGAAAACTTTTCATTTCTTTTCCAGGCTTCCAGTAGTGCAGGGAATCTGGGTGTGCTTATTCCTGTTATTGCTGTGGTGAGTATCCAGTGTTTGGGTAGTTGCAAAGAGAGTAATTTCTCTAATGTATCAAATACCATCTGTCTTTGCAATAGCACTGATATGAATAAKAATTTGTTTAATAATCACATATCTTTTAAAATAATCTTTTGTATTTTGTGKTTTTTTTGCTAGTCATGAATTCAAAAGATTCATGAGCTAAATAATACCATGGGGGATATTTTTCTGAGTAACAATTGGTGTGCAATGTAATAAGCAGCACGTACCTAGAAAAAAAAATGGCCTGAGGAGAAAACTGAAAAACAAAAGTTAATAGAAACAGAGTTAAAAAATAAATCCTAGCTTGGCAGCTCAGTGAAGTCTACTTCTTAAAGAGAAAGAAAGAAAAAAAAAAAAGATGAATCATTGAAGTGGAAGAGGAAGGAAGGGGAGGAAGTRCTCTCTATCTTCTGAAACTAGAATTGACTTTCATATTAAAAGCATTTTAGGAAATGTGCAAGGACAGTGATGGCCATTCCAGACTGATTTGTTTTGATGTATGTTGTTTYTTTGGCCGTGGTTGAGAATATTTCCAGGGAAAATCTTCTTTTTTCTTTTTAATCAAATGAAACTACTGATCTAGYTAGAAATTGATGTGCAACTTTTCTAGATTTCCAGCAGAAAATTAGTTATGTCCAAGTTGGTTTTCAAAGTCAGTAGGACTGGTCACCTAACTCTTGGAGCTTTTACAAAAAATTCCAGACTAAAAAGATCCATAGACAAACTTACTGGAGGACAAAAAATATCAAGTCATTTTCTCTCCTCCTGGAGTTGAATTCTTCTTTGGGATGTTTTCTGTACAGCTAGTGAGACAAAAGGGAATGTATTAAATACTTTCACTCAGCGTTTTCTATTTGTAACTTGTTGATACTGCACATCCATGMAAAAGTAGAAAGATTCATTTACTTTATACTCTGCCTTCAAACTTTATTTTAATGAAGCTTTCAAAGAGAGTAGCCTAAAATTAGCATCTTTAACTCTGCAGCACCAGTTAAAGGTCGAAGTACTGCTTCTTACCTTCCCATATCCCTTCCATCAATTTCCAACTTCAGCTTTCTCTGAATTCACCAGTGTTTGCCAAGGCCGCATCCTGACTTTACAGGAGTATCTTTAGGAATATCACAGATCACTACTATTCAATAGCTATTCAGTTTATGRATGAACTAGTTAGTCCTGTTTTGAGAGATAGTGTGGTGGGCAGTATTTGCCCACTGTCAGTGAAGGCAGTGCTAACGTCAGCACTGATTCCAGTGAAAGTGAGATCAATCCTTGCATATGTAAAAAGATTACTGTTAGTGACCTAATGTAAAAATTATGAAAATACTTTTCTATTTCAAWTTTTTACTGATGATATGTTTGTTCTGAGTAGCTGATGTTAACTACATTTTTCTTAACCAGTGTGACCTTTAAATGGAGTCAGTGCCAGAATCTGAAGCAAGAGTTAATGGTTACATTAGGGTTGTTGAAGCAAATATTTGACTTTCTTGCACAATGTATGAAGATCATGAGTTTTGAGCAGTAGCTAATTTGCTTTTCTGCTTGACCTCTTTCCCTTGAATGGTTCCTGTTACCTAGGTCTCAAAAATACCTGTTTTCAGATGCTCCAGCTCATTTAATCTTTGATAAACTAATCAAACTTCGGGGCATGAAGAATTACTCTTTTGAATGTGATTTTATTTTTGAATATAGATCAAACAATTAAATGTGTATATGAATGTTAATGATTCAATACTGAATATTATATTTTTGCCCTATGGATTTAAGAATAAGCACAGTGTAAGGTTAGGAGTAAAGAGAGCATCTGAGCTCATTATTTGATATTARCTCTTCACTATCCTGTTCCTTCTARTATGGATATTTCATTTGCTGTTGGGTTAAAAAGGCTTTGTGTATGGGGCAAGTAATTGCAATAGATACAAAATTAAAAATGGCRGTATGTAAAAGCAAAATGAAACCAGTAAATTAAACCCAATATTGGAAAACAACTTTTGAAAATTTTTTTGATCTTTAAAATAACTGTCGGTTGGTAGCTCATTTTGCATATTTTTGGTAATGTGAAACARATTGAAAATATAAACATATTTAGATGCATGTAGTATTTGATGCTACAAACAGTAAAAAATTACTAGATTGTAAGGCAYGTGTTTTAAAACGTATGATGCAGAGGAAAGTATGAGAGATTACTATGTTCATTCATTGTAATAACTTGTACGTAAGCTGTAACTCTTCCTCTAGCAGGTAGCAATATGCTACAGAAGGCAGAAAAATTTTTACTTTTTCAAATGAGAAGTGAATTTGTGTTTTGTGTGCATATTGTTATCCTAAGGCTGTAGGCTTTGAGTCGTTCAAGTAAGCCATACAAGATTTTGTTCATAAAGTGGAGTCTGGCGAGCATATTTGAACCCTTAACATACATTGTAGTTGCTAGAAATCACTTGTGGTAGAGAGGAATAGGCAATACAGAACTCATGAAATGAGCATCTATTCAATATAAGATATTCTAAGGATCTTTAATTTACCTGTTTGGCCTAATTCTGGTATTCCTTGTACTGATGAAGAGCAGAGGAGGACTTTGAAATCATTGAAGTTAAGCTGGGGAAAAATAGTGGCTCCATGAATGTTTCATTCCTCCAAGACATTTTATCTCCTTCTGTTTGGCCACTGATCAACAAGGTTCTATAAATCTGTTGAATATTAAATGRTGCAAGCAAAAACAAGAATGCAGATAACTGTTCTTTTTCAAGTTAGATTATATAAAATACCCAGCAAAGGTTTAGGTTTCTAAGACCAGTCAGGTATTCAGGAATTGCTTGTTTCTATTTCCTAAAAATAGGCACTCTAGCACAAATTTAGAGCTAAACTTTAAGCATCCAGATAGTCTAAATATTTTATTGATTACATTTTATACACTGAACTAGAAAACGAAGGGTGAATTACTTTGTGATTTTTTTCAATACATTTATATCAATACATGGTACTAACTATTTAAAATTGCAGTCAAATCACCTACTGCTATGAGTCCATTCATGTGAAACTATCCGCAGATACAATATTTTGTTTTGATAGCAGTGGCATTTGTAATAAGTAATATGACAATAAAATTTCCTTTACGATATTGGTATATTAATGTATAATCATAGAGCCAGTGTGTAAGATCATGCTGGAGATCTTCGCTTTTAAGACTTGGCAGGGTTGACAACTCTGCCCATGAACAGAAGGCAGCTGGTACGATGTTCATAGATTAGAAACAAAAAGGGTCGATCGACAATAAAGCGAATCTGAGTAGAAAGAGGCATGAACCCCACGTTGGTTACTGCGCCAGCCTCTGTGCCCTCTTCGTTCACAGTGATTGTGCCTTGGTGATTGAACTGTGGGGGGGGAAAAAAAGGACATAGAAGGTCTCTTCAGTATACTCAAAATCATGTGCTCACAGCATTCCTCCATTGAATTTTTTTCATCCCCCATCCTGCATTTGGCTCCCTTGTGGCAATTTTGGTGGTGGCTCCTGTGTGGCAACACTCCTTTGGGTTTGGTGTCCGAATAGGCCTATTTCTGACTGAATGACCACAATGCTTTTAGTAAGTTTGACATCCAATTAAGCATATTGTCATTATATAACCAGAGTACAAGTACATACAGGGACACTGTCTTGCCTCCTGCATTCTCCAGGAAAGACAGGATAGTATATTATTTTGGCTTATCAAACTGTGAATTATTGTTACAGTGTTGCCATGTTTTCAGATGATACATTTTAATCAGTAAGGGAAYGAAAATAGAAGAAGAGTAAGTACCCTGTCAATAGTGACTTTTTCTTCTGATATACCAGAATAGTCGCCTTTTTCATTAAACAGTTCTTCTACTCCCATGGATCTCAGAAAACCAATCAAGTCATAGCTCTTCTCCAATTTAAATTTAGGCAGAACCACTTCTCTTGTTCTAGCAAAGACAAAAATGAAAAATYATTGGGGAAAATACATATTTGCGTTATTCCTTTGCTTTATGTGTCTGAGTTTTCTGTCGTTTTCACCAAGCAAGACTAAAGCATATACAAGAATTTATACTGTATTTTCACATACAAAACTTGGGCAACATTAATTTTAAGTCCCCCTACCCATATTGTTAGTTTGTCAATATAATGCTTGTGATGCTTTATATCAGTTGTGGCTACAAGATACAGGGCTCTGAGCATTTCAGTACATAGTTGCACATGCTTGTAATAACTGTTGAACTATCTGATTTTTCAGGAGTACTGAATCGGAGATTTGTTACTTCTATACAGTAGAAATAGGTTGGCTTCTCAGTATCTAGTCTGACATCTTCCATAAGACAGGCTACATAATTTTTTATCCTCTCCCATAGTTGTGGTCTGTGTTGTTAGTTACTGAGCGTATGACCTTACGTTCCAGATGTGTTGATACACGTTGCTGAAATGAACATAGGCTACGTACCATATGATCCAGATTGTTCTGCAGAAATAACCTGCTATTATCACACTGCTATTTTTTCTCTTCTTTGCAAACTTTTCAGTAAGAACTTTTTTTTTTTAATTCACAAAATTAAATTCTTAATAGCAAGAACAACGGGGCTCTGTTAGAAACTTCTGCCTTCACCTCCCTTGATTTCTTGCTGGTGTTTAAATTCTAGTATATCATTGGTCCTGATACTTAACCCAGTAAATCCACCCTTTCTTTTTAATTTTTGATTTAGAGCTAGTTAATGTTTTTAATCAAAATACCGTATGTTTTCTTCTGTGTCATTTACTTACCCTTGCCAGTCTCATCAAGATAGTATATTAAGACTAACTTTTCAGCAGATACCTGTTTGTCATGCTCCTCTGCCATTTTTCAACCACTTGAGGTGTTATTTGTTTTTCTAGGGCTTTCATGCCTGAGAGCTTGTGTGGAAGTACAATCAGCATACTGATGTTCCCCACGAACGGGAGCTGTATCACACCACAGTCTAGCTCAGGGTCTGCAGCAGCAAGGAAGTTCCCTTTAGTCTGCATCATAGGAACCTTTATTGTTTGTTTTTCATTCAGTCGGAAACTTCTCTTGGTTGTCATTTCCACTGGAAACTTATTTTCCCATGTTCCTGTTAACACAAGGCAGAAARCAGATAAACAAAACATCCTAAGAACCTTGTTTAATAAAATATTCCCAGAATAAGAGCTTGTGAATTTGAAAATACTGTAGTGTATTTTTAATTTTTACTAAGCCTAAAGAAGATGACAGATTGTATAGTGACTTTAAAATTCCTGACTTTATTTCTAACTTAACATTTGTATCATTTGAATGTTCTGAATTAGATAAGTAGGTAAACACAAACTGGACATCCAAGTGGGCTTGTGTACCATTTTTCTAGAGAGAATCTAGAAATTAGAGTTTAAACAGATACAAAACATCTGTTAGATCTTGCACCTAATAGAATGACTGACAGCTATTTTTTAATGAGGGATCTGATAGCTGAAATGATCTGTTTAAAATGTGTTATTATTGCATCAAATTAAGTAACAATTTTTTCATTTTGCATACTTTTWAAAAGATAATATGCTGAAGGCTTTATCATGACTTGTTTCATTTGAGTGAATTAACTTTTCATGTTAAGACATCTTGAAGAGTTTGAATATTGACTGCTTAATTCTCTGAACTGCTTTGATTTGATTTCAACGCACCTGAGAGTGTTGGTCATCTAACAGACTGGGCCAAAAGAATTAAATCCCACTCCTTTTACAGGCCAGAGGACTCTTCCGTCAGGACTTGAATCATGCTATGTGGGGATTCTTTGGGTATTTCCTGGATATTTATAATAATAAATATTCCTGGATATTTATTGGCTATATAAAAGAAGTTTGGGGTTTTTTTAAGCAATGTTATTAAAACTCTCTTCAAAATTGGCTCTGGAAAAAACATTATTCTTTAATCAGTAGACAGAGTTAGAATTTTATAGTGCACATAAGGCTATTGGTATTTCCTGTTAGAACTCTGGATTTTAGATCACCATTGACAAGCAAATACATGGGGAGTTTGGATGCGACTGCGTGGAGAGACTACAAGTTAAATGTTAATTAGTATCTTTTAAAAAAAGATTGCAAGCAATTCTAAGATCCTTAATTGAATTGCCTGACTGACTGTAAAGTAACCAAAGGGGAAAAAAAAAAAAGACCTGAGTCCAGTTTGCATTCTAACAGTTTCTTGTTATTTCAAACTGAAAAGGAGCAATTTGAGAAGTGATCAGACTATGGTTAGTACTCTTAAGGGAATGGGATATAAAGTGAATTGTGCCATGCCCAGTTAGGCCTGGCCTAATTGTCTTACTTGTTAGGGAAGAACAACATCTGGCTGTTTTGGGGGGACCAACATTCAGAAGTGTGAGGACTCTAGCTAATGACTTGAAGAATCTGTTGGCCAGGGGAGCTTCATCAACACTGTCAACTTGTTAGGAATGGGAGATGTTCAAAGATCTCAGCTCTTCCTAGTGAAAGTGAGGAGCTGAGAAACGTTTCTCTTGACTTCACTTTGGTGAGTGTTTGTGTCTTGGGATAAAATACTGTTCTCCAGCAGGAGCTCTGTGATCAACTGGGTTTAACTGTAGCCAGTTTACACTTCACAGACTTTTACAAATTCCTATTTTGAATCTTCCCACCGTGATGTCTTTTGGATCCTTTTGCAGTGGCAGAAGTTGTCTCCACTGATTGATTTATCCCTTGCATTCGTGATGAGAATCTCAGTGGAGCAATTATGGCACTTGGCAGGAAGCTCATACATGAATGTTCAGGAGATGGAGGAGATAGATCTCAGTTGGAGGTAGACTGAACACCTATGCAGGATAAAACTTGCTTCCTACCTAAGACTGAATGGCTTCCAGCGCTTTTACGATCGTATTTATCATTAAAGGAGTTTTGAGACTCTGTTGTGTTTGAGAAGTATCCTCTTACTCAATATTTTGTGTGGTACTGGCCATCTGGGTGTAACTGAGGATACTCGTAGGTTTCTTACCTCCGAGAGCTTAACAAAGCTTGTCTCTAATGATAAAAGCAGTGTAAATATTGTAAATGGAAAGATGTGGACAAAAATCATCATGTCCAGGAAGAATGGTGGGGAAATAGGGAAACCCAAGAACACAACTTGCTTTTAAAAGATTGATTCCAGTTTGAAGCAGAAGTGCCAAAAGACTGTGGCTGTAAGATGAAAGAATGAGACACATCAGTATGAAAATAATTTTTCAGGTTTTGAGGTTTAGAAGTAATGGCCTTCAGCAGAAATTATGGCATTCTGGATAGACAAGGCAGTTTGGACTATCAGGCTTTTGTGGCACCTTTGGGGAAAGAGAATTAACCTAAAGTGTTCTCAGGCTTGATGATTCAAGCGTTTCCATAGGAAACTCTTATCTACTTTTGCCTGATGTTTTTGTTTTCTAAGATAGTGCAAGTATTTAATAATTGATCAGAGTATGTCTTGTAAAACAAAAGATACTTTAGATTTGACCAAATAGGGAAAAAGTAATAGAACTGCTTCACTTTGGGTATTTCTTTTTTAATGATCAGTAAAGCCATATGTTTATTAAGATCRGATTATCAGAGGTGTACTTAAGGATACAAATATGTTCGGTCATTTCAAATCATGGGATTACTTGGATTGTATACTAATGACTGGTCCAGAACTTTTAAAAGGACAAGCAGCATTATTCAAGGAAGTAATGCCTTTTAAGTGAGAAAGATGTGTTACGTAAACTTGTAAGAACACTATTGTAAGATCAAATGCGAAGAAGGTGCAAGAGAGCCCTTGAGCATGTGTTTCCTGGAAGCAGGGACATAATCAGGACAAGGAAGCCGTTTTCTAGATTACGGAAAGGAGCGTCTTGGACTTGCAGACATTACTATCCTTTTGTGGCACACTGTTTTTCCCTACTGATGTTTTACTTCACCTCCCACCTTTGGCTGACTTAATACGATTTAAGAAATTTGTTGAAAAACTGTCAAACTTTCAACCTGATGTAGATAATCAGCATTGAAAATCTCACTACAAGCTATTAATTTAAATGTTAGGGAATTGAAAATAAGGATTTTTAATAGCAATACATTGTACGGTCTTTATCCCAAGCCTCTTTAACTGTTCAGCCTATAATCAAACCCGTAGGAGCCCGTGTCAGCAGACWGTCTGTACTGAATTTACCAAAATATTCCAAGGAATGGGTGCATTTGTTTTTAGTTTTAGTGGTGGACTGTTTTGGTTAGTTTCTTCAGTCCCCTGAATAGGCCTGTTGGCAAGCGTCACATTCTGATGATATAAAATTACATATGTTAAGCTAAAATTCTTCAAAACTGATAATTCTTAACATTTCTGAAGTATTCAGGATTAATAAGTGCTTTAATAGAAATCAACTAATAGAATTTCATTGAAGCCAATAACCTGAACCAGGAACAAATCAGATTAATAATGTAAACTCATGTGTAAAGTAATAACTTCACCATCCAAGGGATTCTTACAAAACTTTTATGCTTTCTGAGGCTATTCTGCATTCATCTGTCTTTTGTCTTCCTTTTGGAGTATAAGCTTTTGAGTGAAGTGTTTTTTGTCTTGGCACAGTACCCACTGTAACTTCAGGGCATGATTGGAACATCAGATTGCTAGAGAAACATGCAAAATATGGACTTACGATACAGATTCTTCTTAACTAGGGCAACGATAGGTTATTTTGAGCTCTAGACTAGATTTAAGTTCAGTCTTGGATTTCTAGTGAAGTATGCAGTTCATTGCAACCTGAGATAATCCACTGCTAAAAATTGAAATAAATAAAAGTTTTTTACCTTTAAAATAAAGACAGTTAAGAATCATCATCAGTGTTGTAGGGTTTACATTCACAAGAGCTTCCTTTATTAATCCTTTCGTCAGCTTCAAGATACGCTCGTTGGTTTTCGTTATGAAGGTAGGATCTGAAAAATCAGCTGGTTGAGCATCAGCAAAGTAGTATGTTTTCATGTTGTTTCTGAAATCATTCAGAATAGAAAAGTCCTTTCGAATATAAAGATCACTGACAGACCTCAGCGTATAACCAAAATTGCGTCTGAAAAGCCGATGGGTAAGTTTGCGGAAGAGATTATGAACAGTCATGAGCTCATACTTAGTGCTGGCATTAATGAAGTCTTCAAAGCCAAGAACAGATAACACTTCCTGGTGAGTATGACCCTTCAGTCCCAGGGAAGTCATAGCCATTGCAGTGGATATGCCAACAGGAGCCATCAGAATATTTTCTGAAGAGTTGGCTTTGTCTGCCACGCTTCGGTAAAGGTTGAAGCCAAAGTTTGCATTGAGGATATTGAGGCGCTGGATCCTGGTTTTACCTTGGAAAAGTTCAAGAATATTTCCTTGCTGGATTTCAGAAATCATGTATGGACCAGCATCAATAATGTCGCTGTAGTCATCTTCACCCAATATCTTTTCAAAGTCTAGATAGTCCTCTTCCTCCTCCTCTTCAGGAATCAGATCATTAGTGATAGTGTTTTCTCTGTGGAACTCCAGTGGAAGGTTTGGCATATCATAGGTCTCATTTTCATGTGGATGTGCATCTTTAAGGCTTTCAAAATGCTCATTGAAGTCCTTGATTCCACAAAATGTGGAGGTTATAACGAGAGTGAGGGCAAACAAATGAAGTAGGAGCTTCATTCTGAGAGGTTAAAAGCTGGAAGACAACATAACGTAATTGAGGAGGTGTATGGTAATTACATTTCACAATTGCCTGTTCTCTCAGTGAAAATTTCAGGTTCACTTTGAATTCTGTCAGACCATAAGATCTATAGTTACCTTATTTGACAGTACTTTTACTGGTACAGAGCTTAATTAGTTTTACTGCTAAAACATTTTTGCTTATGCAATGTCTCAAGTCTGCCAAATGATCTGTTGACCTCTTGCCATAGGAGGAGTAGTTATTGACATTCGGACAGCAACAGACTGGTTACCTAAAATATCTAGGACTCTTGATTTATAAACCAGTAACACTTAAAAAGTATACTGACTGTKTTACTAATGTAGGCTAGCAAGTAGATGTGAAGCTAGCTCCAAAGCTTGGAGCTTGGGAAAAGGAGGGACTAGACATTCATTAAAGGGGCATACTGGAAGGCTGGAATATACAGAAGAATTTGAAAAATGTATATTGTGTAGCTACAGGAAAAGTAGTTGGAGTATTATGAGAGTATTCTTTGAAGGGCAAGGCTGAAACTGGATGGAATAAGGGAGATTTGTAGATCTAACAACAAAACCTGGAAAAAGACATGCGTTTGTACTGAACAGCCTTAGTGGGATTGGCTACCTTGTTTTAGGCGTAAGCATGTCTTGGCCGTGTCTTATTAAGGTGTGTTACTCCTTGACTGTGCACAGCTTTAACAACTGTGGTGTGCTAATCTCACTCTTCCATGAATGATTCTCTTGATTCTGCTTAGTATTTGGTTATGTTTACTTTCTGGAGGACTGCACAATATGTAGTACTTTCTTTTTCTTCATGATATGAGGTCTATTTAAGTTCAGATTTAGAATTTTGTTTCTCTAGTCTTAATGTTATTCTGACCTCAGTTATTTTGTTTGAGAAATTATTTAAGTAGAAACTCCTTTTTCCAAAGAAAAACATAGTCTGTTTGTCTATTGAATATTGAGCAGTAGCATTTTTCTGTGATTCTGTTTTTGAAGCCAAAAACTACGCCTTAGATGCGTATTAGGTGAGGAGAGTGATTCAGCCTTCCTCAGCTATGGAACACTGTAGCTAGGAGCGAGTCTGAGAGACTTTTTGCTGTAGTCATGGATTGTAATAATTTATGGCCTTAAAAAGATGCAATCCTTCATAGGATAATCGAAGAAATATCGAATCAAAATATAAGAACGTAATAATTCTGTATCAATTGAAACTGTAAAGTGGTTGTCTGATACCTGAACAAATTCCTTGTTTAGAAAGTTACTTGGTGACTTCATAAACTCAGTTTCTACTGATAGTATTTATTTTGAGTAAAAAAGTGAACAGTATAATCTACAATATAATCTAGGAAAAAAAAAATACTATCAATACAAAAATCTTAATAAATGTATTGATAAAAATGTTTTTAGAACTAGCAAAGAGTCCAAAGAACTGTTTTAGAGATGTGAAATGTATAGATATATTTTTCTATATCAATGTGAATAAAGCCAACATGGGAAGACAAATATTTCCCAATGTGCTGTAGCAGGACTGAAGTAGTTAAGCAAAATTTTAATCTATTGAATTCTCCCTGTTAAACCTGCAGTCTTAGAACTATGTAAGGTGATTATTCCGTATCAAAAACTTTTCTTTTTCTTTTTTTTTTTTTTTTGGTAATAATGAAGGATCACTAGCAACTGCCTTTTAAAGAGTTTTGCATTGAGACTGAAGGACTTCAGCCAGTATTTTTCTTGATCTTTATAAATTCATTGCTTTTCTTTCCCCACCCCAGAAATAAAACATTTAGGGCTATGGTACTTTATGCAGTAACTATTGATGAGTGAGTGTTTTCTACTTCTGTAGTACAAGAATTTGCTTTCTGTAGTTCCCAAATTTATATTCTCATCTTCAACAAAGTTTAATTATTGTTTAGTTGCATTCATATAGGCAAAACCTTCCTCCCCCCCACTGCAATATATGTGTCTTTATGTCAGATAGAACTAAAATAACAGAAGGCATAAAAGAAGCTTACCTTTAAGCCACTGTACAGAAAGGATGTGTTGACTAGCTCATGTAAGGGGAATGGAAGGATTTAAAGCTGAACTTTGACGTTAGTTTTTTGTGCATCTCCAAAGTAAACATGCTCTAAACCAAACACTAACTCGCTTCGTCAGCCAAAATCCTTCTCTTGCATAGTGATCTGTGCTGAATTGTATGTTGTTCATTGAGCAACTTCTATGGCTTTGCAGGTACTTGCTCACTTTTGAGAAAAATCTTTGAGCAAAAATTGGTGTGCATGTAAAGTTTCAAAGTCAAGCACACACATAAACTTGGCTGTTTATGAGTAGTAAAAATCCAGTTGCTGCTGCTTCATGCTCTCTGAGATTGGAAGGCATCTTTTTCTTTGTATGTCCTAAATCACAGAATCCTGAATTGAAGCCACAGTGGTTGGGATGATCAGACTACTATAGTCAGTGTTGTACTGTTGCAGACATTTGCTTTGCACAACGAACTTATTAGTATAGCACATTTCACCAGCTTAAACTTGGGTTAATTTTACTGAAATAGAAGCTTAGATTATGGTTTAGATTTACAATCTAACATTTTCTTAATAAAGCTTACATTAATCATGTTCAGTCGAACTGGATAAAACTCTCAATTTAATGAGCCTTTTCTTTCACTTTTTAAATACAGCATGTACTTCTAACACTTCTTAGGATCACATAGTATCTGATTTGTTTTATAAATTTATATAAAATTGCATATCATGTTGACTGGGGGTATAAAGTGTACTCCAGTGCTAGTGGCTGTTTGTACAAAAAGTGTCAACTTTAGATGTATTAAAAAATAATGTTCTCTTGCTTCGTTGTTTAGACAGTAAATTCTCCAGGACTGATGTCATTTTGTGCGTGGGTGCAAACAATAAAAGATCCCCAAATGGTGCCTCAACATATTTCTGCAAAGCCAATAAACAATAGCAACCAAAAATATGTTAGACTAATATTACTTTTTCTTTTTGCATTCATTTGTACTGAAACAAAGCTGCATGGTATTGTCTTCAAGTCACCGTTTAAAGGATGCTGTGATCTCTTTGCAGTTGTATGCTGATACTGTGTCCTCTTCAGAGGATAATATGCATCAATATGGTATATTCTTGTGTAAAACCAAGTGAAATTTTGCTTTATGTATTTCAAATATTATCACTTAAGGTATTCTAACAAAATCAAACTTTTTTCAATATAATAACAGCAATTTAATGTTAGTTTAAAACAATATTTATCTATTATTAGAAATTAGATGACAATATTTCCTTTGGAAATCATACTAAATTAAAGTATGTGACCTGATTCATTAACATGGAGTTAAGTTATGTAACCTCCAGCATCTTCAGAGTTTAATTTTTATTTCTTTGTTAGCTCACTAGACGCTTGCCACCCATCAAGGAGGCCAAGCCCAGGCTGCAAAAGCTCTTCCGTGACTTCTGGTTGTATTCAGTGCTGATGGGATTTGCTGTGGAGGGATCAGGTAGTGTAAATTCTAGAAGGATAGCACTGATACCTGGATTTAAACTCTTGATGAATGTAAGTGTAATTGTGTGAAAGTCATTTGCAGTAGGCTGAAGAAAGATTACAGACACAAAGCATAAAGTAAGCAGCTTTCTAGTAAAAAAAAAACTACTGTCAGTGACAGTTTTCTAGTAGAATTTGATTACATCCTGGTCCTGTTTTGCCATGGGATTCAGCACAGTATGATTTGTTCTTGTACTTAGGCTTTTTTTGTTTTTTGGTTTTTAGGTTTTTTTTTGTTTGCTCTGCTAGTACTGCTGGTTAGCCATGACTTACAAGTGTTGATAGCTAGGTTTCTGAAAGGGAAGATCAGACACATAGGGAGGTGTAAAGTAGAAACAAGGTAGAAACTTACCCATTGAGACGTTTCACTTGGTGTTACCTAAGCGTTTTTGTTAGGTTTGGAATGCAGTCCACTTGTGCTGAGTGTTTGTGCATACGTACATAAAAAGTTGGATCTGAGTAGTAGTGCAAAGCTTGATAATGCTGATTAACTTTGTGAATCTGCTAGACTTGTTAAAGATCTGGTAACAGTTTGGTTTAATGATGATAGTAATCGCTGAATATGGTTCATTGAGCTGTATCAGCTTAACATATTCCCCACACACATCCTTTTTTTCTTCCTCCCATCCTCATCTTTGCACTTGTGCTCCAGGTCTGTGGCCAGAAGAATGGTATGAAGGTGTATGTGAAATTGCCACCAAATCTCCATTACTCACATTTCCCAGCAAAGAACCTCTTCGATCTGTTCTTCAATACAATTCTGCCATGAAAAATGATACTGTGACTTCCGTAAGAATCAATTTTTTTTTTATTGTGTCCTTCTGTACCCTCTATGTATTAAAATAATGTATTAATGAAGAAATACTTCTCTGCAATAATACAATAATATTTTTACCTTTCTCCTATTAGTGAAAAACATTTTTTTCTTTCCTTTGTTTTGTTTTGTTTTCATGCTACTTTTATGACAACAGTGTATATGAATGACTTAGGTTTATTTTCATCAAATGTGACAATACATGTGTTTGATGTGGTAGCTATGCTGCTTTGGCTAAGTATAGAAAACAAGTGTGTGTGGAGAGGGAAGCCTTCTAATAATATACCTCATCCATTCTGTGTCAGACTGATAAAACTTGTACTATATATATATAAAACAAAAAAACCCTAGCTTTGGAAGGAAACACCACATTCATTCTCTCTCCCTGCTCAAAAAAAGATTACTTGAGCTTTTATCTTTTTTCTTCTGGCTTACTGCTGGTATAGTTCTGTCTCTCTAATAACATAGAAATGTGCATGTGTCTAGAGGTTTAGTCCTGTGACATCAAAGTAGAGCACAACAGTCCCATGAAGTTTCAGAAACTGGAAAGCAAATGCTTTCAAAACACAAACTATTATAGTCCTCCCACTTTAGGTAACTGAATGTATTCATTTTTAGGCTGAATTAAATGAATTACGGAGTACCATAATAAATCTCTTGGATCCTCCTCCAGAAGTGTCAGCCTTGATCAATAAGTTGGACTTTGCCATGTCTACCTATCTGCTTTCTGTCTACCGGCTTGAGTATATGAGGTATATATGTACTTTTTTTTTTTTTTTTTTTTTTTTTTATTTTTGTTGTGTATTTAGCTTTTGGGCCTTTTGCTTGGTTTTATTTTATTATTATTTTTTTTAATATTCAAGTCAGGATTGCCAGAAATTAAGATAAATAGTAATCGGTATTTTGAGTCAGAGTAGCTCCATGGAAGACTGACACTGTGAATTCATCTGTGCTGAAGTTCCTTTAGGGTGGATAAAAGGAYAGAACGCTGTAGCTGGATCTTAAAAATGTGAACTACTCTGTACTAATTGAAGATGGACACAAGGGCCCTAGAAAGGATAGTCTTGAAAGCATAATACATCTGCACAGAGTTGAGGTCTTGTGTTGTTCTTCTGTGCTGTGAGAGTATGGTAATGGAGGAGCTGAGAGAATTATTTCTGTAATGTGCTTTTATTCCCTTCACTAGTGTAGTTTATTTTGTACGAATTTAATTTACTCAATTCACAGATTTTCATTCTTTACAAGCTTATTGATTACTGCTATTCAAAGAAAAATCTGTATGTGAAAGCTGAGGTGAGGGTCTGGCAGTGAAGAAAGTAGGAAGAAACATCTCCATCTAATACTTACTTTGACAGTAACTAAACAATAAAGACAAAACATCTCCTGAGACTTCCAGGCTGTATTTTAGAAACAGTTCTTTAATAAATAGTATTTGCATCTTGTACAAATACAACACTCGCACCTGCCTATAGAAATGCAGGAATTGTACCATGTTTATGTGTTGGTGGTGATTATGTAAGTACATCATCAGATTTCCCCCTCGGGTGGTGTGTAAGTTATTTTCTCAGTGGCAGACCAGCTCCTTATCATCTGAGCCCTGTTAGTTCAATGTAGAATGAACTGCAAAATTACTGTAAAATGAATCATTACTGTTTGTTTTGGTATGTACTGTGGTGTTAAAGGTACTTTAGATTTGTGTTGAAGGTGTTTAAAAGAAAACAAAAAAACTAAACAACCCAAAACCTCCCCCAAAACCCACAAAACTGTTGTCCTTTTAGGGTGTTGCGTTCAACTGACCAAGATCGCTTCCAAGTCATGTTCTGCTATTTTGAGGATAAAGCAATTCAAAAAGACAAATCTGGTAAGATGATCTATCTAGGTTATTTTGCAACTTGAGATACAAGAAAGTGTGGTCTCCAGGCATGCAAAACTAAAACAAATCAAACTGAACTAAATAACAAAATGAATAACAGTAGGTTGCTGTTGTTTTATTTTTGCCAGAGAAAGCTGAGTTTATTTTGAAACAGTTTTGTTCAACGCCAACTGAGTAAACATAAACACCCTTTACATTTTAATTACATTTAAAATACAATTCTGATAGCTAGACCTGTGACTTCTCTCAATTCTTCAGGCATGATGCAGTGTGTGATAGCTGTTGCTGATAAAGTGTTTGAAGCTTTCCTGACAATGATGGCTGATAAAGTAAGTTACTTGGAAACTAAAATTAAAGCTTGTACAAATGTTCTCATTCAGTTTATGAAGATGTGTTTAGCTTTTTCCTTAAATGCTTCGTATTTCTTTTTGAAATGTTTTTAGCCTAAAACCAAGGAGAATGAAGAAGAACTGGAGAGACATGCTCAGTTCTTACTGGTTAATTTTAATCACATTCACAAGAGGATAAGAAGAGTTGCAGACAAATACTTGTCTGGTCTTGTAGATAAGTGAGTACAGATTTCACTTCTTGGTTGCTTTTTTTCCCACACTTACTACTTAGAGAATATTCATGAAAGTGAGGAAGGCAGGTGTGTGGATGTCATGACTGGTGGTTCTACTAGACCATTTCTTTGAAAAATATCATTCAACAGTGTCTTTACCTGGGCTCTGAAACCCCTGCTTAAAGTGAGTTTCTTTATACTATTCCCACAGATGGAGGAAGGGAAAGAAAAAAAAAAAANAAAAAAAAAAAAGAAGAAAAGAAAAAAAAAAAAGCTCTAGTGTTTTGAATGCAGTATGATGAACTGTGTCCTCTGCTGGACAGTAGACCATAGTGTGTTCTGTTTGCATAGCAGTGTAGCAGTGTAAAGCTTTACTTACTGAAGTAATTATTTCAAAACTTTAATGCTGAAATAAAGTAGCAACCTGTTATTTTTCTTAACCTTTGCATCTCTGCAGTGTGAGTGCCTGAGTTGTCTAATCTGAAGTGTTGCATTGACTTTGTTTTTCTCTCAGATGTGTTTCTCTCATGTACCTCAGTTCTGGGAAACAGTTCCACTTAGCTTGTTCTTGGCGAGCTTTGGATCCGTGCTGAGCAGCTTAGTGCTTTCTGTTGTATATGAATTTACCTAGTGATGTGTATAGATAGCTCTTTGAGCAACTCTGTTTCTTAATAAAAACAATTCCGTCTTCAGCTCCTCATAGTCATTGTGTGTGTGCTTCCTGTCTTGCTCTAGATTTCCTCACTTGCTGTGGAGTGGAACTGTGCTGAAGACTATGCTAGATATTCTGCAGACACTGTCACTGTCTCTTAGTGCAGTAAGTTCCTTTTTCTTTTGATGCTGTTACAATTATCAAGTATACCTTCCCACTTTTTCTTAGAACTGAATTTTTTCCTTTGTTCTGCAGTTATTTGAGGTTTATTTTTTTGGAGTTCTTGGTTTGTTTGTGCCACAGGAGGGGAACCTTCATCATTAAGATTTATATAATCTTAATATTAATAATAACTTATTAGATCTTAACGCACTCCTGTGAGGTAAGGAGTGTGTTTGCATCCCTATTCTATAGATAGTAAAAGTAGTGCTTGAAAGTTATCAAATGAGATTCAGAAAGTCAAATTTAGTGTTTGAGAATAAAATAAAGGATTCCTAATTCTGCGTTAAAACTATCAAACTGTCTTATTTGAGATTTTTTTTTTTTTTTTTATGATTTTCAGGTTATCTTCTCATTGATCTGTGTATATGTATGCATATTCCTTGGACACTCAAAATATTACATACAAGTGTTTTTGAAGATGGAAATGCTTTCTAGAAGCTTATTTTAGTACTAAATGTTGGGGAGAGGGCTTAGATTTTTTTTTTTTTAGATTTTAGATTGATCTATACAGAGAACCACACTGGAGTAAAAAAAAGTCTCTTAAAATATTCAGATTGACTTTGAGAGCCAAATGTTAGCAAAGTGGTTTGTAAATCAGACTTCCTCTTTAGAGAGAGTGCCACTTGTATTGTTCAGGGTAAGTGATGATCAACTTTATGTTACTGAGACTTGACACTGCCTTTGTTTAGGACATTCACAAGGACCAACCATACTATGACATTCCAGATGCTCCATATAGAATAACTGTCCCTGACACACATGAAGCCAGAGAGGTAGGTAATCCTTCTTGATACATCAAACAGCAAAATAATGCTTGACTCTTTGTCTTGGAGATAAATTACTCTGAGCAACTTTGAAAATGTGTCCTTGGGTAAGATTTTCCTAATATAAAATGGCAACTGGGCATTTATATTTTTCTGAGTCTTGGCATAAAGTGTGACAGTTCTTTTGCTTACCAAGGGTATATTTCATTGTTAAGGGAACTTTTAACTGTATCAAGTTGCTGAAACCTGTCTTAGTTCATATAATTTTACTTATTATACCGTTAAAGGCAGTGCTGCTTTTTAAATATTGATGCTTTTTTAATTAGAGTATAGTGAAGGATTTTGCTGCACGCTGTGGAATGATTCTGCAAGAAGCAATGAAATGGGCTCCCTCTGTTACCAAATCTCATCTACAGGTAATGAGCCTACATCTATGGAAGAATTAGATTTTTACAGATCTCCAAAATTAAGAGCTAGATTGTGTGTTGTTTTTGATTTTTCAGGCTTTCTAAACATCATTTTAAATTTCTCTTAAAGATTTCCATTATGACACTGGCAAGACATAATTTTAATTATTACTTTTATGTGACTGTATGTAGTCTGCACCTGAATATTTTCAAAATAACATTTTTGTAAACAGTTGATCGTCCTGGATGGACTTCAGAAATCAGAATTTGATATAGAATACTCTACCTGACAAAGATCAATTATATCTGGTGCATTAGCTGAAAATATCAGCTGGTGAGAAGTATTTGCAATTAGGATGTAAAATTTGTTCCTTTTTGAGAAGATTTTTTTTTCCTCCCAGTATTTACAGTTCATTTCTGAAATGCAGAGAAACACTGTTAATATGAGAAGATTGTGAACCGCAAGCTTGAATTAAAGTATGGATGTAGTAGATGCTCGCATGTGGCAGAGTTCAATAAGAAGTGATCACAAGACTTAGAAAAGGCTACGAAAGACTACTGATGATGTACTAATAAAAGTACTAAAATACCTTTTGTATAAACAAAATCTTGCTACAGTAAAATGCAGATCTCTTCTGCTAATCTTTTGCTGAGCAGTTGGAAAAAATTAGTCTGGGTTAGACTAATATTCTGCCTACAAGAGCCTGTCTTAGTGCAGATAATGGTTTTTGGGGAGGCTCAAGAATAGTCTCAGGCACTGCAAATCTACCTGGGCTTTGTATTTCTTTCCCTAAAAAACCAAGGGACTCTCCTTTTTGAAAAAGGATAACTAATTATATTCCCATCTTCCAGGGAGTCCAAAGCATTTCCTTTTGAAAAGTACTTTTTGTGAAAAGTGTTTCCCTTTAAAGAAGCCATCAGCTTTCAGATACCTTACCTTTTACAAAATGGAATGAATCTTGCTCTTTATGTATTTAGGATGATGTTCTTAGTTTCCTAGTGCCAGGAGAGCAATGCCTAAAAGGGAAGTGTAGAAACAATGTTTGTTGTCAAATATATGTATAATTGAGTTTTCTGGTGGTTCACAGTGATGCACCACTTACTATGAGCTACCATCTGTAGAAAAATGCAAGTTTTCCAACAAATATAATTATTTCTCTCAGGAGTACTTAAACAAACATCAGAACTGGGTATCAGGTTTGTCCCAGCACACAGGACTGGCTATGGCTACAGAAAGTATTCTGCACTTCGCAGGCTACAACAGACAGAACACCACTTTGGGCGTGAGTATTAGACATAGCTCTTGTTTGTTTGTTCATGTAGCTGTATAGGTTTCATGTTAATTTGATAACATTCAATATAGCTAAGTATATGAATTTTCTAATTTCTAATGTTTCTAAATCATTTTTGTCATAGTACTTGAGCATTTGCTTTGTTTTTTCTGTCTCCCAATCATGATGATGATTTGTAAAATACTGAAAAGTAAGATGAAGACAAATAAGAGAATGAAACTGTAGCTGTTCCACCAACTAAGATCTTTTATACTCTTCTATCTTTTTCCTTACCTGTTCATGAAAGCGGAACAGCAGCCCCAGAGATGTTTCTTTATGCCTTTTATAATGCCCCCCTCCCTTTTTAATAGACTTGCATACTGTATTTATGGAATTAATGCATACGTCCCTTATTTGGTTTTTATTCGTTCTGGTACTGTTGTTTCCAACAGTCCTCATAATCTTCTGATGATAAGCCCAAGGAAAACTAAACATAAATCTTATTTGAAGGTTTAAATGGTAAAAAACACATGTGCATGGTACAGTGTAAACAACTGTATGTGATCTGGTCATAGGCAACCCAGCTGACAGAAAGACCTACTTGTGTAAAGAAAGACTACTCCAACTTCATGGCTTCTCTTAACCTGCGCAACCGCTATGCAGGAGAGGTAAGCAGAGAATTTCTTATGAGTGTAGAGTGTTTACCAACCACAGCATGGCTTTTCATGGGATAATATACCTTCCAACTTCAATTATTCTATGGTTCTGTGTTCATTTAAGCATAGACTTTAAAGTTAAATCCCTTTCAAGATAAAGGGTGTAACTTTCCTAGATTATTAAGCAGATCGTTTTATTGTTAGTCTTGCAATGAGTTCTTAGTAGGTAAAGCTAAGGAGCTTTAGCAAAGTAGGAATGAAAGATGTCTCTGTTCATAGTCATCTACTTACTCAGCACACAACTGATCCCACACTGGGCTCCTGAAAATATTACTCTCTTTTGAAAAAAGAATTATATTTTACAGGTTTCTGGAATGATTCAGTTCTCAAATGCTACAGGACGAACATCTGACTTGAATAAACTGATGGTTAAAGAACTGAATGATGCTCTTGAATTGGGCCAGACTGAATTCTATACTCAGGCCATGTTTAAGTTGACTGCACTGCTAATAAGCAGCAAAGGTAATGAAAACCAAATGGAATTCTGCTTTCTGGCTGTGAATGCCAAGAGTAATAAACAACAAAAAATACCTATGTGCAAACCCAGTAAGTGTCAATATGTAGCAGAACTATGATTAAAAAAAAAAAAAAAAAAAAAAAAACAAAAAAACCCCTATGAATTTTTAACTATATTTATTTTAGGGAAAAGCCTCTCAAACTAAAAGCTATTTATTAGGGATTGATTATCACATACTTTGTACACCAATTTCATGCTGATGTGAAAAGTATTTCTTATTTATTCTTTTAGAGAAATCTGTGTGAATGTTTGTTTTCAGACTGTGATCCCCAGCTTCTTCATCATCTGTGCTGGGGACCCCTGCGAATGTTCAATGAACATGGCATGGAAACAGCAATTGCTTGCTGGGAATGGCTACTTGCTGCCAAGAATGGAATAGAAGTGCCGGTAGGAAGCTATTTAACAATTCTTTCCCCACCTCTGCAAGGGGGGAAGAGAGAAAAATATGAAGAGAATGACAGTTATTGTGAATCCATGTCAAATAAGGATGTTAAATGTATTGTTAATCAGTTGAGCAGAGGTTTCTTGGTAAGCTAATGTATTGATGGTAGTCTGAATGCCCTCACTAAGTGGACTGTGGGAAATGGATCTCTGAGCAGCTGGGATGATATAGCCAAGAAAAGTTGTTAGTGTCTGAGCTGTAGAAGTGATTTTGCTGCACAGGGACTTTAACTGCTCATGAATTGGCTCCTGAACTGCTAAAATTTATATAATACTATTTTAAAACAAATGGAAATCATTGCCCCCTCGCATCATTCAGAGTCTCTGTCCTTGCATTAAAAATAGGCTTGCAGATACCGTAATCCTGTATCAGGCTAGACCAACTGTATTTTGTGAAGGGGGGACAAATCTAATAGTAGTAAAGCAACTCATCACACACAGATGTAAAAAGCTGCCTTTGGAAATAGTTTGAATGAGTGAGCACTCTGTTTTCCTTGCTGGGAATAATCATCAATCTGAATTTTTGTAGGTCAGTTCCATGTGCACATTGCAGTGGCTTAACTTCTTAAAAATTTATTCCAAATTTTTTTCTGAATTTTATGGGAAATATCTACTGCGTGTCTTGTTGAGGAGATCAGGTGAGCACCCTCAGTTTCTGGGCTTCCCCTCTACCAGAGGATTCTACTCCTTAGAGCAGGGTTGACAAAAGTGAATGCGTGCGAGCTTTCTCTTGTGCAGTTCATCATTTGTGTGCGCTAATGAGCCAGACTGTCCTGAAGTGCATGAGAAGGTGGCATATATTTGTCTCTGCTGCTGTGATGTTGGAGGCTCTGCCCTTTGATAGAGGGGGAGAAAGGACAGCACCAGGTGATTAACAGTTCGGTCTCCTCAGCAAAATACAGAGCTTGTCTGTTGTTGCCTGTAGTCTTTCCATTACAGACTGAACTTCTGAAGAGGTTTTCATCTCTTTGTAATTTAAGATGTGAAAGAAACACTTTATTTCAGGTGGAGTGTATAGACCTGTCTCTGCCTCTCCATTAACATTGCAGTGTTTTTTAATTGAATCATTCAGATCCTTCTGTGCTCTTCGGAAAAAAAATCTGTGCTTTACACACAAGAACATGTTCTTTAAACATGAAACACTGATCTTTTTTGTAGTTCATGCGGGAAATGGCAGGAGCCTGGCAAATGACAGTGGAGCAGAAAGTTGGCCTGTTTTCTGCTGAGCAGAAAGAAGCAGATCCATTAGCAGCCTCAGAAGAGAGCCAGCCAAGGCCTTGTCCACCAGAGGTTACCCCCCATTATATCTGGATAGATGTACGTAACTCTCTCCTGGAATGTTGCATCTACGATAACATTGCAGTGACACTGTAATTAAGCTACTCTCTACTGTTTGGTCTTGTAATTCTGGAGAGGTAGCGCAGCTTGGGACTGCAGTGCCTCTGCCTTAAAACCAGGAGCTATGCTGTTTTTTAAAGCAACATTGTAATTGGGGAGTGGAAAAAGATATCTGAAATAGAAAGGACTCAATTTTCTTTGAGAGAAAAAAAAATCAAAGGAAGCATGGCATGTCTATCTCTCCTTCTCAGTTTCTTGTGCAGAGATTTGAAATAGCCAAGTATTGCAGTTCTGACCAAATAGAGATCTTCTCCAGCCTGCTCCAGCGGTCTCTATCCTTGAACATTGGAGGAGCGAAAGGCAGTTTGAATCGACATGTGGCAGCAATTGGACCACGTTTTAAGTGAGTGTATTTTTTCTTTCTTTGTTGAAGGAAATAAGGTTGAGGTGGAGGCGGGGAGAGAGAAGAGCTAAATACCAAATGTGTAACTTGTCATTGGCCTCAAATGGTGAAAAGTCTTTTAAAAGTGCGGAATGATTTAGAATCTAAGCTCTGTTTTCAAAGTAGAACTAGCTAAATTAGCTTGAAAGTCATTTTTAGTGCTTCAGAAAACTTCRTGGGATAATTTTATGTAATGAACTGCCTATGTCACGGACCTAGGCAATGCATCAGTTGGGTAAAATTTTCTACATCAATTGTTTTCACTTTTTGAGACTTGAAGGCTTCAACTTTCTGTTGTTCTGCAGCCACAGCTTTAGGAACATCCTGATGATAGTACAGTTTGCCAAGGACAGTTAAATGGACATTTTTCCCCTTGTATGGGTTGGATGGAGTTATAGGTATTAGTAGAGTTGGTATGGTATTGCATTTGTGACTATTACGGAAATGCAAAAAATTTCACGGTCTAAATATTTTTTGTATTAGGTTGCTGACACTGGGGTTGTCTTTGCTGCATGCTGATGTGGTTCCAAATGCAACTATTCGAAATGTGTTAAGAGAAAAGATTTATTCAACTGCCTTTGATTATTTCAGGTATTTTTTTTATTTGCAATTACTCACTGGAAGTTTGTGTGTACAGTTTCTTAAGTCTTTTATGATTCTTCAAAGCAGCAACTGGCTTTCTCTTGTAGTGATTTAATTTATTCCTTTCTT
This sequence comes from Rhea americana, assembly GCF_003343005.1. Taxonomy (NCBI): domain Eukaryota; kingdom Metazoa; phylum Chordata; class Aves; order Rheiformes; family Rheidae; genus Rhea; species Rhea americana. The sequence continues at coordinate 1,501,328 of NW_028186050.1, read as the reverse complement.
TTTTCACCCACTAAATACAAGGCTTTTCTTTCTCTTGTGTCTCAGTATAGTTCATGAACCATCTTGATGAGGCTTAGATATAAGCTCCAGATTTATATGTGGTTTATAAACTAGCATCATCAGGACAGTTCGTATTCTTTCCTTTCTCTCATTATTCTGGAGATTATGCTGTGCTAACAACTATATCTAGATTTATAAGATTTAAAAGAATTGCTCTTGCAAAGTGTATGGCTGAAATGTAGCTTGATACAGCTTTTAAAATTTATCCTCACAGAATCTGATGATAAATGTACTTTCCACATTTGGCGTGGGCATAATAGAAAATGATGCAATTGACAGCAGTGCCTGACAATGTCAGGAGGTCAGAGTCAGTTGTAATACTARATTCCAAGTGAATCCAAGATGCTGACAGGCTGCTGCCTTAATCTTCAGTTTCAATAGGAAAGTTTTACTCAGTCAGACAGAATAAAGGAATGAGGATAAAATGTAGTGATGCATAGACTGCTTGTTCTCATAGCTTCTGGTCAGAAGAAAGAATGGCTTAATTAGACTTGTGTTTTGGGATTTTTTGTTTTGCATTTACTTTCACATTTTTTGTGTGATTTCTTTAAGTTGTCCCTCAAAGTTCCCTACACAAGGAGAAAAGAGGCTTCGTGAGGATATTAGCATATTGATCAAGTTTTGGACAGCTATGTTCTCAGACAAAAAATATCTGACAGCCAGCCAGCTAGTGCCACCTGGTGAGTTCTTTTACATGCAGTTCCAAAAACCTGTTGGTGGTTTGAGTAGATTCTACTTTAGGTCTTTTGTTCTATCGTCAGATAATCAGGACACTAGGAGCAACCTAGATATCAACGTTGGATCGCGGCAACAGGCTACGCAAGGATGGATAAATACCTACCCTTTATCTAGTGGCATGTCAACCATATCTAAAAAATCAGGTATCTCTTTAATTGCAACAAGCTCATTGCATCCCGCTTCATAGCATGGTTAATACACAGTTGTCACTTAAAGCCAATATTTGCCTTTAGTGTTGGACTCCTGTTTTTCTGATAGAGTATTTAATTGTTAATGCCATGCTCGAGGTGGTGTTGAGGGAATGGTGCCTCACTGGGAGCAAACAGCAAAGTTTTGAAACGAGCTTTTTGTTCAATAGAACATTCAGCTCTGCAGTGCAGAAGATAGGAGTGGAGATCAAGATATATTGAACTCCTGAAAATAAGTTGCATTACATGTGCACATGTAACCCAATGATTTTTCTGGGCAGCGGAATGGCATTAGATTGTGAACTGTATTTTTGCACAGCTATAAGCTATATGCTCTTATTTTTAGTGGGGTGCTGTACTTTTAAAGTGGATGCAACATTGACTAAACTAATAACCCTATAGACTGTTATTCTCAATATGTTTAGAGAACAACTGCACGAGTAGATGCAGTGCTGACTTTCTGAAGTCACTCTGGTCTAAATTTACAAGTGTCATATGCTGGTTCAGTCCTTTAGCTCGTGTTAAGGTTGCGAGATGTAGACAGTTTGAAAGCAACATTTAAGATAATGAAGAAAAAAACACCGAAAATATTTTTATCCTTTCCTGAAGGGATGTCCAAGAAGACTAACAGAGGGACGCAGCTGCATAAGTACTACATGAAGCGGAGAACATTACTGCTCTCGTTGCTGGTGGGTCATCAGAAGAATAGGGGCACTGCACAAATTTGAGATCTTGAAGCTGTTACAGGATAAATATGTGAAAGCAATGTGAGAGAGTGAAAGTGGAGTATTTTTTTTCCTTCAAAAAATATTTTGTTTTTAATCCATTTCCCTCAGGCTACTGAGATTGAACGCTTAATCACATGGTACAATCCACTCTCTTCCCCTGAGCTAGAGTTGGATCAGACTGGAGAGAGCAGTGTGGCAAACTGGAGGTCTAAGTATATCGGTCTTAGTGAGAAGCAATGGAAGGATAATGTGAATCTGGCTTGGAGCATTTCTCCTCATCTTGCTGTACAGCTGCCTGCTAGGTGAGAAATTTCAGAAGAAAGAACTGATAAAATTCCTGCTGCCTTTCTTAGGGGTTGAACAAGTGCTGACACTGTAAGTGCTGATGGCACTTACTCCTGTTTACTGCAGTCTTACATCTTTTCATACCTGACTGAGATCTTTGAATAAAAAGAATTAGACTGCTTAATAAGATACACATTTGGCTCAGGCTCTAGTGGAGTGAATTCCTTCTCTACCATGGCACATAGGCTGTTTTCTTCAGAAGGAATCATGATCAATTTTGAAGAATATTTCACCCATTAATGGGTGTATCATTTAAACAATGCTAAAAGCATCTTGAAATGAAGTGTTCTACCTATATGTTGGCTTGTGCTTTAATTGGTATAGCAGAGGAATTTGCATAGTTGGCTACAGAAGGGAAAGGAAATTCTTTCCCACTTACAACAATAATGATTTTTGCCAAGTAGAGTTCTAAGCACAGATTTCTATAGAATCTCAGACAGTATTTTTCAGCCAAGAATTTGATAGTGGGCTGAAATAATTGTGGTTTATACAAAGGCATTGGATGAGGACTAGTTCTTCCTGAATCCTCTTTTGACAGCATATTGGTTCCTCAATGTACAATATTTTATAGTTGGGCTGTTTGTTTATTAAGCATGTACTTTCCTGCCTTTTGCTGTTCTCATCTTCTGACAAATAGAGATTGTTGAAATTAATTAATAATGTTTTATATTGCTGGTTATACTTAGATTTAAGAACACTGAAGCTATTGGAACAGAAGTAACTCGCCTGGTTCGGCTGGACCCGGGAGCTGTTAGTGATGTTCCTGAAGCAATAAAGGTATTTGTTAATACTAATATTCTAGCAGCCTCAGATTGGCTGTTTTCTACAGATCTGTTGGAAAATATGGTTTTTATTTAAGGCAGAATGTGTTCTAGTGCTAAGCATGACTCAGTGTAGAGAAGGGAAATAGGATGCTGAGACAAGAAGCACAGTATTATGAGTGTGTAGCTAGCTAGCTGATTGTACATCTTGAATTKGACCTATTCTTGCCATATGTAAAGCATTCCAAACCCCATTAGTTTCAATACAGCCACTATTTCTCTTCTTTTCACGTAACGTGTAAAAATACCACTGGACTCATCATGGTGATGAGCTTCTGCTGAAGTTGATTTCAAGTCTAACCCATTTTCTTGGTGTCGAAAGAGGCAGTCCCTCCAAAATGGAGGAAATGGCTCATGCTGATCTGCAGTGGGGCACTGTAGTCACGTGAAGGACAGTCTCATCAGAGCTGCAGTCTGTATATCACCTGTAGATAGATGAGAGATAATTTGTACTTTTGACAGTTATAAAAAGGCTCATCCTCTATTCTTTCTCCCTATGCTAGATCTGCTGTATTATGCTTTTTGTAACTCTACATCACTAAGCTCATTCAGTGATCTGGGAGGTGAGGTGATTCTRGTAGTTAGGTTTCCCTGGAAGAACAAATGCTTTAGATGAATAGTTTTGTAAAGTAAAATGTAGCATCATTTTCCATGCTTTTAAGAAGCTGGATTATAGCGTTACAGCCTGAGTATTACCCAGGCTTTACTGAGTCCTATAAACTCATAGTGTGTCTGACCTGCTCTTTCAGTACCTGGTTACGTGGCATACAATTGATGCTGATGCACCTGAGCTCAGCCATGTTCTGTGCTGGGCACCAACAGACCCACCAACTGGCCTTTCCTATTTTTCAAGCATGTATCCACCTCATCCTCTAACAGCTCAGTATGGAGTTAAAGTCCTGCGATCTTTTCCTCCGGTAAGATGTCTTCCAAGAGAGCCTAATACTTCAAGTAAAGTTATGACCTCAGTCGTCGTGATTACAGGCTTCATTTTAATACTGTGAAGAGACACATATGCTAAATGGGCAAATCACATTGAAGGAAGTGTATAGATTGAGATGAAAAGTTAAAAGTTGGTTGTCCCACTTACTACTCACATATTCAATTGCAAGTTCTTTGTCTTTTATAGATCACACCAAGCTGAATTCTTTAGACCATTACTCTCAAAAWTTTTTTTTTTCAGTTTTCAGATTCTCTTCTCAATGGAAAGGTGTTTCATCTGAGGCAGTAGAAGGCTTGATTTTTTTTAAACTTTTTATAAGGACTGTAAATACATATTTGTTAATGATACTTTTGAAGGGAGTCACTGGGCAGAAAAAGCCTTTGATTAGAGAAGGTAGCATATACATAGTTTAAATTAAAGTAGCGGTGCTAGTAGAAATTTTGTTCATCACCTAAATAAAGGGAGCTTTTCTGTGTACGTGTGAACTGACTTTACTTCCAACTACTTAATTAGCAATAATAATTAAAAAAAAAAAACTTCTTTTTTCAGGATGCCATTTTATTCTACATTCCACAGATTGTACAGGCACTTCGTTATGATAAGGTAAGGGGACCTGAAACAGCTGTGTATGAACCAAGCAAATTTTTAAAACAACTTTTAGACTTAAAACTGTAAATTGGACAAAACTTAATTTTAAACTAATAGTTAATATGTCCAACTATTAAATAATTTTAAGTTTTGAAGAATAGCTGTTAGAAGCAGTTGACGTTGAGTCTCCTTGAGTTGTAACAATCTTTGATTGTTACTGGACTGCATACTGTTGCAGATGGGTTATGTTAGAGAATATATCCTGTGGGCAGCTGCCAAATCCCAGCTCTTGGCTCACCAGTTCATCTGGAACATGAAAACTAATATCTACCTGGACGAGGAAGGACACCAAAAAGATCGTGAGTGCTTTAAAATTTAATCTAGCTTGATTCTTATTCCTTGCATCAGTTCAGACTAAAACTCTTTCCTGCCTTCTCAGGCAGGAGGAATACTTTTAGCTAGGGAATTTCTCTTTTTCATTTGAAGAAATAGAGCCCACTCTATAGAAGTATTCTGCCTGAAAGAATGCATCAAAAGAGATGCAGCAATCTTTGCATCAATATCTTTTTTTGGTTTTATTATTCCTGCTAACCAAAGATGGCTATTTTCATTCCTCATATCATGTAGCTCTCTGAAATAAGCTTCTAACACAGTTTCTTTCATTTTTACGTGTAGCTGACATAGGGGAACTTCTGGAGCAGCTAGTAGAGGAGATAACCGGCTCGTTATCTGGCCCAGCTAAGGAGTTCTACCAACGGGAGTTTGATTTCTTTAATAAGATCACCAATGTTTCAGCCATTATCAAGTAAGTTGTGCTCGTTTGGGACTCGCTGTTCTGGAAATTACCTTGTTAAAAGGCTAAGTTGATTTTAGAGGCACTGGGATACTGTTTTCAGGAAAAAAAGAATGAATTACTCCTATGATAAGAAATGATATTTTTTTAATATAACTTAGAGTTGTTGTAGGATGCAGAGGCTTGCTTTTCTTTGACTTCTAGGGATAATTTGTATCTGCTCTGATCTCAGTATTCTATGCTTTAAGCAGGACTTAGCAGTCCTTCCACCTGAAACAGCTGTAACATTTTACTCTGAAAGTACATGGCAGTAAACTTGAACGTAAGTTTTAAAAATAATTTTAGCAAATATATTGTGGTTCATCGTGGTGGAAGGAGGCTCCACAGAAAATTGYACTGAGACAGAAATGGAGTTGGTAAAACAATCAGTGCTCTTATGCCAGCTGAAATCCCATCTGTTTAGTTATATTGTCACCTGCCCCATTAATTTGACTTTTTGGATAGGTGACCAACATTATCTTGAAAAGTTGGCAGAGTTTGCTTCAGGCATGCTCTCTCTCTTTTTTTTTTCCTCCCTTATTATAACCTGTTAGGCATATTTGTGTGGAGTTAAAAACAAACAAAATCACCAAAATCTCATGCATGCTTTACTTTCTGCTAAAATTCTAAGGCTTCATGAAACTGTCTTTTCCTCTTCACAAAGATATTTTATTGTGTAGTGTGGTCTCTCTCCTTCCTCTGTAAATTGTTGTTACGGAAACAGATTTGATGTTATGCACACTGGATTGTTCTCTTAAAACTGAAGATCTTGCTCACAGAGAGGCTCTCATTGCTAACTGTAAAGACTGCAGTGAAAAAATATAATTTAACTTTTATAAAGCTTGCCAGTAGAGGGCAGCAGCTCAGCACACAAGCTGTGTGACTGTAAGTGCAGTTTTGTTGCATATTTTTAAAACATTCTCTGGTGTATGAAAGTAGTTGAAAGTCATACAGAATGTATTTCCTGGAACACATTTCCTTTAAAATGAAGCCTTGCAAACTACCAGCTTCAAGGCATCAGGCTAATGGACATTTGCATTACAAACTGTCAAATATTAGATGTCATCTTTGTGCATGCCCAAATGCTTTCACCCCATAGGATGAATTAAAAGGRGAGTTTAGAATCTCAATATCTTGACATTTGGGATGAAATCAAATCACCTTTTGTTAGGATCAAGTCATAATTAAGCAACTCTAAGTAATTAAAATTTGCAAGCATTTCATTTTGTGCTTCAGCTCTAAGATGCAAAAAATCGGAAATTTAGACATCTCCCAAGTAAAGACAATGTCGAAGAAATGTGTTTGCTTTGTAGAGGACACAAAAGAATAAATGTATCATCTATGATGATTTCATTGTCCTAAGTGTTATGTTGCTGCTTCAGTAGTCTACTGTGCTACTTGAAACCATAGCATAAGTAAACCTTTCACTTGCGTGCTTCTACGCCAGGTGGATATGCAATTGCATGACTGAATTCCTTAGGCGGCTAATGCAAGTCCCTGTGCAAATTGGGTAATTGTACATACTAATTGTTAGCCCTGTCACCAATTATGCGGTTGGCACCTGCAGTTTTGCTAAGTACCTGAACAAATTAAGCGTGTAATTACATAGGCATTTTACTGGCTTGTCTTTTTTCAGTTAGTTTATGCCACTTCCAAAGCAACATTTTAGTTCTGGAATAAGGCCCACAAGGGAGATTATATTGGTATAACTACTGTGGTGCTTATAAAAGAGGAATTTTGCTCAAATTTCTGTATAAGAAAGAAGCCTGATTTATTTAATTCACATCTCTGATGCTGTTTGGGTTTGTCAAAAATCTGTTTGTCATATATGACATTTTACAAATCAGCATTAGATCTTAAAAAAAAATCGTAGAAAAGGTTCTTGTTAGCTACTCAGCCTTTAAATCCACTAGAAGTGGTACAGTAAGAGAGCTTTGTCCTTTTAGGAAGAAACTTTTTTAGTGAAGTTTGTATAAATTGGAAACAAATTTTAGACTAGTAGATGAAGTAGTATGTAGATAAATTAAATAATATATTGCTCATCTTTCTAGGCCATTCCCTAAAGGAGATGAAAGAAAAAAGGCTTGTTTGAGTGCTCTGTCTGAGGTGAAAGTGCAGCCTGGTAAGAAGTATTTTAATCATAATATATAGTGGGCTTTTTACATACTGCATGAGTATATACTTTTATAAGCAAATCTTGAAATCTGGCAAGGGGCTGTTCTCAGTTTTGGTGCTGGCAGCTAAGCAGCTGTTCTTCTGTTTCTCTTTAGAAACATAGCAGCATGCTTGCACTCTCTCTCCCTCTCCCCCCCGCCACACTGTATGTATATGTATTTTTTAACCCAAACAGTAATTTCTCTGTGATGTATCAAAACTGCATGAAAATTAAATACTTGCCCAAAGCTCTTAAAATCAAATTAGGTAACACACATAAGGAATATGAATAGCAACATATGTCTGAAGAGGGAACATGGTAAACTTTTTCTTCCAACTACTTTCTTTTTTAAAAAGATGAGGCATTTTTAAGAAGCTGTGTGAAGCATGATCTCGAGAGTGAAGCATGTCCAGTTTCCTTCATTTTTCTTTTTCTCTCTTAAACAGTCCCTTGTTGCATTGTTATCTGAAGGCCCTTGCATCTTCTGAACATACATTTTCCCCATCTGAATGTTCCCTTTAAAATGGAGTTTGATGAAAGCTTTTCCTGATCTTTGTCTAACAAGTCTCAGTTCTTCTACCAYGTATTGGTTAAGGACATTCCTAGTGCAGTGGGACATGCTGCTGCCACGTCTTATTAGGGACTATTGAAAGAGAAGTCCTGTCTGTACATTTCTGTAGTAAAGATTCTGCATTATTAGTTTGAAACTGTATTGTATTCATTTCTGGCAATCATGGACTAATGGAAATGATAGCTTTATCCTTTGCGGCTCCCAGACTGTAATCTCTAGTTTACCTCCAATGCAGACACTTCTGAATTAAATAGGTATTAAAGTTACAGACACTGAAGTTAGTATTCTTCCATTATCATACTAGCCAATGAATTTGTTTGCAACTGTCTGCTCCGTTTTGCAGGCTGTTACTTGCCCAGCAATCCTGAAGCTATTGTTCTGGATATTGATTACAAATCAGGAACTCCTATGCAGAGGTAACATGTTCATGTTGTATTCCTCCATTAAATTAATTTAGCATATTTAGATGTTTTTCTAGAAATTCTTACTTGGCTACTTTGCACTCATCCTCTTTGTATTTATCCCAATTCAGTGCAGCAAAAGCACCTTACCTGGCCAAATTTAAAGTGAAACGATGTGGAGTTAGTGAGCTTGAAAAAGAAGGTTAGTAAATGGGTCTTAACATTGATGCTACTAATTAAGAGTCAACAATTTCTTCAAAACTGCCTGTTTTCAGTGGCCTGTACTGCAGCAGTAAAGTAGTTTCCATATTGAACTTTTTCCACGTAGATTCAGATCAGAAATTAAACTCTTTAACAGGGAGGGAAGAATAGAAATCGTCTCATTTCTGAAAACTTAAATTCATTTTTCCCAATTTTTTAGTTTCTGAAAGCAGACCATATAGGTATCCCGAAGAAATTTTATCAGTTACTTTAGACTAGTTTAGAAACCAGAGAAAAGCAATTAATTTATAGACTGTAGTGAACTCCATGCTTTTTGGCAGCCTTTTCTCATAATAAATTTTGTGGGAGATTCTAGCTGACTAATGTAATTTAGGCATTTTTCAGGTGGACCATGAAGGCTATTTTGATGTCTATGTTCCAGTCCTGATACAGGAAGGAACTGTCTTGCAAAATTTACCTTGCAAGGCAGAAATTTCTACAGTGGACCTGTAGTGACATGTTGTGTTTTTCAGTGGTGGGGGTATGTTGTGATACAAAAGTACTAACAAACTCTATGTCTGGGTGTACTCTTTTTGCAGGTTTGCGTTGTCGTTCTGATTCCATAGATGAAAGTGCAGAAGAAGGGGTGGACAGTAAGAAAATTTGTTGGCAGGCAGCTATCTTCAAAGTGGGCGATGACTGCAGACAGGTACAAAGCTATCAGGCTTTGCAGTTACAGAAGATAGATGTGTAGGTAACAATATACCAGAAGAAGCATTCACGTATTTTTCTTTGGAACCCTTAGAGTGCCCCCTTAGGGTCCCTATGGACTGAGGAGAGAACTGTGTTGTCCCACTGTAGAATATCTGTTTTGGAAACAGGTCATGCTCTCGAGACAGTTTTATCTACTGCCATGTTTTTAAATTCTTTTTTTTTGGAGTTTGTTTCTCAGCTGATAACAGAATACAGTAGTAGCATATTGGTTACAGTAATTTTTTCCAAGCTGATGTGTTGTGTAGTGAAGCTTTATTGTTTTTAATTAAGAGGGAATGTTAGCTCTTATAGCTGGAGTTTAGTACACCTCTTACCAAAGAATAATGGAAAAGGTTGTTTTTCACAGGTCAGCAGTTAAATCTTCAGTGTTACCTGCTACCCACTTAAACAGCATTTATCTTTTCCCTTTTTAATTTCCCCTAGAGCCATAGTGAATGCACAAGCACACATCTGCAGACCTTCTGGGGGAACTTAATGCTCACTTCAGAGTTCTTCAGAGCATTTTGTAACCTGACTTATGATCCGTAACCCCTATAATGCTTGTGCAATTTTTTTCTTGTATAACAGGACATGTTAGCTTTACAAATCATCGATCTCTTCAAGAACATATTTCAACTGGTAGGCCTGGATCTTTTTGTGTTTCCGTACAGAGTGGTGGCCACAGCTCCTGGGGTGAGTGGACAGTTAACTCCAGAACTGTAGAAAATAATTGCTGGTTAAAAAGACCTTCCCCTTTTTTTTCTTTTCTTTTTTTTCCTTTTTTTTTTTAATTCCCCTCAGCACATACAAAAATTCCATTCTGCAAGGAAATACTGCCCACATAACTTATGCCAAATATTTGGAGTACCAGCAGCAAAAGAGTCTTTCCTCCCCTGCTTCCTGCTTTTCTAAAGCTTTTGGCTCTGAATTTTTGCTGCTTGTGGTTATTCATGTTTGCTGTTTGATTTTTGGGGGGACTGCCTTGTGCAAGTCAAGGAAAAGTCACAGATCTTGTCTTGTGTTGCATGGAAGTTCTCGGTGTTTGGATCTACTTCTTTTATGAATAAACTAGAAATTCTGTATTCAGTGATCTATGGGCTTCCCCACATTTCCCAAGGGAGCTGTACAAGTGCCAAGAGCCAGAACAAAATATATGTTCGGAACGTGCTTTACAGACCTGTTTCTCTTCCCCTTCAGTGTGGTGTTATTGAATGCATTCCTGACTGCACATCCCGTGACCAGCTGGGCAGGCAGACAGATTTTGGGATGTATGATTACTTTACAAGGCAATATGGAGATGAGTCAACCCTTGCATTCCAGAAGGTAAAATATCAGTTGGCAGGCATAGCAAAATTCAACCGAGAAACATTCTAACTATAAGGAATAATGACAAATAATTGGGTAATGACTACCATAATGCTGTATCTGGTTTCTGATGCAGATAATCCATTTTTAGCTATGAGTAAGTTAGCTAAGGAGGTTATTGCTACTGTAGATACATGGAGAATATCATTGAACATTCAAACTAATCATGAATGAGGTGAGACGGGAACAAAACACTTTCTTTAGCTGCATCTACTCCTGGGTGAAGAAAAGAGATACCAAGTTCTCTGTGTTCTTCTGATTTGCTGTAACTTCTTCTTTATACAGGCTCGTTATAATTTCATCCGCAGTATGGCTGCATATAGTCTTCTCCTGTTCCTGCTCCAGATTAAAGACAGGCATAATGGCAACATCATGCTGGACAAAAAGGGACACATCATTCATATTGGTCAGTTACATCTACATTTGAACTTCTATAGTCATCTTTTCATTCTGCTGTAATGTATTATTCATAGAAGATAATAAGCCATTTCTGTTTTGAGATCAATCTATATACTGTGTCATGATTTGTAAATATATATGGAATTTTCTATCATACCTCTTTAGGATTGTGTGTGTGTTTGTGTTGGTTGCTTCTGTGTAAATTTAACTTCACAAAATTTTACCAGCTTCAGAAAAGTATATACACACATACACATTTACCTAGTGTGTGTGTAGATATGTATGTATGTGGATATGTGTGTAGATATATAAATGTATCTTTGCATTCCTTTCATCACTGTGTATGGGTGTGAATTAAATATTAAATTTGACTAATAAATGTATATAGTTGTGTGAGACTATAACCTCTGCTTTAGACTTTTTTTTTTTCTGGAACTCCAGTGATGTTTTGGCAAGGAGTTTACTTGGCATCATGATCTATAGTCTAGTCTAATGTCATAGTTGTGATTCATAGTCATGATTCTTTTGATATTCTTATGCTTCACCAAAGCTTATTTTCAATTGGTAGGAAGATGAGAAATAGTTATTAATATGTAAAATCCACCTTTCCTTTCTTCTGTCAGCTTCAACAGTGCACAATTAACCAACAAAGTATCTGAGCCGGCTTATCTTTTGTGCACAGATTTTGGATTCATGTTTGAAAGCTCACCTGGAGGAAATCTGGGCTGGGAGCCAGACATCAAGCTGACTGACGAGATGGTGATGATAATGGGAGGAAAAATGGAGGCAACTCCATTCAAGTGGTTCATGGAGATGTGTGTCAGAGGCTATCTGGCAGTCAGGTGAGGCATTCCTAATGCTCAAAGCGGAGGTGTTTGCACATCTAAAACCAGATGAGAAGTTAAATAATAATAAGTGGTTTTTTTTGTCAGGGGTCTGAGGCTGTCTATTACGTCCCTTAATAATGATGCTGACTGTCCGGGTACAAACTTTGAAGCAATTTAATAGCCTTGCAATTTTACAGTCTGATTTTGTTCTGTTCTTCTGTGACATTTGAGATGTTTGTATTGTGTTTAATAAATGTAATGTTCTCCTTTCTTCACTCGATTTAGTATGCCATTTAAACTTTGCAGTAAAAAAATTACAGGAGAATCAAAATTGTTCTCATTTTTCYTAATATGACAACCATTGTTTCAGCTGGAGTTAATTAGGCAGGACATGTAAAATAGTGCTACAACTTTTGTTGTAAAATAGATTTTAGTAGCCTAGCTCTAGCTATTATTGCCAGTCAGTCATGGTTAAGATTTTTGCAACTTTACCTTGTGCTGTACTGAGCAAACAGGGATTGATGTAAGCTGCAGGAGCACTGCTAAAATTATGTAAAAAGAGTGTTGCATGTGAGTAGCAGGAGGACAGTATGACACAGTCCAGATAAAAGCTCATTCTATCACAGGTATGAAGTATTATTGATGTTATCTTACAGAATAAAAATTTCCTCAGCTAGCAAACCCAAAAGGGTCTGTCTTGAAGCCAACATCAATTTGCTTCCTTGAGGGAGAGCACTCTGGAGAAGTTTTATTTCAAAGCAAAGATGTCCTCCAMGTAGTAGAGTAATAGCTTGGTAGGTAATAAATGTTCTGAGTGGGAGGAGAGGAAGGAGAAGGGAAGCTGGGCTGGTGCAGCAAAGAATTCCATAGAGTGATTAGGAAATAAAAGATGATGTGTTACTGTGGTATTGTTGGTTTCAGCCTTTTTACTGTTTTGATGCACTGATTCACTTTCCTGTGCCAAAGGAGTGTTGTTTAGCAAAGTACTGCTTTGTATAACCCTCCTTGAGGCTGTTCATCTTGCAGCATTCTGAGTGTCTTATAGTTGACATCAGGGAATGAAATTTAAAGTGACAGATTGCAAGGAATGGTGTAGCTCCCTCAGCAAATATAAGAAGATTACATGTGTAGATTTAACTACAGAAAAAGGTGTGATCCAGCTCATTGAACTCCTCAGCTTGCCAGCTCTACTTACTAAGGATGCCGAAGTTTAAGTACTGTAACCTTTCTGTCCTCCTTTTCTCTAGGCCTTACATGGATGCTGTAGTCTCACTGGTTACATTAATGCTGGATACGGGGCTGCCCTGTTTCCGAGGGCAGACAATCAAGCTGTTAAAGTAAGTCAGTGTATGTATAAACTGAAAAGTACTTACACATTCTTTGTAGAGTGTATGTTGTCACAAATCATGCAGTGAGTATAGTGTCATGATATCCAAATGTCTTATGTGTTAGTGTTTTTAAAAAGTTTTGTTTATAGAAATTCTCAAGAAGTAGGAATTTCCAAGGTCTTTTCACAGAATTAAATTCAGGCTCTGTAATGACTGTGCAAGTACATGGATTATCTCCAAGTTCTTAGCACTAGCAAAACAAGACTGTAATGGAAAGATCTGGCTTAATGGAGATGGTCTATTCCCAAGTCTGAACTCCTCTCAAATGGTGTTGGAATCTTAGGCGTAGCAACTTTAAATTTGTTCTAAAGAAAATGCAGTACTGGATATGAATATGTTGTAACATCAACAGTTTAGGCAAATACAAGTTCTAATATGACACTTCAAATAGCCCTCCAGGCTTATGCCTCCAGCATTAGCTATGCACCTACTATTTGCTGCAGATAACTTCCTACAAATTTCCTAAAGATGCACGCAGATTCATAAGGTATGATGGGCTGGAACTCAAGGTCATTGCTAGCTGCACTAATATTTTAAAAACAACAGCTGTTTAGAAAGAGAGATCTGCTGTTCCTAGAGTTACCATTAAACTGATCAAAACTTCACAACGTCTGTGTCCACTATAAAACTTAAAGGAAGTGCTTATTAAAATATTACATAATTTGATCAGGGTAGTCTCACAAGAAGTAGATGTTTGCTGCAAATGAAATCACACAAGCTCAGCCTGGTGTTGAAGACTCATTTGTATCATGCTCAAAGGAATCCTCACTTGTACTCTTGCTTTTTGTGTTTTTCTGCATATAGGCACAGGTTCAGCCCCAATATGACTGAACGGGAGGCTGCAAATTTCATCATCAAGATCATCCAGAATTGCTTCCTTAGCAACAGGTTTGCTACCTTATGCATGTGTTCTCTCTAAGGCTAAAGAAAAAGTGAACCAATTAGCTGGTACTTTGAGCAGAGCTAAAAAGTATAGTCTTACCTCTCAGATACTAAATATTGTCTCTTTGTTAAGTATTAGATAATGTGGGATAGCAACTTTGCTTCTGAATATGTTGAATCTTCTCTCTTTATGTTGGAGAGGAAGGCTTAAACCCAGGCTGATCTAATAATAGTGCTATCTGCTCTAAAGAAAGGAAAAATTACTGTCAAAGTGAAGCCTGAATGTTAAGCATTTTGACTGTGGTGTTGAGGGATGTCTTACCCTGCTGTTGGAGTGATTTGGCTAGGTCTGCTATGTCCTTGTAGGGTAGGGTCATCTCAGACTTATAAAGGAATGAGTATTAAAGAATGGTATTGGATGGCAACAGGAATAGCATGCCTACTTGTCAGAATGAAAAGAAAATGATCTTGAAGCTTGTTGCCTTTTATTCTGTAAAAGAGAACATTTCTTAAAAACCTCTTGCAGGGCCACTGGACTGAGCAAGAATGAAGCTCAAACAGGAGTACAGTTTACTTTTGAAAATCACTTTCTATAGTTGTTTGCAGGCATTTCAGAGGGGTATTCAGGCAACCTAATGCACGCAGTAATCCCTGCTATGTGTACAGTAGAATGTGAAGACCTGTGTACATACTAAGCTGCTGGTCTATGCAGAAGTATGTTGGGCTTTCTATAAATGAGCTCTCATCTTTCCACTGAATTTTTCTTTGTGACTTGATATTGCATTAATATGTTAATCATTTTGCTAGACCATATGCTACTTATTGTATTATATCATGCTGGTTAGGAAAAATGCCTTGAGTATAATACACTTTGGCAATGTGGTTTTTGAATGCCTGTATAGCTGGGCCATTTTCACTTGGGATCTACCAGTCAATTAAGTTGAATGGACTAAACAGTTCTGTCTAGATACCTTAGCAATTAAAAATCAGCGTAACAACCAGCTAGCCAATACACTGTAGTATTTTTCCTGTTTATCTTAAGTGCATGTTTTATCAATTTTGATAAGAGCTGCTATTGACATTTTCCATCTATAGCTCTTGCTTCTGCTCCATCCTTGACATGAGCCTAAAGAACCRTAGCTGACTGTTGCCATAAAATACAATGGTCAGTTCTGTCACCCAGCCAGTCATTGGGCATGTATATATGTATATATGTATATATTTATATATCCCACATAATACAAATATTGTAGGATATAGTGAGGAGTTCAGGGCAAACACATGGGGTCAGCCTGGGTCAGGCCGAGATTATTGACTAGGAAAAACCCTGCTAGAACAGAACTGGATCATCTGGTGTCTACTAGTACATCTGCTCAGCACTCCAGATTAGCATTGGGGTTTATTAATTCAATTACACTGTTATGTGAATGCCCAGACCCAGCTTAGTTCTGGCAGGTTTGAGATTCTCTGCCTGTGGCGTGGTTAGTCTGTGACTTGGATAATCTCTGCTGATCTGTTACAAGGCATAGATTTGCTTGTTCAGTCACTCATCAGAGATGTTGCTTTTAATGCTAATATTTCCTTTGTTAATTTTATTTTCATTATGAGACGACTTATTTTAGTTTACTGCTTTTATTTCCACATGCTGCTGGCTTTATGCAGCCCCAAAGATCTTTCTTAGTGTTTTTCTTCTAAAACAAACTGCCAGTGTAATGTGAGGTGCTTCTGCCTTATCCAAGCACAAGCTCCAAGCTGCTGTTGCAGCACAAACGTGTTGTGTTCAGGAGAGCAGCTGCATATGTCTTACTGTTCTTGCCACGGTAAGAGGCATGGAAGTAATTTGTTTTAGCACAGCAGTACTAAAAAACTTAGAGGGAGAAAGCTCACTTAACTGACCAGGTTGGGCTACAGCCGTTACCTGAACTGCTCTTCCATCTCGGTGCTGCTGCTTCAGGCCCAGTTCTGCTAAATAAGTTTTCACTCAAGTTAGCCTTTTAATGGTAGTGTTACAGTTCAATTTAATGAAATTTAAACTGTGATTTAAGGAGGGGTGAGAGGAGATGAAGTGTGAACTGTTTTTTGGAAATATGGTAGCTGCTGATCCAGTGATCCCTTTTCCTCAGCTAGCAACATCAGGACTGAACAATCTCTGCTAGTTTAAACGAGCAAAATATTATATGTTATAAATAACAACAAAATGGGCTTCACAATGCCTTCAGAGTGTGTAGGGCTAGTTTTGATTAGAAGTTAATTTCCTTCACCCATGTTTTGCCTCTGTGGGGTCTGGATGTTTGTTTTTTGTGACAATGGCYGCAGTGTTTCCAAATTTCATTTATTTTGCTCTCCTTCTTCAGGAGTAGGACTTACGACATGATCCAGTACTACCAGAACGACATCCCGTACTGAAAAACAGAAAAGGTTCAGTGAAACATGCAACCCAGTGCCCTCGCTCCAAGCTAGTAATAGGAGCTGCTTGGTCACACCTCGCTGTCTTCCACCGTGTGTGTGCGTGCGCGTGTTCATGTGGGTACACATTTTGTGGACATTGCAACAATCAGATTCATTCCTTTCTCCTTATCAGGTCATATATATATATATATATATATTTATTTATTTCTTTTTTTCTGGGGGTTTTTGGAGTTGGGCTGCAATCGTAATAAAAGTTGTGCTACGATTATGAATGTGTGCAAGAGCTAAAGCTGCAGAGTTTAATAATTTTTCATGCAATGCAAAGATTTTATAGCAAGTTTAAAACGTAAAAACCTTTCCTGCATGACCCCAGGGAATGCCATGGACGTGAAGGGTTTGGAATTTGCTTTGGAAGCAGAAACATGGAATTGCTCTAACTTTACTGTAGAAAAAAAATTCTGATAATCGTCCAAAGTGGTGATGTCTCTGTTGCTGTCTTCATACTTTGCACTATACATGGTCTCTGCAACGTGGTCAGTATTTCATATGTACATGAAGAATGTATTTTTCCTTTTGTGTGTTTTAAAAAAGAGACTCTAATGAAAATATATTTAATCTATAAAATATAATAAAAGATGTTAGCCTTTATTGTGTTCACTGCAAATCTTTGGACAKCCACTGAGTTTTATTTACATACCACACCATTTTGCACATTTCTCTGCTGGCTGCTGTGACCATCTCCCCCAGAAGAGGAGTATGTTCCCTTCAGGTTCCCATCCCTCTGAAAGGGTACTTTTTTATACTTTTTTTCTTCTATGAATAAATGTTTTGTTCAGGATTCACATACTAAGGACCTGAAATCCAGCACTTGAGGCGCTGCTTCCGCCCTGCTTCTTGCTGCTGCTCCAGGTGTCCCCGGGCCGCTGTCGCGCCTCAACTGCGCGCACGCGCCGCGCCCCCTGCCCGCGCCTGGCCGGGCCCTGAGGCGGGGCCGCGCCGGGGGACGGGGCGCAGCGCCGAGGCGGGGCGGGCGGCCGCGCTGTGAGGGCGCAGCCGGGAGGCGAGGCAGGTTCCTCCATAAAGGCGGCTCGGCCCGGGCGGGACCGCGCCGGGAGGGCTCAGCTCTGAGGCGCGGCGGGCGCAGCCCGGGCGGCCGCGCCGGGAGGGCTCGGCTCTGAGGAGAGGCGGCGCCCTGAGGCGAGGCGCGCTCAGCCCGGGTGGCCGCGCCGGGAGGGC
>NW_028186050.1:1482378-1483013 GCF_003343005.1 Rhea americana | reverse complement strand
GGAGGGCTCGGCTCTGAGGAGAGGCGGCGCCCTGAGGCGAGGCGCGCTCAGCCCGGGCGGCCGCGCCGGGAGGGCTCGGCTCTGAGGAGAGGCGGTGCCCTGAGGCGCGGCGCGCTCAGCCCAGGCGGCCGCGCCGTGAGGGTGCGAGGGCGCAGCCCGGAGGCGAGGCGGCGCCGGGGCCGCGCTGTGAGGACGCAGCCTGAGGCGAGGCCGGTTCCTCCGTAAGGGGGACGCAGCCCTGAGGCGCGGCGGGCTGTGAGGGCTCAGCCCTGAGGCGAGGCCGGCGCCTCCGCGAGGGCGGCTCAGCCCGGGGGGGGCCGCGCCACGGAGAGGGCGCAGCCCCGAGGAGGCCCCAGCTTCAAGGGGGAAAGGTGAGGGACAGCCCAGGTGCCATTAACGCCGCTTTCTCGGGAAGCCCTGAGAGGCCCCCGAGCTGCGGTCCCTGCGCTGGGAGGGCTGCTGCTTTTTCCAGGGGAGGTGGGGAGGAGTCCTAATGTTTTGTTAAACTGTGTTGTTAATGCTTACATGCATGTATTTCCCTCTCCCTCACCCAAAGATAAACACACTGGGTAAACTGAAAACCCAAACAAGTGCCTCGAGCAGTGTTTTGATGAGAGGATCAATTAATACTTAGC